>NC_056627.2:251966622-252566622 GCF_002870075.4 Lactuca sativa | reverse complement strand
AAATTCAGCAGCCATGTGGTGGAGAAATGTTTAGCAGTGTTAGATGGTCAAATCAGGTCAACCATCATCCGTGAGTTGATCTCAGCCACTCATTTTGAACAAGTGCTTCAAGATCCACATGCCAACTATGTTGTTCAAACCGCTCTTCGTGTTTCTGAGGTTTGTAATCTTTCATAAAAGTTACACTTTAACTTCAAAAGGTTAAATGCAAGAAATAGAAAGTTACTTCTATTTTTTTTTTATTATAGCATTGTATTGTATTTTGAAAAATCTACGTATTTATAGTAATGTCATGAAAGGAAGATTCAATAATAAAGAAATAAATGAAAGTAGGTTGCTATTTATTGGATGCAGGGTCAGCTTCATAATGCATTGGTGAATGCGATTGAATCCCACAAAGCGATCTCAAGGAACAGCCCGTATTCGAAGAGGATTTTCTCTCACAAGCTTTTGAGGAGGTGAAAGAATGTATTATCATAATGTTGTTGTTTTCTGTGTGGTTTAGGGGCGAAATTGTTTTAGTGATGCTTGTGTGCTCGATTTTTTGGTTGAATTTGTGGCGTATTCGAGTCATAGATAGAGAATGAAAGCAAATTTTGGGTTCAAGTTGCTTAAAACGAAAGTTTATGACTATGTTGACGTGGTTTCTCTCCTGTTGTCTATGTAACTTTTGGTTGTTTACTCTTTACTTTTAGAGTCCCTTTTCCTTGGTATAGGCACACTAATCAGGCTTTTCTAACGCATTCATGATACATCTTGAAACAGTAAAAATGAATATTCATCTATTCTGAAGAATACTAAAAGCAAAATCATCAATATGATAAAGTACATCTCTATCTATTTGTTCACAAATTATAAAAGCTTTAAAATAAGCTAAAAAGTTCAAAATCATACCTTGAATCTGACCATCTAGTACAACATGACAAATCATTCATCGATAGTATTTCCCTCTTCCAAACTCAATTAGCCCAAAATTTTCAAGTTGCAAACAACTCGTTTTTTTAAGAACAGTTGGTCATCTCAAAATTGAAGCATGTGTAATTTGAACATGGATCGGCTCAATTTGAAGTGCTTAAATCCCAAATGAACTCTAGAGAAAGAGAAAAGGATAAAAGGTGTGATCAAATAGTGTAGATTTTATTTCAAATTTCAAAAAAAAATAAAAATAAATGGTCAACTGTACACAATATTTTGGATGTGTCAAAATTTAAACTATAGATCTTTTTGTGAGATTTCATTACTTAACCGGTAGGCTCCAATCGTGGGGGCCAAATTTGATCTCATGGGGATTGAAATTAAAATTTTGAAATTGGATGTTGGGATCTTGAGATCGAGATCTTAACAACATTTTTTAACCATTTATCTAAAAAAAGTTTACTTATTTATATTTTATTCACAACCAATAAAAATGTGTAAAGTTTAAAAAGTTGGACAAAACTTAAACATGTCAAATAAGTTAATAAACACCGTCATAAGTAGATAGATATTTGTGTTCATGTTTTTCATTAAAAGTATAAGTTTGTCCATGGAGACCGTAATAGACACACATGAACAGACCCATTCCACGAGCTCACAAATGAACATGTTCAAAAAAAGGTAAATAAACCTATGAAAAATAAAATAAAAATATGTTATTTCAAATTCTCAAACTATTTATTATTTGCAAATCATTATTAAAGAATCTCAGTTCTAAAAAATTCCATGATACAATCAACTTAGATAATTCAAAAAAAAAATTAATATTTGAGAACCATTATTAATTGTTATAGATTGCCATCAAAATTGTATGGTTTGTCATTCCCTCATATGTAGAGAGCCCAAAAATGGTGTAAAGGAAAAGTAGTGGTTGGGTTGACGATCTTTTGCATGGCTTCACCTTCATGGATTGTTTGCATCATTTCACGTGGTCTTTAAATCAAATTGGGTTTGTTTGATGGCTACGACGGCGATTATTCTTGACTATGGTAGTTTGGTCACAACAGATAATACAACTAGATAGAACAATTTGTTCCTATCAAGTTGAACATAATGATGTGGAGATTGGCTCTATATCGCATTCCAACACATACCACCTAAACCTTAGTAAAAATTTTGGATTTGCATTCTTTGTTGTGCCTAAGTACAAAGGTGATATTGAGATTGCTAATCACCTCTTTACTTATTCCCCAACGGTTAGGGATATTTAGAAGTTAGTTGGTTGATGGTGGGAGCTTGATTGTCCTTGTTCAAGCTTGATTTTGGATTGGATCACATGGAAAGATTTTGTTAAGCTAAATAGGATGCAACCAAAATGTTTGATGTGGTAATTATCACTTCCTTTTGGGTTGTTTGGAAATATTTTGAATTATACGATGTATCGCGACTATTTTGAACGGTAGTGGTTGTGGCGCATTAACCATTGACCGGTTTAACAAATTGACTTTTGGTCAAACTATGACATATATGGAGTTGAATTGAGATTTGACCTCTGATTGGTAATGGTTACTAAGATGTGTCTAATGAGAATTTATTTGGTTCGTGCTAGTTGATTCACTAGTGGAGACTTGCATGTGAAACTTGGATTCTAGTTTCAGATCGGGTTTTTTTCACTCTACTATGTGTGATATTATATATTGTTGGGATGCAAAGCTCTTTCATTAGATGGTCACTTAGAAATCTCCTTCCCTATTCCATATGGAAGGCTTCTCTGTGAAGGTTTTATGGGTTGAGGTTACCTATATACTTATATAGTATACTTTGTAGGTTGAGAGAACTCCTATTATATAGATGAGTAGTTTAGTTTAGAGAGAGAGAGAGAGAGAGAGAGAGAGAGAGAGAGAGAGAGAGAGAGAGAGAGAGAGAGAGAGAGAGAGAGAGAGAGAGAGAGTCAAGCACATACATGCTTCTATATTTTTATATTACTCCATTATCTATACATATTTTGCTTAAACGTTAAATTGGGTCTTTTCGATTATGCATGTTCTTAATTCCGCAATTGTCATCTCCATAGAATCCTACATGTGGTATTAGAGCTTAATCTTGAAGGTTTAAACAACTATTTCAAGATCAACAATCCTAGATGACAACATTTTTGCGTAATCAAATAAAAGATTTGAAATCTTTGGTAAATCTCTGCATTGGATCTATTTTCGTTTCAAACCTATTTTGTTGATCCAATTTGTTTTATTCAATTCAAACCAAATTATATTAAAATCATTTGATCCATCTTTTAATCCAAAATTTAATTGTTCTTACTGTTCATCAAAAGCCCAAATCACAACATGTTACTGTTCATTGAATCAAATTTGAAGTCAATCAAGTGATCTTTGTGGTTTGTACTGTTCGTATGATCCGATTTTAAAGCCCAATTTACTTGATCCAGTTCACTTTTGATTTCGCTCATAATTCCTTTATTCGGAGAAAAAAATCGATTCGTCGGATTCTCGTTCGTATTCCGTTTGGTTGTTTGGGTTCACAAATCAATATCAAATAATTCGAGATTCTTAATCTGATTACGGATCATCAGTCTCTTCCTCGTTTAATTGCGTTCGAATATCATCTGATTGATTCTATTTTTTATGAGAAATTAATTCACAGCATCACGTTCTTTAGATACAGATATCGATTGCTAATATCGATTCTTTAAATCAACGATAAAATTTCGTTTAACTCTCATCGATTTGGAATATTCTGTATTATAATCTTGTACTGATTCAAGAATTCATTAAATCGATTTCCTTGCTTCATTTGTCTTCTTCACTGTATCGATTCTTTAAGTCTTTGATTATTTAAATGATTGGAGACTTAGATGAAAGTTCTTGCTGATGGATGGTTGATGAACATGAAAGATTTTTTTTGGCTGATATGGTTGTTTTGATCTGAAAATCAATTTGAAGATGATGATTTTAATGTTTGTCGATAATCGGTTTCTATGGTCAAAAAATGAAGAGTCAAAATCCGAAACTGTGAAGGGATTGGATTTGAAATTGAGAAAGCTGTTATTGAGAAGACATTAATTTGATCGTTGGTATCGCACATTGAACTTGATGGCTTCACAGTTGATTCGTACAATGGCAGTAGAAGGGATACCGAAGTGGGTTGAGAAATTCAAAGAAATCGATATGGGTTTGATATCGTGGTCTTGTCTTTGTTTGTCAAGATTTACATATCGAATGTGAAAATTAGATTGAACAGATGAGAATCGAAGGTGGAAGGGTTTAATAGAGAATGTTTTGGTGTTCGATAATGGACAGTGGTTAGAGGACGAAAGTTGCATTGACATCGAAGGAAAAGTTTGGGGGGATTGAGTATTGAATCCTTGAGCGGGCTTCTACAATTGTGGTGCGACAGGTGATAAAGAAGTAGGAAGTAGGTTCAATGTTGGTTTAATGAAGCCATTAAGGACTTCAACTGGATTAATGGTTGAATGATATCGAGAGTTCGATGTTGGCATCACAGTTTAAAGGTTACATGATGAAGAAGGTGGTTAGTCATTGAAGTGACTTTGAGGTCGAATGTTTGATGGTTCGTTATTGGGTTTCAAGGTTTGAGAATGAAGAAATATAGTTCGTCATTGAGTATGATTAATAGCGAATGGGAAGATTATTGGGTTGGATAGCGAAGGTTAATTGCTTGAATAGCGAATGGTTGAAATTTTTGGGAAGCTTGAACAAGGTTCGCTATTGCTGGCGCTTCGCTATTATCGTTGCCAGCGTGTGCGTTCTTTTGAGCAGAAATTGGGGAAGAACACTCGATATTACATATTTGGTCCTCGAAGTTCAGCTTAAGGACGATTAATACCCCTAAAACTATAATCTTTGCAAAGTTCGGAGAATTTTTTTAGGGATATCAAAATTTTCATTTATGCAAAATGTTTACCAGCAACATGAGCAATGTTTTCAAGTCAAAGCGGTCCGATAAGTCAAGATTTCGAAAATTGACATATTTTTCGTGTTTTTCGAATTTGAAGCTTCGAGTATTCGTCACTTATCGAAGGGGAGTATTGCATGGAAAAATCCACTACGAGCACTTTCTCATTCCCTGTTGGAGTTTCATAATCGTGTTTCGATTATAAAAAAGGGGAGAGATTTCAATATGGGTATTCAAAAGTTTTTGGATATTTATTTTCGTAGCGAATAATCATTTATGATTGTAACGTCTCAAAAATTCTTAGTAAAATTTTCATTTTTAAAACAATAAACCATACAAAAGAGTTATTCCAAAAATCGATTAAAGCAAATATATTATTTAAATATCAGAGTAAAGATCATAATTTGCCAATGCGGAAAACTCTAAGGGATGTCGTGCAGTCATGTTGGGCCCTTCCCTTTCGAACTGGAAGTACCTAAAGCCGTACACATAAAACTGTAAGCACAAAGCTTAGTGAGTTCCCCAATATACTACATACCATACATACAATAGAGATTGCTATGTGCCAATCAGTCTTGTCATTATACCATGATATGTATCATGGTCTTCCCTTGCCAGGTCGGGGGCCAAAACCTTTGGTCTTGTAGACAAGATCCAAGAGCCACCTCCAGGTCTTCCATGCAAGTATCACAAATACAACTAGCATAGTACATATAATCGTCAGGGTCCAAACTCTGGTCTTGCGTTCAAATTGTTGGGAGCCACCTCCAGGTCTTTCATACAAATGCCAGGGGCCACCCCCTGGTATTCCTATATAACATAAGCCAATAGGCCGACATTGGTGCCTTCGACTCCCGAGTACAGTGATGAGACTCACCTCACTACCAGACGAAATAGTTGCAGCCACATGTTGCTCCAAATACCAACTCTACCAATCACCTTTACAATAAATACAATAACCAAAACTCATAATACAAATCAAAATATTCAACATACCCCTAGGTCAAGTTTTGGTCACAGTCCAGGTCAAAATAAAAAGTTAAAAGTCAACCTAGTTAGCCACCACGCCGTAGCCTCCTTTACCACGTTGTGGTCACAAACCGCCAAAACAGACGGGTCTAGACCAAGTCACCACGATGTGGCGACCTAAACCGCGTCGTGGCGATGCATCTGAACAGCCTAAACCATTAAGTTTTTTCCTTCAACTACAAAAACTCCAACGCTCAGATCTACATGGTCTTGATGGATAAATTTTCCAACTTTACCCCTCAAAACTTCCCATAAGCCAAACTCCCAAACCCAATCACTAATGGTGACTTAATGCGTCAAGATTCTCATTAAGCACCAATTCCTTAGAGCTACTTTTCCAAAGTTTCCATAAGGGTTTCCTACACCCTCCGGACCATAAAAAGCATAGCTTTAAGGGCATGCATGTCCTTTCCATTTTTAGGGCAAAACAAGGGCAAAAAGGGCCAAGATTCCATACATGGCCTCAAAACTCAAGTTTAATTCAGATCCAAAGAGTCAAATGCTCCAAATGGCCTGGAGATTCATAAAGTTACAAACTTTAGGAGATCTCACCTTCTAAATCCCATAAAGCATGAAGAAAAGGGACCAAAATCCAAGATCTAACAACCTAGTAAGAAAAGATTGAGTCTTGAACACTCACCCAAGTCCAGAAGAGAAGCTAGAAGATGAATTTGTTGCTTGCAGGATGATACTCCTCACCAAAGGCTTCCTTCTCTTTCAAAAATCACCAAAAGCACCAAGCATGAGCTCACAACTTTAATGAAGGATATGGTTAGGGTTTCTGATGTTGGGAGGAAAATGGAGGCTGGAACCCTAGTCTTAATGTTCCTTATATAGGTTCCAAGACCCAAAAAATAGGGTTTTTTACTTAATACATCCACCACGTCGTGTTACCCCAAGACCACTCCGTGGTGAGTCATTTAAAACCCACGGTCCAAACTGATACGCCACGTCGTGGTGATGCTCCACCATGTCGTGGTCATCCCCTTTTAAGCAGCTACAAGAAGATGATTCATCCTGGAAAATGGGTGTTACAATGATTGAAGACCGATGTGACTTTGGGGAGTTTTTAGTGATTATGAAGTGATTTGGATTTGATTTTCCGAAGTGGGTTTTTTATGAAGGGTTTGGACTTCTTGAACATTTTTGGTGTGTGCATTTAAGCTTAAGGATGGGTAATTTGCCTTGGAGTTTTGGATACTCAAGGACCTAAAATTGCCTCTAGGACTTTTTATGCTCAAGGTGATGGGTTTTGAGCATTCTAACACTTCCTAAGTGTACATGCAACCCTAATAACCTTGGATCTATGTTTGTCTAATTATCATGCAAAGTTAAATTCCAAGGTTATATTCCTATCTAGCGTACATGGGGAACAATTTTTAACTTGAATGAAAGATAGAATAACTTACCTTGTTGTTGCTTATGTTCCTTGAAACCTTGTGAGCCTAGCACCCCAAGTGTGATGCCTCAAATGCTTCACACAACACCAAATGCTCTTGGAAAGACTTTTGAGAGAGCACACACTTCTTAAAATCGGCCTAGCCCTCTTGTTTCATATGTGTAGCCGATTTTGGTGGAGAATGAGACTCTTATATAGTGTTGACACATCTAGGGTTACACCATGTAAACCCTAATGTGTCATGACTCTTTATTTCCATGACCCATGGGTTTGTAACTCCCATGGAGCATCCTATGGGTGGAACCCAACTTGATAATCCATGGAGCCTCTTAGTCCACTATACAAGATATGGATGATTTACATAATCAACCCATATATTTAATTAGTTATCTTTTGATCACTTAATTAATTCTAAATTAATTCTTGATCAAACTAATCAAATAATATTATTAATATATTAGAACTTATAATATATTAATAATCTCCAAGTGTTATTTCTCGCATTTAGTCTATCCAATTGCATGGTGTCATGCAACCCAAATGGACCATGCCGGGTCGGGTCAAGTACTTCCCAGAAATAGTTATGGACTTAGACACCTTATCCAACAGTCTCCCACTTGGATAAGTCTAATAACTATAACTCTAGTACTTCAGGAACCGATCGGCAATCGTAGCTCTTTCAAGGTCTCTCGGAACTGAGAAGATGATGATATGCCATTTAAGATAAGTGATCATATAATCCTTTGTTCTAGATATCAGCCGGACAAATACATGGAACGATGTCTTACTTATTGTCCAGCAGTTTGTTTCCCGATTTCCGATTTGTTTGACAAAGAACTTAATTGAACACATCAACCTAGTTCTGACCGGGCCCGGTACATAGGTCAAAACAAAATCATCGAGGGGCCCAGATATCAGCTTCTAATCCAAGAAGGAATAGATAAACTTCGACTCATATGTTTGTTCTACCACTCATTGAATTATACACAAAAGCACGTTTTATAACATCGAGTTACCAATGCGTTTTCGTACAATCAATGCATAACCAACTCATAAGTAACAAATCATATCTCTAGGTTTGAAGACTTATATGATATTACCGTCTCACGATCACTCGAGATAAATTCCATGAAGTGATTCCAGTGAGCGTGGGTTGTTTCCAATGCTCAGAACTTATGAGCACTCATGATTGTTGTAGCCATGTCCAACACCTTAGACCTCTGCAACCAATCATGACAGTCTTGATTCATACCTACTTCCGACATATGACCGACTGTGGAGGTTTGAATAATATGATATACCAAACATAATTATTCTGGAAGTCAAAACATGCAAAAGAAATATAGTAAACGATCAACAAGAGATAGCAACACTTTACTCATAAATAAAACTCCTTTTATTCATCATCTAATGTCAATTACACTTTACAAATTTCGAGGTTATCTAACTACTAAATCTAATATCATCCTTCAGCCCTATGCTCCGAGCATGCTGGAGATGCTTACCCCGAGTCAGTCCCTTCGTGAGGGGATCTGCTGGATTCTCATCCGACGGTACCCTCTTTGCCACGATGAGTCCTTCTTCTATTCGATGTTTGATAAAATGGTATTTTTTGTTGATGTGCCTGGATCTCCCGTGATCCCTTAGTTCCTTGGCTAAGGCAACAACGCTTTCACTATCACAGAAAATTTCCATTGGCTCTTTAATAGCTGGTACAACTCCAAGATCTCCAATGAAGTTCTTCAGCCATATCGCCTCCTTTGCTGCCTCGCTAGCTACAATATACTCTGATTCACAAGTTGAATCAGCCACTGTCTCTTGCTTGGAACTCTTCCAAGAAATTGCTCCTCCGTTTAGGGTAAAGACCCAGCCTTACTAAGAGTGGAAATTATCCCTATCAGTCTGAAAGCTAGCATCACTATACCCTACAACTCTCAAGTCATCACTCCTACCGAGGGTAAGGACCCAGTCCTTAGTCCTCCGTAGGTACTTGAGGATATTCTTTACCGCAGTCCAGTGTGCCTTGCCAGGGTTCCCCTGATACCTGCTAACCATGCTCAGGGTAAAGGCTACATCAGGTCGAGTACACGTCATAGCATACATGATCGATCCTACAGCCGAAACATAAGGTATTCGACTCATTTCTGCTATCTCAGCCTCAGTGTTAGGGCTTTGTGTCTTACTCAATATGGCGTTACTCTGGATGGGTAACTCTCCTTTCTTGGAGTCCTGCATGCTGAATCTCTTCAGCACCTTATCCAAGTAGGTACTCTGACTAAGTCTAATTAGTCTTTTACTCCGGTCTCTCAAGATCCTTATCCCTAGAATATAGGCAGCTTCTCCTAGGTCCTTCATAGAGAAACACTTCCCAAGCCAGGACTTAACTTCCTGCAGAGTTGGGATGTCATTTCCTATGAGTAGTATGTCATCCACATACAATACCAAAAAGCTAACTATACTCCCACTAGCCTTGACATACACACAAGATTCATCTTCACTCCTAGAAAAGCCAAATTCCATGACTTTCTCATCAAAGCAAAGATTCCATCTGCGAGGTGCTTGCTTTAATCCATAAATGGATTTCTCAAGCTTACACACTCTATTAGGGTACTCGTTGCTGATAAAACCTTTTGGCTGACTCATGTAAACATCTTCAGCCAATTTTCCATTAAGGAAAGCGGTTTTGACATCCATTTGCCATATTTCATAGTCATGAAATGCAGCTATGGCTAACAGAATCCTAATAGACTTAATCTTGGCCACTGGAGAAAATGTCTCATCATAATCAACTCCTGGAGTTTGTGAGAAGCCCTTTGCAACCAGTCGAGCCTTATAAGTGTGTACATTACCATCCATGTCAGTCTTCTTCCTGAAGATCCATTTGCACCCTACTGTCTTACGACCTGGTACATTCTCAACCAAGTTCCAAACTTGATTGTCATACATGGATTGTATCTCGCTATCCATTGCCTCTTTCCACTTGGCTGACTCAGGGCCTGCCATGGCTTCCGCGTAACTATTAGGTTCATCCATACATATCAGTGTCTCATCACTGATAAGTGTATCACCTTTTGTAGTAATATGGAATCCATAGTAATGCTCAGGTGCATTCCTAACCCTTGTGGACCGCCTCATAGGTACAGACTTGTCAATTGGCTCAATAGGAGTTTCCTCCTCAAGTTGAGTGCTAGGATTTGAAGTTCCTTCACCGCTTGACTCCTGAATTTCTTCAAGATCAACTTTCCTCTCACTGTTTCCTTGGCTTATGAACTCTCTCTCTCTCTCTAAAGAAAGCCCTCCTAGCTACAAAGACCACATCTTCACTAGGTCTGTAGAAGAGGTAACCAAAGGATTGTTGTGGGTAGCCGATGAAAATACACCTCTCGCTTTGAGGTTCGAGCTTATCATGAGTCTCGTGTCTCACGAAAGCCTCGCAACCCCAAATCTTGATGTGGTCTAGTTTGGGTACTTTACCAGTCCACATCTCATGAGGAGTTTTGGCAACTTTCTTTGTAGGGACTAGATTAAGGATATGGGCGGCAGTCTCTAAGGCATACCCCCAGAATGAGATTGGTAGCGATGCTCGAATCATCATGGAACGAACCATATCCAACAAGGTTCGATTACGCCTCTCAACCACACCATTCAACTGCGGTGTCCTGGGAGGTGTCAGTTGTGAGACAATCCCACATTCCCTAAGATAGTCAAGGAACTCTGAACTAAGATACTCACCACCTCGATCGGATCGAAGCATCTTAATGTTCCTGCCCAATTGATTCTCGACTTCCTGTTTAAATTCCTTAAACCTTTCGAAAGTCGCTAACTTATGCTTGATTAGGTAGACATATCCATATCTACTGTAATCATCAGTAAAAGTCAAATAATAACAATTAGCATCCCTTGTGGCATGTTTGAAGGGCCCACACACATTCGTGTGTACAAGATCCAACAAACCTTCACCCCTCTCACATGAACCTGTGAAGGGTGACTTTGTCATTTTTCCAAGTAAGCATGATTCGCAACTATCATCTGACTTTAGGTCAAATGACTCCAAGACTCCATCCTTTTGGAGTTGGCCTATGCGTTTCTTGCTTATATGTCCAAGACGACAATGCCATAATGATGCTTTATCCAAGTTATTATTAACAGAATCAATACAAAATACATTATTTCCTAAGTTATCAACCACATATACTGTTTCATACACGCCATCACAAGGTAATGCTTTAAAATAAAGAACATTATTAAAGAAAGCATTAATAGAACCAACTTCATTATCAAATGAAAAGGTGAAACCTTGTTTATACAATGCATGAAGGGAAATAATATTTCTTGCCATTTCTGGTGAATAACAACACTTATTCAAATCTAAACTAAACCCACTACTTAGCGATAAAGTGTAAACTCCAATCTTGGTGACAGGTAAAGCTTTCCTATTCCCCATTATTAAGTTTATTCTTCCTTGCTCCACATTCTCACTTCTTCTTAGTCCCTGCAAATCAGAACATATATGAATACCACAACCGGTATCAAGGACCCAAGAGCTAGAATGGGGTGAGTTATTAGATAGGATAGTGTAAATAGCTACATGGTTGGGTTTAACTTTCCCATCCTTCAGATCTTGCTGGTATTTTGGGCAGTTTCGCTTCCAATGTGATTTTTCATGGCAATAGAAGCATTCAGCCTTTTTTGGGTCAGAAGAAGGAGTGACGAAACCTTTCTTGGTTCCACTTGAAGAAGACCCATCAAGGGTCCTAGCCTTGGTACCCTTCGAAGAGCTCTTTCTCTTCTTCCCTCGACTTTTCCCGATTGCCAAAACCGGAGCGGAGTTTGGAGTAGGAGTGTTAACAACCGACTTCCCCTTAAGACCTGATTCTGCAGTCTTGAGAAGACCTTGAAGTTTGCTGAGTGTGACCTCTTCCTTATTCATGTGATATGTCATGCGGAATTGATCATAGCACGATGGTAAGGAGTGCAAAATAATATCTATTGCAAGCTCCTCAGGGAATTTCACATTAAGCTTCAGCAACCGATCCACATACCTTTGCATTTTCTGCATGTGGTTCGTGACGGATTCCCCGTCCTTCATCATGGTTGTTATCATGGAGCAGATGATTTCATACCTCTCTTGTCGTGCACTTTGATGGTATCTTTCCATCAGATCTTGGTGCATTTCAAAAGAGTAGAAGTCCTCATAGGACTTTTGGAGTTCCGATGTCATCGTGGCCATCATGATGCATGCCACTTTGGTGGCATCCCTTTCATGTGCCTGGAAGTTAGGGATCTCCTGAGGAGTTGCAGTGGTCTCATCAATCTCCTTAAGCTCCTTGTCGAAGACATATTCTTTGTCCTCGTAGCGGGTAATCATCCTGATGTTTCTGATCCATTCATTGAAGTTGGATCCATCAAAAGTGACTTTCCCACACAAGTTCATAAGAGTAAAGGAGCCATTAGGATTAGAGACAGAAGCAACATAGTTTGAAGACATCTGAAGGAAGAGGACAAGATCAGTTTAGATATTAAGAGAGTCCTTAATAGAACACCCAAATGTAATATTAAGTCTAGGATCCAATCACAATATATTATAACTTAGAAGATGTATGCTGTAATACAAGCTATAACATATTTGAAAGGTAGGTGAATGACGATTCACCAATTTCCACCACGAAAACCGAAATATTAAATATTAGGTTTTTGATTGGTTCTTAGAAATTCCTAAATTCTTTTGAGATTCAATGAACTTTTCAAATGCATGTTTCAATCTCGAGTGTGCCCTCCAAGTTTTGTGACTGGGATACCGAGGATCACAAAACGAGGTGTGAAGTAACCATGCAAATCACTTGGTACCCTTAAAGTTTATCACTCAATCGATGTGTCGGTAAACCACACACGCTCCACCGATACTATGATAAACCTTAAGTCACCCTTTACCTACCTTGTTAAGTCCAAGTTAGTGTGCCGGTTAACCACACATGCTCAACCAACGACTTAGACAAAGTGTAAAGTGTAATTTCATGGATTAGCACCTTATTCACATTTTTCCTAAAATAACTAAGATCGGGAATTTAATAAAAGCATTTAGTTACTTTATAGTATTCATCATACTTTTAATGAGAATTTATAAGTCCTTGTCCTACCCGTTCGGCGAACGACCCTCCACCAGTCAAGCAAGCGGTGGGTGAGAGTGGACACCCATTAAGTTGCCATTTTATAGGCAACAACCTTATATCCACCTTATAGACCGGCTTCGTGAATGAGGCGTACTAACGGTAAGACGATTTTGATCTTATACATATATATTATTATTAACTTATAATATTATAAGTATAAGGGTTGAATTTTAACTTTTAAAATTCTAGGGGTTGGAACTAAGGTTTTAACATGACTTTACTTGTTCCAAAACTTGAGGGCAAGTTTTGTAAACTTTCAGAACTTTTCATTTCTTGTAACTTATGAGTTTATTAGGGTATTAAAAATGAAGACTCTTCATTTTTATAACCCATGTGTTCTTTTAATGGTTTTAAAGCAAAGTGACTTTTGGTTGTCCATAACTTGAGGACAAGTTATGGACTCCATTAAAACACATAATGATCAATAATTAATCTACCACATAGGTTACAAATAATTCCTATGATCATCTAAACATCATAAGATCAAGAACATGAACATGAACACTTTCATGAATCAAAAATTACACT
Source organism: Lactuca sativa (assembly GCF_002870075.4). Classification (NCBI taxonomy): domain Eukaryota; kingdom Viridiplantae; phylum Streptophyta; class Magnoliopsida; order Asterales; family Asteraceae; genus Lactuca; species Lactuca sativa. Next base: position 252,552,648 of record NC_056627.2, on the reverse strand, counting down.
TAAAACTTTGTAATTTTGATAACTTGTTGTTGTAAATGGATTAGCAAGAACATTACACCATCTAAAACAAGTTTTCAAGTACCAAAACAGTTTAGGGTAATGTTTCTAGTCCATTTCCAGCAACTAAAGTCGAAAATCTGCATTATGAGGCTCCTACTCGCCGAGTGCACGAACCTACTCAGCGAGTAGGTTGAAGATACACATGAACTCGGCGAGTCCCCCCATGGACTCGGCGAGTTCATCAGGCAGATTGCACAAAATCGACTCTTTTTCAACCATTTAGCACAAATAACAAACAAACAAGCCTAGGCTCTGATACCACTGATGGGTTTTGAGCATTCTAACACTTCCTAAGTTTACATGCAACCCTAATAACCTTGGATCTATGTTTGTCTAATTATCATGCAAAGTTGAATTCCAAGGTTATATTCCTATCTAGCATACATGGGGAACAATTTTTAACTTGAATGAAAGATGGAATAACTTACCTTGTTGTTGCTTATGTTCCTTGAAACCTTGTGAGCCTAGCACCCCAAGTGTGATGCCTCAAATTCTTCACACAACACCAAATGCTCTTGGAAAGACTTTTGAGAGAGCACACACTTCTTAAAATCGGCCTAGCCCTCTTGTTTCATATGTGTAGCCGATTTTGGTGGAGAATGGGACTCTTATATAGTGTTGACACATCTAGGGTTACACCATGTAAACCCTAATGTGTCATGACTCTTCATTTCCATGACCCATGGGTTTGTAACTCCCATGGAGCATCCTATGGGTGGAACCCAACTTGATAATCCATGGAGCCTCTTAGTCCACTATACAAGATATGGATGATTTACATAATCAACCCATATATTTAATTAGTTATCTTTTGATCACTTAATTAATTCTAAATTAATTCTTGATCAAACTAATCAAATAATATTATTAATATATTAGAACTTATAATATATTAATAATCTCCAAGTGTTATTTCTCATTTAGTCTATCCAATTGCATGGTGCCATGCAACCCAAATTGACCATGCCGGGTCGGGTCAAGTACTTCCCATAAATAGTTATGGACTTAGACACCTTATCCAACACAAGGTTCTTGTTGCTTTGGATTGTATTGTCTCACATCCTGGAACCCGTATTAGAAGGTTATTGAAGATTTGAAGATTTTATGTTCACTTACACATTTTGGTCACGCTTGAGGTCTTGTTCGTGAAATTGCTCTTTTGGAACATTGAAGTCGGGTCCTCCATTCCAAGCTTTGAGGGGGAAAATTTTGGGATGCAAATCTCTTCATTGGATGGTGACTTAGATGGATCCTTCCCTATTCAATATGGAAAGCTTCTCTGTGAATGTCTTATGGGTTGAGTTTGCCTATATATACTTGTATAGTATACTTTGTAGGTTGAGAGAGCTCCCATTATATAGATGGGTAGTTTAGTCTAGAGATAGAGAGAGGGAGAGAGAGAGAGAGGGAGAGAGAGAGAGAGAGAGAGAGAGAGAAAGAATATTGTAGTCAAGCACACACATACTTCTGCATTTTTGTACTACTCTATTATCTATACATCTTGTGCTTAAACATTAGATTAGGTCTTTTCGATTATGCATGTTCTTAATTTTTCAATTTTCATCTCCATGAGATCCTACATATATCATTTGAGTGGTACGTTGTATGTGTATTTGTGACATCTCCAAATTTCTCGGCCAGAAAAGACCAATTTAGTTTATGTTTTTTTTAAATAAAATTAGAGTAATCTTCATAAAGATGTTGTGGAATTTGTCCCCAAAACAAAATTTGATATAAAAAATTATCAAAGCATTTCTTAAAGAAATATATTTTCATTATATAACAAAACCTCGGGATGTCATGTTCTGATACAGACCAAAAGCATAAATAGTACATTATAAGCCTTACAACAGTTATTTACATCTTGTTAGATGCCATTTTTTGCATCTTATAGGGTAGTTTTTATTATCATTTTAGCATCATATTTTATACATTTGTATGTCAGTTGTTTAAATAATGTTCAGCTCATGTCTTTTGTTAAAATTCCCGTATTGCTCATGTTTTTATGTCAATTTCAGATAGTTCGAGTGGAGCAGTGCTTTGGGAGTAGTTGGATGTGCGTTTGGAGCTTAAAATGGAGCTTGAAACTTATGGAGTATATTAAGGAATGATTGGAAGATGATTTGGTTAAGAAACATTCGATCGAATTGATCACACGATGATAGAATCTACAATCTAAAGTTAAAGGATGTTGTTGGCAGATTTGACCCCGTGTCAGTATTTTGACCCTATCTCGGGAACCGTAACTCCGATTGACACGATTCAAAATGATCTGGAAAGTAGACGAAATTTCGGACGTCTTAGATACAACATGCGATCGCATGTTGCCTTTATATGATCAAAGGTTAGGTCGAAACTTGTCTTCAAGGTTCTTTTGTGCCAAAAATTCATCCGGAGTAAAAAAAACAAAACATGGGATCGCAGGTTGTCCCCATGCGATCGCAGGTTGGCCAAAAAGTGTCAAAATAGCATCCTACTTCATTAAAAAGTCCCGAGACACGTTTTCTTTAAAACCTGTGATCGCAGGTTGTCTACATGCGATCGCATGCGCGTCGTTTTTGTTGTTGGGCATATAAATAGACCCTGATAGCATCCATGTAACCTAAGTTGGCGATTCCAGAGATACCAGATGACGAAAAGACGATTTTGGAGGCTTTTCTTCTCCGATTTCATTGATTTCTGAAGATCTGAATACTGTGGATTATCTCCTTCAACTAGATTAGTAAGATTAGTTGTTTGATGTCTCTTTTTATTTGTTTTCATCAAATTTTTGCCATGTATGGCTAAACCCTAGTTTTCAGTTCTGCAAAGACAAGTACTTTTCATGTGATTTATCATTAGATCTGGTTTTTTATTTGTGCTTCTATCTAGATTTTTCAGTTTTGTTCTTAATGAATGTTTGATTTTGAATTCTTGTTAGTCTGATCACCTAATTAGGGTTTTATCATTCCAGTTAATCAATTATTAGAGTCCGTAATTGTTCTTGTCAACTGGTAAAAGTAACAAGTATCAGATTGGCTCCGTGTTGGGATTTAACTTTGGTATAAACTGTAAAAATCATATATTTACGCTTCCGAGCTTATGAGAAGTATTGGGTATTGCTGGGAATTTTACAAAGAACTTAATGCAACTTTTCTAATTTAATTAAGAGCTTGTTTAATTGAACTGTAAAAAGTTAGGGTTAATTCAAAGAGCTTGTTTTAATTAACTAATGTAGGTAAAAGAGAAATTACTAGAGTTTGTTAGTTTTTCTCAGTACCAGCTTAGATAGAACACATCTCAAATAACCAGATCTGGATCAGTTCATGATTAGGAAAGTTGCAGCAGAACTAAAGCCATTTTTATTATTGGTTTTCATTTAATTTAATATCATTGCATTTTTAGTTTTTAGTTTTTAATTAAAACCCCATTCTTTTATATTTCTGTTTTGACTAGATGTGTCTGATGCAAAAAGGCATTGACCATTAGGTTGTGTCCCTGAGGATTCGACCCTGCTTCCTTGTGCTATATTTTTAGTGCAACCAGTAGTGATAAATTTATGTATTTAATACGTGCGTGACAACGTCTCAACACATCTATTGGCCTATAATCCAAAAATACCTCGTCATCATCCAACTATATTCTTGTTCCACTACCTGTAATATAAAAGTTGAGTGGGTCAGGCTTGGGAGCCTGGTGAGCATATAGGGTTTTCAACCCACAATATTATCCTTTAGGTGCAGCTGCCAGGATTGTGTTGTTCTCAACCAGGCGCAGCTGCCAATATGATCTATTAGGCGTAGCTGCCAATGTTATCTTTTAGGCGCGACTGCCAATATTATCATCTAGGCGCAGTTGTCGGGATTATGACGTTCTCTATTAGGCGCAACTGTCGATATTATCCTTTTAGGCGCAGCTGCTAGGATTATGTTGTATCTATTAGGCACAGCTACAAATATTATCCATTAGGCGCTGCTACCAAGATATTTAGATTACAACTGATGAATACTTAAATCAAAAACACCTAAGGGTTATGATGCAGCTGCCAATATTCATTTATATCATCTTTCATCCCTCATTATTTATCTACCCATGTTCTACCCAACATATTCGTAGATATAAAATACATATACAGTTTAAATCATTTAAAACATGTATAAAATATTCATTCAACATCCATCTCAAATAAACAAACTATATATATATATATATATATATATATATATATATATATATATATATATATATATATACACACACACACACATAACACGTATTTTATATAATATACTTCATATCTATGTGTAAGATGAAAGTGACTATACACTCACATGATAAGACGGCGGTTGGACAACACTTTGTCCCTTAAAATAATCTTTTTTTTTATGAAACCGGGATGTTTTCTTAAAAACCGAGCCTCACGCAGGCAGAGTTTCTGCTCGAAAAACTCTTTTTCTCGGAGAAATCGGGGCTTCGGGCTTTCTTTGGGTGCTAGGATGGTACCCTAGGCTTCGGGGGTGTTTAGGATAGGCTAAAATAGAGTAGAAATTGAAAGAGATAAGATGGTACGTACCCTAGGCTTCAGGCTTTCTTCGGGTGCTAGGATGGTACCCGAGGATCAGGCACACCCTTAATCCCACCGCTCGAAAACCTGGAATCCGTTCTTAGGAAGGACAAAGACAAAATCGTAGAATCATCTTCAACACCAAAAAAGTCACCATTTAAGAGCCTCAAATAAGCTTTTAGCAAGAAAAAGGGCCAAAAAGTTGGAGAATCTAGCAGCACGAAGAAAGACACCGAGTACGAAACCGAAAGGGAAGGAAGCGAATCTGACATAGAAGGAAGCGACTTAGAAGGCGAACTAGCTAACACCATGGCTAACATCGATGAAGTTCCCGTGGGTGAATAGAAGAAAAGGATGTGTGACGATACCGGCCCAGGACTCATGCAACCCACGATTCCCGCGACTGCCACGTTTGAACTTAAGGGACACATACTTGCTCAACTTAAGGAAATCCCATTCTTCGGGAAGGATCACGAAGACGCATACAAGCGTCTTGACGAGATCAGCGACATAGCCGATTACTTCAATGTTCCTAATGTGACCCGTGATACTGTTTTGCTTAGTATGTGACCGGTCACATTTAAGGGAGCTGCGAAAGATTGGTTGAAATCACTCCCTCTAGGATCCATCACTACTTGGGCTAAAATGCGTGAAGAATTTATTGATCAATTTTGCCCTCCCTCAAAAATAGCAAAATTTAAGAAAGCCATAGCTAACTTTGAGCAACAATCTAGAAAGTCACTTTATGAGGCATGGGAGAGATACAAAGGTCTACTAAGGAACTTCCCACACCATGATCTAAACAGTCAACAAGAAGTCTCCATTTTCTATGATGGAGTGAATATAACAACTAGGCAGCTCCTTGATTCGCAAGGACCACTTACAGAGAAGCCACCCCTGGTGATAAAATAATTAATTGAAGAATTCTCTAAACACTCTAAAGGGATGGGGAATGCTATTTCGGATGACATGGCGGCAATGATGGAAAAATTAGAAAGCATGGATAGAAGAATGACTAAGATGGACCAATCCATCCATGCCATTAGAGTGGGATGTGAAAACTGTAGAGGGCCCCACCTTACTAAAGATTGTGACCTTGACCAGAACAGGAACTGGAAAGTGAAAGTGTGCTACTCAAGCGGTGATAGATATGATGATGATTGGCGCAAACCTAAGAAAGAATGGCTACCTTATGATGATTACATGAAGGCAAAAGAGGAAAAGTATAAGCAAAAGGGAAGAGGTTTTTATCAAAAAGAGGAACCGGTGTAAGAAAAGAAGTTAGACTTTGAAGATATGCTTACAAGATTTTCAGCTGCATCCGAGAAATGGCACAACGACACTGATGTTGCAATTAAGGAGCGACAAAACTTAATGAAAGAGCACCAAATCATGATGAAAGACCAAACAACCTTGCTTAGGAACCAACAATCTTCCATTCTCAATATTGAAAAACAGTTGGGCCAATTTGAATTACAAATTAATGAGAGAGGATCGGGTGGACTTCCTAGTAATACCGAAAACAATCTGAAAGGCACACATATAAACATCGTGACAACTATGAGTGGGAAGATTATAACTCCTCTGGACCCTGTTCAGAAAGAAGATCCTAAGTTGGTGCAAGAGGAAGAAGCCGAAACTGAAAAAAATCGGCAATTCCCAATCTGACTCAACGAGTCCTAGATATGGACTCGACGAGTCCCCTACCTGAATAGAAAAACAAACATCATGTTAAGCCGTATCAGCCTCCACTGCCATTTCCAGCTCGATCCAGACAAGAAAAGCATGATGTTGATTACCAAAAGTTCCTGGAGCACATAAATTCCCTTCAAATCAATATGCCATTCATCGAGGCAGTTGCACAAATGCCTAAATATGTCAAATTCCTAAAGGAGCTTCTAACTAATAGAAAGAAGATGGAAAAGGTGAAGAAAGTGGTCTTAAATCAAAATTGTTCAGCTGCCATGTTGAACAAATTACCTAAGAGGAAGGGTGATCCGGGAAGTTTGACATTACCTTGTCAATTCGGAAATCTAGCAACTATACATGCATTGGCTGATTCAAGGGCAAGTTCTCATGCCATATTCCTTCTTCAAGAAATTAAATCTTCCAGAGCCTAGGCCAATTCGAATGGCAATTCACTTAGCAAATAAAACGGTCACATTTCCAGGGGGAATATACAAAGATATATTGGTGAAAGTTGACAAGTTTGTGTTCCTCGTGGACTTCATAGTACTAGACATGGAAGCGGACCCTCAAGTCCCGTTCATACTTGGAAGACCCTTCCTCAACACCACGAGTGCTATAGTAGACATGCGAGATTCTAAACTTACCCTCCGGGTAGGATACGATTCAGTTTCTTTTGGAGTTGATCAAGCAATGAAGCATGCAAGGTATAGTGACTACACGATATTCTCGGTTGATATGTTGGAAAAATTAATTGAAGAATGGAAAGAAGACAAACCAAACAATTCCACTGTTACCCTTGAAGATGAATTTGATGCTGAAAGAGACCTGATGGAGATAGAGAGATTAATCGAGGAAGCTGAATATAATGAATTAATCAGAAGTGTTGAGAGCCCGACTCGCCGAGTAGCACTCACCGAATCGACGAGTCCATTCGAAAAAACCCGACCAGTCGCGAATTTAGCCTGGGACTCGACGAGTCCCCTCACTGAACTCGACATTTTCAGCATACAGAACACGAAATTTGAATTAAAATCCTAGTAGATCATCTGGAATATGCATTTCTTGAAGATGGCCAACAAAAACCAGTAATTATAGCTTCTGATCTAGCTAAACATGAAAAACAGTAACCAGGTGGCGCGTTTGCATCGACTACAGAAAGCTTAATGATGCTACATGCAAGGATCACTTCCTGTTACCATTTATTGATCAAATGCTAGAAAGGGTTTCCGGTCATCTATACTATTGTTTTCTCGATGGCTTCTTGGGGTATTTTCAAATTCCAATTGACCCACAAGACCAAGAGAATACCACTTTTACATGCCCAAGTGGGACTTTTGCATATAGAAGCATGCCTTTTGGGTTATGCAATACACCTGCTACATTCCAAAGGTGCATGATGGCTATCTTCCATGACATGATCGAGATATTTATGGAGGTTTTCATGGATGATTTCTCGGTTTTCGGATCCTCTTTCAAAGATTGCTTATCCAACTTAGATCTAATGTTAGCAAGATACGAGAAGACAAACCTAGTACTAAATTAAGAAAAGTGCCACTTCATGGTAAAGGAAGGGATTGTCTTAGGACACAAGGTCTCAAGGTTGGGGATCGAGGTAGATAGAGCAAAAGTTGACACAATAGCCAAGTTACCACAAATGTAAAAGGGGTAAGGAGTTTTCTTGGCCATGCGGGGTTTTATCGTCGCTTCATTAAAGACTTCTCAAAAATCACTAGGCCTTTGACTCAGCTACTCTTGAAGGACGCTCCATTTGATTTCTCTAAAGAATGTCATGAAGCATTTCAATTATTAAAAGAAAGGTTGACTACTCCTCCTATAATGATAGCCTCAAATTGGAATCTTCCTTTCGAGCTAATGTGTGATGCAAGTGACTACACGATAGGAGCCGTTTTAGGACAAAGAATTGACAAACATTTTCAGCCTATATATTATGCTAGTAAAACTTTGAACCCAACTCAATAAAACTATACTACTACTAAGAATGAGTTGCTAGCAGTGGTATATGCTTTTGATAAATTTCAACCCTATTTAGTCTTGTCCAAGACAATTGTTTTCACCGACCATTCTGCCCTAAAGTATCTATTTGCTAAACAAGATGCAAAGCTAAGATTGATACTTTGGGTCTTACTTCTACAAGAATTTGATATTGAAATAAGAGATAAAAAGGGAATGAGGAATGTGGCTGCCGATAATTTATCAAGATTAGAGAACCCACATTTGGAAGAATTAGAGGACAACAAGATTGGAGACGATTTTCCCGAAGAATATCTTTTGGTGATAGCAGGAGAGGTACCATGGTTTGCCGATATAACTAATTACTTAGCAGCTGAATACATTCCAAAAGATTTAATCCAACAACAAAAGAAGAAATTCTTTTCATCAATAAAGTATTACTTTTGGGATGAGACGTACCTTTTACGAAGCTGCGCGGACGGGATGATACGAAGATGTGTGTGTTGGGAAAGAGAGTCGAGAAATCTTAGAACATTTCCATAGCGGGCCCACTGGAGGACATCATGGAGCACAGTATACGGCTAAGAAGATTTTTTATATTGGTTTCTATTGGCCTACAATTTTCAAAGATGTTGCTCAATATGTCAAAGAATGTGATTCGTGCCAACAAACGGGGAACATATCATCCCGAAACGAGATGCTCCAAAATAATATTCAAGTTTGTGACGTATTTGATATTTGGGGGATTGACTTTATGGGAACTTTCCAAATGTCAAAAGGGAATAAATATATCCTAGTGGCAGTCGACTATGTATCTAAATGGGCAGAAGCACAAACTTTACCTACTAATGATGCTCGAGTGGTGGTGCGTTTTCTTAAAAAGTTATTTTCAAGGTTTGGAGTTCCTAAAGCTCTTATTACTAACCGGGGCACTCACTTTGCAAATGATCAATTAGCTAAGGTGTCAAAAAGATATGGTGTACACCATAGGTTTTCGACATCCTATCATCTACAAACGAGTGGACAAATTGAAGTGACAAATCGGGCATTAAAAAGAATTTTGGAGAGATCGGTTGGAGGAAATAGAAAGGAGTGGTCGAATAAGCTTGATTATGCACTTTGGGCTTTTCAAACAGCTTTCAAAACACCTATTGGTACTACACCATATAGGTTAGTTTATGGAAAAAATTGTCACTTGTCGGTTGAAATAGAGCATAAAGCATTTTAGGCTTTAAAGATGTGTAATTTTGAGTTGGTTGAACTTCATACCAACCAGTTGATGCAAATGAATGCCCTTGAAGAACTTAGAAATGAAGCATACTCAAATTCATTAATATACAAAGAGAAGACTAAGAAATGACATGACATGAGACTAAAGGGTAATAAGGACTTTCATGAAGGACAAAAGGTGCTACTCTTCAATTCAAGGTTAAAGCTTTTCCCGGGCAAGCTAAAAACAAGGTGGGATGGGACTTTTGTGGTTAAACAAGTTTTCCCATATGGAGCCATCGGGCTTATATCAAAAGATGGAACCCCTTTCAAGGTTAATGGGAATTGGGTGAAGATATATGAAGAAGCAATCCCAAAAGATGAAGGACTTGAAGAAGGGTTAGATTTGGAAGAAAATACTGAAACGTAGCACGGAAAGGAGTCCTGTTAACGACTCCTCAAAAAGAAGCGCTTCCAGGAGGCAGCCCGATTTTAGAGTTTGCTTTCTTTTTACCTTTCCTTTTCATTTTTTTTTTTAGGATTTGTCTTTTTCAATCTTCTTCTTTGCATAAAATAATTGCTTGAGGGCAAGCAAAGCTCAAGTGTGGGGTATGGTGGCATAAAATTTAAGAACTCAAAATTTTTTCAAACAGAATGAAAAACTCGTCGAGTCCATTTACCTACTCGGCGAGTACATTTGAAAAATTGGGATATTTCGCAGATTCACATATCTACTCGGCAAGTCCACGTATTAACCCAAAAAAAATATAAATAATTTTTACATCCTGTAAATTAGGGTTTTAACCCTAATAGTAAAAACACATTCTCATTCATCAGCCACAACCGCTCGACGAGCAAGTTCTCTCTCAAGCTTTCATCTCCAATTTACTGTGATTTCTTTCAATTTCCACCAAAAAGGTAACAATTTTCTGTTTAATCTTGTTAAAGTTTCAACCTTTGGTAGATTAATGACCATAATCTGTGAAAAATCGGATTTTGGAGTTTACTTCAATTCTAGGGTTTTGATTTTTGGTCAAATTAAGTTGTTATAAACGAAATTTTTTATGGATTTATGCTTAATAAACATACCTACACAAACCCATGGACTAATTTATAGATTTGGATGGCTGATTTTGCCCGATTTAGAGGATCGACTCGCACAGTTCATGCGACTCGCCGAATCTGTTCTTGGACTCGACGAGTCCATGATGTAGTTACCAGATTTCTTATATTTTAATGTTCTGTGGTATCTTGGTTTGTTCTGTTTTGTGTTGTTGTGCAGAGAAATGTCAAGGACAGGCTAGAGTTCAAGAGGAAGCGGTCATGGGGACATCCTATGGTTAAACTTCCCACAAATTACTTCAAAATCCTCATTAGCCCGTGCTAAGAACAAGCTGGACACACTTAGGGGAAAGGAAATATATGTGCCTAATGAGATCAATTGGCATTGGATTGGCCAGGTAGGATTGGTGGAGGAATTGACCCCATACTTGGTCAAAACTTTTGTGCATAATGGGGTGACAATCACTTGTGATGGGTGGGGTCGGTTGTTTAGAATCCAAGAACCAGTTTATCAAGAATTGTGCTGGGAATTTTTCTCTACCATCTCCTTTCAAGGTGGTAGTGATTACTACAATCCGGGTATCATTACTTTTTGTCTTGGAGGGGAATTACGCCAGTGCAGTATAGCCGAGCTCGCATGGAGGTTAGGGATTTATGACCAACACATAATCATGTATGAAAACTTTGATTCCTTCCTTGGACACTGCCACAAAGACCTGCCTGAGGAAGTGGTTGCTGCTACTTGGTGGAACACTATCGTCAACCGGGTTTATATTCCTGCTTCTGCTCAAGAGGGAAGCATCCGTTCTCCCATTCACCGTTTGATCCACCGTCCTGTCACGAGCACCATCAATATGAGTAAGGACGATGACAAAGTCCCGACCCTCGACATTTTCTACTTGTGGAGTATCATTACTCCCGACACGTTTTGCAATTTGCCTTATTGTTTGGTAAAATACTTGGCGGAAGGGGCAGTTAAAGAGAGGATCACCTCTAAAATTAATGGTGGGATGTTCGTGACCAAATTGGCTAGGACATATGGGATCTTGGAACAAAGGGCCGCGAATGTGTTGAAAATGATTCCTACACCTCCTTTTAGCATTACATTGTATAGGAGGGCGAGGATTATCGACGATTATGGTGGTGGCCACATAGCTATCCCCAATGATGATGCAATATTAGCACCCGAGGAACCGGGTCGGCGAGTCCGACCAAGGCACAGGCCGGTACGAGAAGACCCACCGGTAATTCCGGTGGATGACGAGCTGCCTAATGACTCATACAATGTGGAGTTGAGGAGGTACCAGTATGATCTTGGTCATAGCATGAACTACCATCATGGGTCATTTGTCCAATTGTTTGAACAATTGAATCTTGCACCAAGACCCGGGCCCGAATATCCTTATGTGCAAAGTTGGGAAGAGAGGGCGAGTCAAAGGAGAAGTCAAAGGAAGCAAAGTTGGAGGGGATGAAGATGAAGATGAAGATTGATATCTTTTGATTTTATTTATTTAGTTTTGTTAAAGACAATTGTTTTTATTTGTTTTTGTGTGTTTGGTTGATGTTTAAACTTTAAGTAGTTAGGATTAAGTAGGAATTTTTATTGTTTTCCTTTCCTGTCATTTTTGTTTTGTTTTTGATCTTTGAGTTGAGGTTAAGGGATGTATGCAAGAGTCTAGAGTCAAACCTAACCAAGTAAGAAATTAAGTTTAGGCGAGAGAGAAATCGAAGTTTAGAGTCGTAATATGAGTCCGATTGAGAGAAAAGATACTAAGTGATTATTTACTAAAGCAAAATGAGGGAAAATATTAGTCTAATATTCCCCACATACATTAGAAATGGACCTAGGCAGAATTCGTATTTTTCCCCTCAACGGTCTACTCGCCGAGTACACTTTATGGACACGACGAGTCCAAGTTAAAATCCACGACTTTTCTGCCAATTATGCTACAACTTGGCGAGTTCCCATACCTACTCGACGAGTTGCTCATTCTTCTACAATCAAGTTGATGATTTGATGACATTTGACACCGCAATTGGTTATATTATTTAAAGATCATTTTCCGAGCATTTTTCGAGACTTTTCCTGCATAATTAGAGCTATACCACACAAGACGAATGACACCCAAGGCATGGATGAGTTGTTCCCATGTCTAAAGTCAATTGAAGATGGAGCTTCAGAGGAAGAACATCAACCTCGCGACTACTATCCTAGGGGAGTTTGTTCCAATTCCCTCTTTACTTTTTTATTTTCTATATAATGCATAATATGCGATGAGAGCATTGCATAAATTAAGTGTGGGGTTGGGGGTTGATCATATTAGTTACATTGGAATCCTAATTTAGGTATACTTTTGAAAATTTTGCATTAAAATTGCTAGGTTTAATTTAGAAAATTTTGGTAAAACAATTAGGATTCCTTGCTAGTATTATGTTTAATGATTGCATGAAGACCCAAATGTTTAGTTGAGCCTATATACGTTATAATGCATTTGTGGCCCCCTTTATTCTAGTGAAATCATGGGACAAAAACACAACCTCACTTAGTTTGAGGGATGCAATATGTTTAGCATCATCTACTTGAAATGTATCTAGGAAAACTAATACTTTAACCAATAAAGGTTGAAGTTGAGCGCCTCTGCTTAAGATTGTAGGTATTGAGTGAAAAAAAAGTGAGTTACATGTGAGAAAAAAAAAAAGAAAAAAAAGAGAGAATTACAATAAAAAATTGTAAGAATTTTGGAGCAATCAAAGTAAAGATCAAAAGATCAAAGTTCAAAAGTTGAAGATACCAAAAATCAAACAATAAGGTGGTGAATTCAAAGAAATCAAAGATCAAATTATCAAAGAAATGAAGAATTCTAAAGAGCTTTATAGTGGTATCAAAAAGTTGTAATTGTCTAGATTATGTATGTTTGGGATGCTCAACCAAAAATACCTTGAGCTTAGGAAGTTTTCTGCGGATGGATTCAGAGGGATGCATAAAATGAGCATTGTTCAAAAGAAGTGGACGAGTGTTTATGAGGATTGTTAGTATTTAGAACTGAGGGGGTCCTTAGGAAAAATTTTAGACACAAATGCATGCGTTGCGGTCTTGGCATAATGGCTGAGTTGGATTGGGATTATGGTATGTGATGCTAGTATGTTTAAAATTCAGTTTTGCTGGGGGCAAGCAAAAGTCAAGTGTGAGGTATTTTGATATGTGCATATTTAGCTATATATTTCGATTAGAATTTTATTACTTTTTAGCTAATTTATTGCAATTTATGGACAAAAGGTACTTAATTATGTTTAAATTGTATTTTCAGTCTAAAAGATGAGCTTAGAAGCAAAAGGAAGCAGGAAATGCGAACGGTAACATGGGAATTTAAGAAAGAAGTAAAAAAAGAAGAAAAGAGTCAAAATCCTGAAGGACTTGACGAGTTGGACATCTACTCGACGAGTCCACACAAATGTTCGCGAAGCAAATAGAAATTCCTTGTCGTATACAGATTCTTAAAGGGGACTCGGCGAGTCGTTTATCTACTCGACGAGTAGCCCCTATTTTCTGAAGTCTATAAATAGATGCCAAATGCCGAAACAAAAGCCCTCTATGGAATCCTTGGGGATTATTTTGCGACTAAAGGTGCTGCTGGAGATTTGGAGTTCGTGGAGAAAACCCTAACCTTCAATTTTAAGGAGATTAAAGGCAAATTTAGTATACTCTTTTCTTTATCTCTTGTTTGAACCATGTGTGAACTACTAGATCTTGTTTTTGAGTTACTTTCTACTGTAATTATGAGCTAAACCTTATATCTTTTGTTTAGGGTAGATAAATTTACAACTATGGCTTGATTTGTGGTTGGATTAGTTGTTTATCGGTTACTTTTGTTTTATTACGCTTGTTAAAGAACCTTATGCATTAACTATAACTATTTTCTGTTAATTAACAAGTAATTAAGCTGTATGAACATCTCTTAATTGCTTATCTCATATGATTTATGTAAAAACATTGTTATGTGCCTAGGAATAGCGAATGTGAAACTAGGGTTAACTAGAAAATGGATAAATTAATGTTTGAGCTTGTGTGATAAACCATAAACAAGAGGTTAATTGAATTAGTAATTTGATTAGCTAACTACAAGTCTTATTTAACCCGAACAAATAAACTAGGAAACTCATTAGTTTAATCACTTGATCACTACTTAAATTAATCTGTTTTCTAAGGATTGGTAATAGCGAATGTGAACCTAATCACTTTAATCGGTAGCCAATAACAATTATTCCATTGCACTTGCCATAAAATCAACCATAGGAGTAGATGAATCGAACCTAAATAGAAGTCTTCTTATCATTTAATTTAGTTGGTTTTTACTTGCTTGGTCTGTTAGTTACTTAATTAGCATATTAGTTAATTGTTTAAGTTTCTAGTCTTGCAAAACTAGAGAAAACCTTTTACTTTTATTACTTGTTTTAGTTAATTCTAGTCATTAGTTTAATTACCGTTTCTTGTGTTCGGTACCCTATTTATTCAACTATACCACCAATTGACAGGTCCACTGCCTTTGTGTGTCATTATATCTTAAAAGTAGGACTAAAACTAGTGCATTTATATACACATCACTTATTTTATCCTTAATTTATTATATTATCATAATTAAATATAAGGCACATAAATTCACCTAAATCATTCTTATTACTTCAAAACACGTTACAATAGTTGGCCTAGACTATTACATCGTCTTTAGTGCTTAGCCGAGAAACACGGGCGTTACAATTCTCTCCCCCTTAGGATGATTCCATCCTCGGAATCATACATCAGTAAACAAATGCGAATAGCGACTCATCATGTCACTCTCCATTTCCCAGGTGAGATTTGGCCCATCTGTATGTTTCCATCGCATAAACACTAATTCGAACATCTTGCGTCGCAACTTCTTAGTCTTACGGTCAACAATTGCCTCGGGTTCTTCAATTAACCTCTTGCTTTCATCCAACCTTAATTCAAAAATTGGAATTATGTTAGGAACTTCTCTCGTGAACTTTCTCAAATAACACATGTGGAAAGTGTTATGAATACCATCTAGTTCTTCTGGTAGCTTATAAGCTTGGTTCCCAATCCTTTGAAGAACTTTAAATGGTCAAATAAACCTTGGACTCAACTTTCCCCAAACCACGTAACATACTCATCTTAGTCGGACTCGATTCGATATGACCTCCAGATTTGGAATATCAATCATCTTCTTAGTCCTTACCGAAATGATGGTAACGACATACTTGAACAAAAACGAAATCAATTACTAGCTTCTTGGTAACCTTGTGACTTTCCCTGATCCAAGTGTGAGTCATGTGCTTCCAGTAGTATAGGCCTCTACTACTATTCACACCTACTCATACTTGTCCCAAGTATTGTCTCGCAATTTTCCAAGTCACCATTTAAAAATTTCACATAATCATTTATTTGACACATCAGGTAACAAAACGAAGGTTTATATTATTTCTTGAAACAATTACAAAGATGTTCTAGTTTAACCTACACTATGCCACTTATAGGATACACTACCAGATACTATCTGCATGGCTGCTTTATATCTTGATTTTTGGAACATATAGTTCTTACTCCTGATCCTTTGCATCTTTTCCTGCTTTATTAAGGATCATCAGGAATGCTTTTGCCTTTGGGTTCAGAGGTAAGTTTAGCTTTGTAGCTCCTTTCCTCTTTGTGCAGTCTTGTTTGTAGTGCCATTCTTCATTACATTCATAACACACCCTGTTATTGAATGTACATTCATTGGCGTAATGCCCATACTTTCCACATTTAAAACATGTCACATCACCGCCACATTTTCCTACGTGTTTCTTCTTGCACTTATCGCACCACCTTGCTTCACTTCCTCCTCCTCCAAACTTCGGGAATTTTCTCTTCTCGTTGGAACCTGAAGTTCCTTCAAGCTTTCTTTTCTCGCAAACTTCAACCTTGTTGGCGACCATTCCCTTAATCATATCTTCAACAGAATTGGCAGCCCAGATAGTTGCCTCCAGAGTAAGTGCATGATGCACTGGCACCGCATACTTCCATGGAAGTCCCTTTGCGTACCTGTCGATTTTTGTCAGCTCGTCTGGGACAATACGCAAAGCAATATCCATTTTTTCTGTGAAGTTATTGGTGTATTCATCGATGGAAACACTTCCTTTCTTCAATGTCAGAAATTGGTTCTCTAGCTTAAGTAGATTTTGGGCCGAGTAGTACTTGCGCTTGAAATGCAACAAGAACTCTGCCTAATTCAGTTGCAGTGGCTCATTAGGGTTTATGGTCTTCCCCAGAGTGTTCCACCAGCGAACAACGCCACCTCTGAACTGACGGACTGCAAATATGGTTTGTAACTTGCCTTGGCAACCACATGTCATGAAGGCTAATTCCATCTCCGAGATCCAATCCATTACTCCGACGGGATCTTCCTTTCTAGTGAAAGTTGACGGCTTGCAAGTCATAAATTCTTTGTACTTGCATTCGTTTCTCTCAACTCCGTCCTCTTGGTTATTCCTCCTAACCACAAGTGGTTCAGTTTGACCAACATATCTACTATAATTTCCTTCCTCTGACTAATCGTCATTTAGTTCAGGTTGTTCAAAAGGCATTGAAGGTTCATTCATGTTGTTCAACAAAAATTGTCTCATTTCTTCCCTTTGTTCAACCATCATAGTCTGAATCATGGCTTGTACTCTAGCCATTGTCATTGGTTCTGGTGCAACTCCTACTATCGGCACCTGCTCAATCACTTGGGGTTGAGTTGCTGATTTTTATTCACGTTTCCAGCTCCACTTCTGGTTTTTGCCATTATGATCTATACACCAAATTAGGCGAATTTAGATCTTTATTCACAATAGATACCTAAATTCTCCTTATCACTCTGAAACGTTTACATGCTAGTTCTAATATCGTAGTCATACGCTTAGAATCCTAAGGTTTCCAGATCCGATCGGCAACAGACCATAGATCCGAACAAATAATGTCATAGATGGTAAACATATAACTTTTAGCACATAAAAGCATCTTAGGCATCTTTCCTAAAATATAACAGTGCTCGTGTCTAAAATATAGTAGACACTCATCTCACAATCATCACCTAACATTCTAAGTTTAAGTCTAGAAATCCTACAAATTCCTAGTTCATTTAAACTAATGCTCTGATACCAACTGTGACATCCCCAAATTTCTCAGCCAGAAAAGACCAATTTAGTTTATGTTTTTTTTAAAATAAAATCAGATTAATCTTCCAAAAGATGTTGTGGAATTTGTCCCCAAAAGAAAATTTGATAAAAAAATTTATCAAAACATTTCTTAGAGAAATGTATTTTCATTATATAACAAAACATCGGGATGTCATGTTCTGATACAGACCAAAAGCATAAACAGTACATTATAAGCCTTACAATAGTTATTTACATCTACTGGCCTATAATCCAAAAATCTCTCGTCATCATCCAACTATGTTCTTGTTCCACTACCTGTAATATAAAAGCTGAGTGGGTTAGGCTTGGGAGTCTGGTGAGCATATAGGGTTTTCAACCCACAATAAATAAATTTATTCATTTCCATCAACCAACAATAAATTTATTAATTTCATCAACTAACAATAAATTTATTAATTTCATCAATCAACAATAACCCTGATTCCTCGTTCCGGTTATCCTCATTGTATGTCCCTAAACATCTAATAAAAGGGACCTAGCTTAAGGATCATCATCAGACTAACAACACTGCTTAAGGGATACTTCTGCAGTTTCTTAAGGTTCCACCTTAAGAATCCTCTATCATTCACTCATGCATTCCAAAGGATTGTCCTAAGGTATAGGCACAAAGTCCATCGTTGCCAATAGCACAGCTACCAATGTTCTCTATTAGGCACAACTGCCAATATTATCCTTTAGGCACAGCTGCCAGGATTGTGTTGTTCTCAACCAGGCGCAACTGCCAATATCATCTATTAGGCGCAGCTGCCAATGTTATCTTTTAGGCACGGCTGCCAATATTATCATCTAGGTGCAACTGTCGGGATTATGACGTTCTCTATTAGACGCAACTGTCGATATTATCCTTTAGGCGCAACTGCTAGGATTATGTTGTATCTATTAGGCATAGCTGCAAATATTATCCATTAGGCGCAGCTGCCAAGATATTTAGATTACAACTGGTGAACACTTAAATTAAAAACACCTAAGGGTTATGGCTCGGCTGCCAATATTCATTTATATCATCTTTCATCCCTCATTATTTATCTACCCATGTTCTACCCAACATATTCGTAGATATAAAATACATATACAGTTTAAATCATTTAAAACATGTATACAATATTCATTCAACATCCATCTCAAATATACAAACAATATATATGTGTGTATATATATATATATATATACACACACACACACAGCATGTATTTTATATAAAATACTTCATATCTATGTGTAAGATGAAAGTGACTATACACTCACTTGATAAGACGGCGGTTGGACAACACTTCGTCCCTTAAGACAATCTTTTTTTATGAAACTGGGATGTTTTCTAAAAAACCGGGCTTCACGCATGTAGAGTTTCGGCTCGAAAAACTCTTTTTCTCGGAGACTTCGGGGCTCCAGGTTTTCTTCGGGTGCTAGGATGGTACCCTAGGCTTCCGTCGGTTTAGGATAGGCTAAAATAGAGTAGAAATTGAAAGAGATAAGAATTTTGTAACATAAACCCGGTTGGCTTCGCTTGCTATTTATAGGAGGCTGACCTGGTCTACGCAGCGAGTTCCTTGGAGGAACGCAGCTTGTTCCCGAACTCAGCGCATTCCGGTTGGTGTGTGGCTTCGGGTGTGTCAAGATTCGAGATACGTGTCCACTGCATGCGAACGCGAGGCGTTCCCTCGGACACAACTCGTTCCCTTTGGATAAGCTTCGAAATGTGTGCCACAAACTTCAAAAATTCATATCGTTTGCATACAAGCTCCGTTTTTACGTTCTTTATATCCACGTGTAGGTGAGATTATACTATACAACTTTCTTTTAGACTCCGTCGGCTAATTTTGACTTTATTTTTAATAGACCGGGACAGGAAAATCCGTTAAAAATTCATAACTTCTTAATCTGATGTCCATTTCGTTTGTCTTTTTACCGTTGTACTACTATTGACGAGACCTTAGATTCTCATTTAGGCTGTGTCGGCTAAAAATCACTCGATCTAAAATTCGAGTTTCGGGTTGCATACAACTAAGCTGAAACTTAGAAAATCATAACTTCCTCATACGAAGTCAGATTTGAGCGTTCTTTTTATGGAAACTCTTGGTTTAACGAACACTGCGAAATTCATTTAGATTACTAATGTTAAAAAGCACTTTATTGTAAATTCACTTTTTACGTCACACAACGTCGTGCCGGTTCTGTCCCTCAAACTTCGACATGTCATAACTTATTCGTTATAACTCAGATTTCAGTAATCTTTATATCTCCGGAATCCTTGTTTCGACGACTACAACTTTCTTCATAGATATCAACTTTATCTAACATTTCACTTTCAACGCTTATTTTATCATTGTTTTATTATATTATCATAATTAAATATAAGGCACATAAATTCACCTAATTCATTCTTATTACTTTAAAACACGTTACAGTAGTTGGCATAGACTATTACATTGTCTTTAATGCTTAGCCCAGAAACACGGGTGTTACAGTATTATTGTAGAACAAATATATAATTAGGGTCTGTGTGGTTGGTAAACTAGATTAGTCTTTTTTTTTACAGTTAGATGGTCATTTGTTGATATAATATGCATTCGTAAAAGATGATGGCTGAGAGCCTACATGTCTTATGGGATGATGGCAGAACAGTTGTTGGGTTTTATTTAAAAACTAGTTTCAAAAACTACAAATAATGGAAAATAGAATACATGAGTTTTATAAAGTAACATAAACATTTTATCACCCACCAAGGATCATCTTGCAAGTAAAGGAAAGATTTAAAACACAACCATATAAGGAAGAAGTGGTAACAACCTTTGGAGCACTTTGAGTCCTCTAGGGGAGACTTGGAAGTTGATAGAGAGAGGATGAACCCTTAAGACACCAACAATGTTCCAACTTGATGTAATGCTAGTTACAACTCTTAAGCTTTTAAGCCAAAACAAGATTATGACTTAAAGAGAGATTACAAGTAGCAAAATTTTTCAAATTTCATGACTTTGGAGAGAAGATGGGGAAGAAGAAAGAGCTCTCGGCCAAGGAGAGTGGAGTGAAGAAAAATGAGAGCACTTACCTCTTATTTATAATGGAATTATGGTCTAAGAGTTATTAACCATTAGACAACTTTGTCCCCTATGTCATGAACACATCTTCCTAGGTTTGATTCTTTTGCACTATACCAATGCAAATGTCTTTTCTTTTCATCTCATGTTTCCAAGAAGAAAAGACAAGTCAAGAGTTTATATTTTATAAACTCAAAGTTTATAAGATATAAACTTTGTCTTTTTGCTAAAAGACAAAAGGTTTATTAGGTCCAAAAAGATGTACATGACATATTATATTAATAACATATGAAATAATTTGTTACTTGGATTGTAAAATAAATATTTCCTTGAAATAAATATTTTCCCAATTATTATAAGAGTTTATGAATATTTATTAAAATCAATTTCTAATAAATAATCATTTGTATCAAGTTTTTGTTAGTGTGACCCTTATGATCATATGTTATTTAGCAATATCATTTTAATATGACTCTTGAACATACTAGATCTTTCAACATTGATAGGTTGTGAACCTACATGCCCAATAGGAGGATGGTAAGATTACCTAGAAAGGATAATACATGATAAATGTGTCAAGTATGATTGAAGAAAACAAAAGGATAAAAAGGTGACAAAAAGTCCAAAAGTTTTTAACCTAACATGAACCAAATGAGTCTGGATTGTGAATCAATACTAGATACCTTCGATCAACGGGAAGCACATGGGCTGGTCTAATTGAGGACAAACCATGTCAAAACTTGTTCATAGTCTTGAAAAAGTTGCGGGTGTTGGGATATGAAGTTGTCCAACATGGAGCACTTGTAGTTGCAACAAAGCATCATAAATAAACATGGAGCACTTGTGTAACATCCTGGAATTCAGATTTATCTCTTTGATCCTTTCTTTCCTTAAGTTATCAAATTTAGTCCTTGAAAATATTTTATAGCAATTGAGTACGCTGGGCGTACTGGAGGGTACGCTGCACGTACTCATGAGCGTGTTCTTGACGCGAAGGCTACCCAGTACGCTGGGCATACCATATTGTACGTTGTGCGTACTAGGTTCAGATTAAAACCCTAATTGTGAGGGTGAGCCCTATAAGAGGAACATATTGGCCTCACTTTTAGCCACCATTTCTAGAGAGTGAAACCCTAAGAGTGCCAAACCCTTGTTCTAGAGCTTGTGTGTGTGTGTGTGTTTGAGCTTGATAAGTGTTCTTGTGTGCCTTTGAAGAGAAGAAGGTGCCATTGAAGAAGCTAGAGTTGCAGTGCAAGCTTTGGATCTGAGCTTTTCAGAGGTTGGAGCATCAATTGGAGGTAAAAAGCTCACAGCTTTCTTAACCTTTTTGGATTTGTGCATTATAGACCATTTTTAGGGTTTTTGTCCCAAAGGTGGAGGCGTTATGAGTAAAGGAGCTCCATAGACCTTGATCTGCCCTTTTCAGTGTATATTGTGTTTTAGATCCATAAAAATCCAATCTTGGACGTTAAGAGTGAACCATGCATGAGTTATGAGCTTCTTAAGGAAGGAAGTGGTGTGATTTGGGTGTTGGTGACCTTTACAGCCATGCAAAGGCTTAAAATCACCGACTTTATGGATTGAGATGTTTTAGAGTGACCAGATCTGGGATTTGAGCTCATGTCTTAACCGATTAAGAGAAAAATCATGAAGTTAGTGAAACTGGGGCGTACGATGGGCGTAATCCCAATACACGTAGCGTAGGGGTCAAGTGACCCCGATTCTGTATAGCATCTGAGTACGCCCAGCGTAGAGAGCTTGTACGCGTCGCGTACTCCTTAGGGTTGACTTTCGTTGACTTTTAGGGTTTAGTCAACGAGTGGACCTTTGGACCATTGGAGGGGTAGAATGGTCTTTTACCCTTCTGAGTGAAGATAGGAAGGGACTAGTCTAGCCTTGAGAGTTGTTATTAATTAAGAATGAATTCTGTATGTGTTAGGCGGAGGCTAGATCAGTGTTTCGAGTTCGAGATCATCCGAGTTTACCCGAGGCGAGTCTTCTCACAATACATTACGTAGGGTGGTATCTATGTGTGGACCAGAAGGTCATGCGTGTTTGCTTAAGATTATGTGTTTTGTGATTATGTATGTTATGTGTTATTCTGACCGGACCGGAGGGTCCAACGATTTACGAGGCCAGAGGGTCCTCAACCAGACCGGACCGAAGGGTCCACCGAGCTAGACCGGACCAGAGGGTCCAACGAGCTATGGGACTGGAGGGTCCCGCTGAGACACATTGACCAGAGGGTTGTACTGAGTATAGCCTCGAGTGGCAATTTGTTGTATGTGGTATTTTGGGGAACTTACTAAGCATTCGTGCTTACCATGTTATGTGTTATATGTTCCAGGTACCTCAGAGGATCACAGGAAGGCACCGGCGTGATTGTACACACACTTTTGATTTGGAACTGTATTTGTGGATCATGGAATTGAACAATTGTTTTGAAAACTTGTTGATTGGTTTTTTGAGATTTAATGTTGACACATATGTTTTATAAATATTAAAAATGAAAAATTAGGTTTCAAATTTCTTGTCGTTACAACTTGAAGTTCATGGATCTAAACTCACTAATCTATGCAACTTATTAGAACTCTATAGATAGAAATATACCTTTGATTTCTTAGTTTGTTCTTCTTTTGTCGAGCCAAGAGATTGGTCTAGAGAACCCAAAGGAGAGTTCATCTTCTATGATCACACCCAAGACGCAAACAAAAAACATATCGAAGCAAAAGGAGGGATAAGGAGTAATCAACTTGTAGCACCTGGTTCCCGGTATGTAAATCTTATTGAGAATTTTCCTTCTTTCTAGCCTTGGACTCGGCGAGTCATAGGTCCGACTCGCCGAGTAAGGACGGGAACCGGGACATGTTTAAGTTGGCGACTCGGCGAGTCCGTATTCCGGACTCGGCGAGTCACCGCTGTTGGATGAAACCCTAATTTTCAGGGGTTGCACCCTATTTAAACGACGTTTTGTGCCTCATATCAGCCCCCATTGCGTCCAGAACATTCCCTCTCGAAGCTCTAACCCCTCTTTTGGTATTTTGGGTGATTTTGGTGCATTTCTTTGAAGTTTTGGAGAGAAGCAGAAGGTAGATCAAGAGGAGAGGAAGAAGATCCAGAATCTTTGTGCCATTTCAGGACTTCTAGAGGTATTGGACTCGAAACCCTCTCTGTCCCTTCATTATTATCTTGTTGAGAGCTTGTGTTAGCCATTTCAAGGCTTCTTCTAGTCTTGACCTTTGTGTAGTGAGCTTATAGTGTTGAGGGACTTCGGATCTAGGCATGTTTGGGCTCTAAGGGCTCGGATCTATAGCCTTTATGGACCCTCATTGCTTGAAAACCTTGGATCTACCATTTTAAGTACATTTTGAACCCTAAAATCCGTATTGGTGAATATCTACACGTAAAGTTGGAAACTTTACGTGTGATTCGTATTCTAGGAGTCCAGATCTGTGAATGGCATGGATTGGAATCGAGCAAATTTGTGTATTTAGTGGGTGCATGGCAGCGACTCGGCGAGTCGTTCATGTGACTCGGCGAGTCTGTTCGCGAGTCTCCGAGTTTGTCCCCTTTTCGTAGTGTCGAGTGAGCAGTGAGTCACGGGGTGTGACTCAGTGAGTCGAAAGCTGAACTCATCTATGGAGGAACTCGGCGAGTTAATGCCCTGACTCGGCGAGTTCAAGGCAATCTCGTTAGATCAAGAACAAACTCGGCGAGCTGTTCATACAACTCGGCGAGTCTTAGCATAAGTGTTCATCGGATGAAGATGAACTCGACAAGTTGTTCATACAACTCGGCGAGTAGGATGAAGGACTTGAATATCAGTTTAGAAGGAGAACTCGTCGAGTCATTGCCTAACTCGACGAGTAGAAACGGGATTCAGGGCAATCGTTTGGGTAGGGACTCGACAAGTTGGAAAGCCAACTTGGCGAGTCGGGTCAACTGAAAGTTGACTCTGACTTTGACTTAGGGCATGATCAGGGGTAAAATGGTCATTTTACCCAAAGGACAGTTAGCAGTGTTTGATTGAGTATGTTGTGGGAATTGCAGCCGGAGGATTTCCAGAGCAGCAGCAGCAGCAGTAGACAGTCAGTTCCCGATCAGATCAGCAGCTACTTCGAGGTGAGTTACCTTCCGGTAGCGGTGGGTCTACGGCCACAATGCCGGCCCACCAATAGGAGTTGTATGTAGATGATTGTCTCTGTGATATTCATCTAGGGATTACTACTACCTGTGTTGTGTTTATGTGCTAGTATGATACGATGCTATGTGCTAGTGACAGTAGGAGAGATAGTCCCCGAGATATCTGGTCGGAAGGGCCGAAGGGGTAGTCATACCCAGCCATGCTAGATAGATACTGATATTGCGATACATGTTAGGAAGTAGTAGTAGAGGGGAGAAGTAGTTCCCCAGTATCCGGTCGAGACGACCGAAGGGGAGGCCAGCACCCAGATATGCTAGGCAGTATCCGATCGAGAGGACCGAAGGAGAGGCCAGCACCCAGATATGCTAGGCAGTATCCGGTCGAGAGGACCGAAGGGGAGGCCAACACCCAGATATGCTAGGCAATGTCCGGTCGAGAGGGCCAAAGGGGTAGGTCGGGCACCCAGATATGCCTGACAATATGTGTATGTTATGTGATTATATGGTATGTGGTACAGTGGGGGAACTCACTAAGCTTTGTGCTTACAGTTTACAGTTTTGGTTTCAAGTACCTCTTCATTAAAGGGAAAGGAGCCGGCGCGGTAGCGGCACATCATGCACACACACTGGTTTCCGCATTTACGAGATTCTCTGGGATTTATACTCTGATATTTTGATGGGTTGTATGGTTTGGCTTTTAGACATGGTTTACGTTGTGTTATGGTTTGATCAAACAATGTTTTTAATTATTAATGTTTTTCTAAAGTAATGTTTTAAAACGAAATTTTTGGACGTGAAAATTGGGTCGTTACACAACTGAATTTCGGTGTAGCTAGGTAATTAGGATTAAAAATAAATGACTTTTCAATTTCAGGTCGGGTATTTAGAATCGAATAAGCTCTTATTTGGGTAATTTGAACCGAAAAACCTGAGAACCGAATAAGCCTAATATAGATACCCAAAACTCGAACCAGATTACTTATTCGGACCTGATTCGGTTCGAGTTTCAGTCCAAATGCTCATCCTTAGTTTTGACATATAAAAATAACAAAAGAAAAGAATTCTTACAATTTTCCAAAGGATTTCTAAGATATATTTTAGGATTTTACAAAAATAAGAATTTTCTTTTGTTATTTTCTAAGGTAAGCTACAATCCTAAACTTTTTTTTTTTACTTTGTGAATGGTTTTTTTAAGCCTGTTAACACGAAAAACTTCAAAAATAATGATTTTTAAATTTTACACGGGTAAACTTTGATTTTTATAGATAATACCTGGATTTTTATAGAAGGGCATGTGTATTCTTTTTTTTTTTTTTTTTTTTTTCAAATTCAGCTTTGAGATTGCTTTTTCATAAATGTCATTCGTTGAAATTCTCAAAGCGATGTTTCAGAATTTTTTTGAAGATGGCTAGATTTTTACAAATGATATCCGCAAAAATTATAACTATTTTGGTCGCATAACTAATTTTAGCTTGTATCTAAAAAATGGATAATAAAAATTAGTATAATTTGTATTTTTCTCATATAATTTCCTATTAGAAAATTATAATATGTTTGCTTAAGTTCAGTTAAATGCTATTTTATAAAATAATTATTTCACAAGTATGCATTAATCATATTATAAAATAACAAAAATATATCAATCAAAAGATAAAGAATCAATTAGGGAAAGAGAAGTCGGCAGCCACTTCCCAATTGAGGATATAAAAATGGTATAGTTAATGATCACGGGTTGAAGTAGACCCACATAATTAGTGTATTTGTCTAATTATTTATGGATTTTAAATAAACCGAAATTAACGACTGACGTGTCGGCCCATGCCTGTGCGTGGCACGTGCAAAATGCTTATGTGGACCAATAAGGTGTAAGTAACAGATTGTCTGTCTCCCCCTCTCTCGTCCACGAATTGCAAGATACCCAACAAACTCTCTCTCCTCTCGCGCCCTCCTTTTGATCTCCATACCACGTGTCATGCGTTCGTTACCCCTAACTTTTCCCCTAATTTTTTTTTTTTATTTTTTTAATCAAAACTCACAAAGACTCTCTCCCTCTCTCTCTGTCTCTCTCTCTCTCACACACTCACCCACACTTTCTCTCTGTAGCTATCTACGAGATTTGTCTTTGTGTATACGCATCATTCGGAAATTAGGGTTTTCTGGCTGTAAGTGTTGAGTTTTGCGGCGGTATTGGTGGAGATTGCGGATGTTTTTTTGAATTTGGCTTTTCCTGCAAGTCTTTCAGGTAGATCTTACTTGAACTGGTGATTTATCATCGTTAATTGATGTTTATTTGTTTTTTTTTTATTCTGTATGAGTAATAATTTTGTGTTGTTTGAAATCTTCTTTTGATTCTCTGTGTTGTTTGGTTGCTGAGAAGAAAACTTGTGTGAAGTTTTTCGAGGTTTATGTCTGATTTGATTGGTGATTGGTAGTTATCTCTGTGGATTGGGACTTTGAAATTAGGTTCTTAGTTGTCAAGCTGCTTTTCGGATATCTTTTTAATAACTTACGGCTTAATTTCCAGTAAAAAAAGGTAGAAAATGATGTTTTCCAGTGAAGTTGACAAATTATCTGTTTCGTTTCATTTTGATACAAAGATTAGTCTTATCCATTGTTCTTTAATAATCTACAGAGCATAGGATGATAGCCTTGTAGAGTTTTAATTCATTTTTCTTGAAAGTATATGTAAAACAATATGGATCTTGTAATTGAGGTCTAATATTTCCTTTTTGTTGATTTGTTTAATTGGGATAAAGGGAGGCCTTCTTTTCTATATAATCATCTTCAGCTAATTATGAGGTTGGAGATTGACTTTGCCTGCATAATCTGTGCTGGATAGAAGATTTAAAGGAATGTCAGACTTGTCTATGTATGAGGTAGGTTCTTCAGTTTCATCAATCTCTTTGTGTTGATATAATTGTAAGGGTATCAGCAATCAAATTTCTTGAAGTTAGTTGTCATTAGTTTTCCATTTCTCATTGATCAACTTTAAGATGTTCTATATTACATAGAAAGCCACATCTATTCTTATTCTATTTGGTGTTGCACTTTCAGCTGGAAGATATTATTTGGGATGACTTTGATCAAGGTGACGATCATATAGTACCAGACCCTACTAATGCTCGAACTAGTAGAAATTCATTTGAGGGAGACATCTGTAAGAAGCCTAGGCGTGAAGCAACTTCTGTTTTGAGCAATTTTGGAAACCTTGATGCTTCCACCACTATTTGTCAAGAAAAGTCAGAAAGGGACACGAAGCTGTTAGATAAGAAAAAGAACATGATGGAGAAGGAATCATCATTCAATGCTTCATGTGATGTTGAGATAGTAAAAGACACATCTGATGACACTCGAATGTCAGATAAATGCTTCAAAAATTGCTATGTCACATCAGCTGCAGGTGATGATAACTCATATAGTTACCCACTAACACACATTTCCCAACCAGAGGATCTTTATAACTGTGAGGATAAGGAATCAGGTGATCTTTTATATTATGGGTGGCCTGATATAGGAAACTTTGAGGATGTTGACAACATGTTAAGGTTTGTAAACTCTTGTTTTTCCTTTCTACACTTTTGTTGGAAATAAAGCAAAAAACTTACATTACATATTCTATGTCTTTCATATGCAGAAATTGCGATTCATCATTTGGACTAAACAATGATGAAGAACTTGGGTGGTTTGCATCAGACGAAATTGGGGGTGATACTGAAGAAGCATTAAAGATGGATTTCAAATTTCCATGTCCTGAACCAAGTGCTTTAAATTTAAACAATGCATCTAACAAGAGTCATGTAATGGAGAGTTGTGGTGATATTTCATTTGAAGGGAATGCTACTGGAGTTGATGAACAAAAACAAGGATTTCAACCATTATTTGTTGGAAGCCCAATACAGATGAATACAATGTTTCAGTCTTCAGACAGTGGTTTGGATTGTGCTGAAAAACAAGCTGCTCATCTATCAAAAAAGGAACTAGGAAGTGAAAATGGTGTAGGAGTTCATCAGAAAGGGATTTCATTAGAGATGGGTTCATTAAATGTTCCTGAAATCTCTTCCATTAGTTCTGAGCTGGATGAAATCTCACTTGAAGCAACTAGTTTTCGCCAGCTACAACACGTTATGGAACAGGTATATCATTATTTTGCTTTTTCTTCCTGAAAATTTTCACCTTTTCATCTATTGTTGATCTTGTAAAGTTATTTATTGGTTTTCAGTTGGATTTGAGGACAAAGTTATGCATAAGGGATAGTCTATACCGTTTGGCCAGAAGTGCTGAGCAACGACATAATAATCCAACCCTAAGTAGCAGTGCTACAGATATTAATGATAGTAATAAGTAAGATTTTTTTTTTTTCTTTCTCTTTATGTTTTAATTTTATTATTCTCTAAATAAAATTAAAAAATGGGGTTATCTACTTTATTTATGGCAGTGGATTGATGGATATGGAAACTGATACAAATCCTATCGATCGGTCTGTAGCACATTTATTATTTCATAGGCCTTCAGAATCACCTAATCTGGTAAGTTTTTGTGGTTGACATTATTAATGTTTGTAATAGAAAAAGATTTCTAAAACTTTTTTCATGTCCATGTTGAACAGAAGCATGGGTCGATGAATGGGGAGAAGAAAGCTGTTTGTGAGGAAGGTGTAGCAGACGACAAGTGAAATTAGGAGAGAGTTGTGTATGTAGTTGTTGTGGAATACATAATGATAATGTATAAAATGATCCAAAAGGTGGCCCATCGTCATGTATTAAGTTATAAACGACTCGGGCTTTTACTGTTTCTTGGTGTATATTCTTGTGTCTTGATAGTAATTTTATGTCTTGATTTTTAACCCACAACTCTTGATAGTAAAAACAAAAATGACTTGAAAATTACCATGGTTCCTTTATAATCTGATAGTAATTTTATGTCTTGAAAATAGTACATGCAACAAACTCCTTATATAAAAAGGTTAAACAAGTTATAATCTGATAAAAAAAATACATGGTTCCTTTATAGAGTAATGTGTTGTTAATCAATCAAACTGCTGTCGAAGGTGCATCTCCGTTTCACTTTTCCATGTGGCATGTGATGATTGGCCTTTCATACGCTTATTCTTTTCCTTATCTTTAATCATAGACCCTTTCTTCTTGGATGTTTCATCCGTGTTTGTGTCTGCAACAGGACGATCACCACACACAGGGCATACCATCCCCCGTGCATTAGAAAATGTCTTGGGTATCCCACACTTCACACACATCCTATGTCCAAAACGCAATGCCCATATTTTAGTGAAATATGTAAAGTATGTTTGCTATTTTGGGTTAAAAAAACAGTACCTTAAAAGGTCGGCAGCATCTTGTGCAGTTGGATTAGTGGCAGTTGCCACACGTTTTGTTGAAGAAACCTTGGATTGAGTATTGTTTCCAGCATCACTGCTTACTCTCTCATGGATTCCAACTAATTGAGCTTTAGCCTGCATTACAGCACCTATTAAAAAAAAACATTAATTCAATATGTATGATTTTGATAAAATATGATACAGTGACCACAAATTTAAATTTTAAAGTGACCATGTAGTTAGGATATTATCAGAAAACAGAACAACCTTCAGGCATATCATTTTTGTCTCTGCGGTTTCTCCGGCGACCATGCCGCCACAGCTGCACATCAGTATCTTTTTCTGCTGAGTCACCAACTGTGTTGTTCAAAAACTGTGGAGGTCCTGAAATCTCCAATAATTACAGGAAAATACATGTAATAAGCTTTTAGGTGACATAGATCTAGTAAAACAATACAATTATGGAAGTGCTGAATTTAACTTACTCATATAAAACCTACTACTAAGCACAGAAGAAGAAATTAATAAAGATTTGTTGCTAATCTACCACCAACAATTTCAAAGCCACACAGGTTAATTACACGAGCCATGCCAATAGTCAACATTCAGATTTAAGATCCTGGACATGTTCGTTTTCAAGTTCAAGCCATCACTCATGCAATTTGTTTGCTACCTAAAAGGGACTTCATGACAAGGATATAGAACATAAATACATAACCACATACATATTTTGACATCAATCCAACTGCTTGGCCTTAATTCCGCCAACATTCATCAATTTGTACGCTTGCTAACCAAATTAACTTTCAAATTAAGTTAATTAATCTTCCAAAATGAAAATATTCTTATATACAGTAATGTGAGAGAGAAACATGATTCAATAAATAAACGATTAATAGAGAGAGAGAGAGAGAGAGAGAGAGTTTGTGGGATTACTTCAGAAAAAGCAACCAATGCCGAAGGAAGAGAAGAAGAGGCTGAGGGATTCGGTGGATCGAACAAGGCCTTTTTAAAATTGTTGCTGTTTGTACGGTCACCGGAAATATCCTGGTTCCGGCGTTCATCTTCTTCGTCGTCGTCGGAGGAATTGAGATATCTTTGTTCATCTTCTTCCTCCTCGGGGGATGAATAGCCCTGTAAAAGTGACAAGCTCATAGCTGCGTTTGTGTGAGAGAGAGAGAGAACGAGGGTTTGAAACTCGACAGCTCGCCGAGGTTCCCGTCATAAATGGGCCTCCTTTATGGGCCTTCACAAAAGACAAATTAAAATAATGGAAACGGGATAATTCTTATTTGAAAAAAAGACAATTAAAAGATAAATATTGATATATTTCCTCTAATACATACATGTGTTTATATAAAAAAAAGATGCATACGTCATTTTACTAATACATGTATTATATTCTCTTAGTCACTTATATCAAGCAGAAACTAATCAAAAAGAAGAATTCAAATTCCATCAGGGATTAGAGCATTGGGTATGGGTCACACCCATTTCCATCCACAACGCTGCCACATCACCTACAACTCTTTATGACTTCTTGAGGGGATGGTATTCCCGGTCTTAACCTCGTTGAGGTGAAGAAAAAAAAAACAAAGAAAAGAAAGAGGAAGAAAGAAAGAAACTGGCGTTATGGGACGTTATGCCAGCAACGAACAACACCAAAACGAGAAGCAGGGGCGGTGTGCAACGAGATGCAACGCCGTTTTAAGCGTCCACCTCAGCCTCGTTGAGGCTCAACGAGACCCATACCGGGTGCTCTTAGACATTTTATGCATCAAAGGGCATTTTAAGAAATCCACTTTGAGAGAAGGGCGCAAAAAGAAGCCACGTGTCTTAGTGTACTCTTTTACTATTAAAGTAGATAATTATTTTTAACATAAAAAATCATACTGAAATTAAAATCCCCACTCTCGGAGGCTACCTTACATGAGAACTTTTCCTGATTGAATTACTTTTTAGGGTATGTTTGGGTTAGCTTTTTTATGTCAAAAGTAATTTTTAAGAAAAGTGCTTATTAACTTATAGCTTTTAGGAAAAGCTGGTTTTAAAAAGTGTTTGGATGCGAAAAGCTGCGTTTTTTAGGAGTAAAATGGTTAAAAAGCTAAAAAGCTAAGATTTTCCAGCTTTTTGAAAGCTTTACTTTTTCCCATCCAAAAAGCTATTTTAAAAACGCTTTTTAAATAAGGAAACATTTTTTTTAACTTATTAGTTTTTTAAAATGCTAATAAGCTAATAAGCTTTTTTTAAAAGCTATCCCAAACACCCACTTAGTTGTGGTGTTTAATCAATTATAATGAAATGAAACATATTAGAGTCTATGGTGCACTTTTTGGTAAAATAACATTGTAAACAATGTGATAACCCTCAAGGGCAATATAATAACTTGAGCATCTTGTCACCAAACTTAGTTTATTTAACAATTTTGTTCTGATTTGTCCTAAGTTTTACCAAACGTTACATAGATAATATGTTCAGCTTTGTCAAGGTCCATCAAATGGGGGTAAATCATAGAACACCAATGACATTTTTGACCCTGTCATTCATTTAATAATTCACATCTCTCAACCCTTAAGATCCTATCACAAGGTAGGGAAAGAAAGTGAGCTCGACACAAAAGACGTGAATACCCTTCTAATCTTCATCGTAAAAATAGCCCTAAAAAGTTTGTCCATAAACATCCACATCCTATCTTGTATCCATTCCCCATATCGAACCATGTAACATCAACAACTTAATCCTTGGGTGAACTTCCCTTATCTTTAGAGAATCGTGCTTTATGCTTATAGTACTCTTCAAGCTCATTCTCCAGTTTCTCAATGAACTCACTTGTATGCTCAAGAGACTGTTCATACTTGTATTTTTCCAATGCCTGCAATGGAATAGAAATAAGATGCAATAATAAACAAATCAATGAAAAATTGAAAACATATTGCTATTTCTCACATTTAACCCTGTAAAACATTTTGTTGTACCTTTGCTTTCGAAAGGGTGTCAGGAGGTGACATAATCTCTGGTTGCACATAATTTTTTCCACGAAAGAATATAATAACATTATTAGGTTTTATGTCAATCACAATCCCTTTACTTAATCTGGTAAGCTCATCAGCATATTCTTGAATTTGTCCAGGCTTACAAGGCTTACAAACAACCTTAACAGTTTCGTGATTCTTCCAATGAAGATGCATATTAAGAACTACTCCCCCAAATACACCTCGTCTCCCAACTGGAACATAATGTTTCTTTTTCTCACCAGTTCTTTTCAAATAAAACTTCTCTTCCTCTGTTAAAATTTCAGGATCATATACTTCAGCTGCAGCTTTTCTTACATCAAATTTCCTTAATTTCTCAATCAACCATTCCTCCTTTCTTTTCGCCTTTCCAAGCCTGTATAAGATCCTTATTTCTGGATTTGGGGATCTCATCTTTTTCTTTGCTTTCAAGCGATAAAATCTTAGCTCATTGAGTTTGGCCTTTTTCGACATTTTGACACGTTTTTGTTTTGTTTCTCTTTGGGTAAAACCATCAGAAGATCTTTCAAGCTGTTTACTGATACAAAACCTGACAACATCTTTATCCATTGTCATCTCAACTGCTGAATTGCTTGCTGATCGAACATGTAACTTTAATGGAAGAATACTATCAAGAACATATATTGATTTTTGGGTTATCTGTTTTGCCAATGGGAAGGATGTAAGAGAACGAGTAAGTAGATTGGCATTTGGATTTCTATATCTTATGTTCAGGCAATGGTTTTTGTTTATTGGATCCCTGCATTTAACAACAATACTGTCAACAAAGTGTTTAATATCGCAAATCTTAAAATGTATAATAATGGCTAACGATGTTTGACTAACATATACGATCATCACAGCAACTAGAGATACAATTTAACAATTGCAATCTAATATGTCGGTTTGCATATCTGAAATTCACATGATTTTATTCTCCATTCAAGTTTTAGAAACAGTGTTTAGTTCTTATAGAATTTGCAATGGCGCCTTTTTGCTCTTAATCTTACAGTATGGCTCTAAACAGTAAAAACCCTAGAAACGGAAATGCATGAATTAGATAGCTAATTGACGAAATCATACCAGATATGGTGGAGAACGGATGTGCTATGTATGAAATTGGAAATATGGCGGCGAAAGAGTTTGATTGACATAGAGTCAAGAGTAAGGTTCAGAAGGTGGCGCTGCGACGGAAATCGGTGGGTTGAATATGTGGTTTTGCTTTATCAGGTCGGTCATAGGCGTAGCAGGGCGTCAGCAGGAATGGAGGCGGGGTGCCGGCAAGTCGCAGAGAGTGAGAGACAGAGAGGTCAGAGGAAACATGTTTTGCATTCTTCGTTTGGTGACGGGCGTTTGGGTTAGCTTTTTAAATAACTTTTTCTTTATTTTTAGAAAAAGTCCATAGCTTTTTAAATAACTTTTTCTTTATTTTTAGAAAAAGTCCATAAAGATGTTTGGCAAAGGGAAGAAGACTTTTATAAATGACTTTTCCCATAGAGTAATTTCAGTCTTTTTGAAAAGTCACGATTACCTGATTTTTTCCAACTTTTCACCAGCTAAAAATATTAAATTACCAATATACCCCTCATATACCCTAAACATGTCCTTTTTTGTCATTTTACATGTAAAAATTAAACCAAACACTTTAATTTTTGACTTTTTCCCTTCAAAAGCTAATCCAAACACATTTTAAAAAATAAATTTTATAAAAAGTTCTTTTACAAGAAGTCCTTTTACAAAAAGGACTTTTGCCCCACAAAAGCTAAGTCAAACACCCCCTCAGAGAAGGCTCCTTTTCGTTGGGTTGGGTTCGAGCCTGGGTTTGGTTTTGGACGTAGATTCGTCAATAAAAACTGGTTTCAATTTGAAGAAAGTGCAAATCTTGGAGCTTATTTCCTAATCTAGAATCTCCTAACCCATATGTCACCTTATTACCAGCATCCGTTTTTAGTTATTCTTTTACTTTCACCTTGTTACATTTCATGCAAATTCAATAATCCCAAGGCTTCGGGGAGTGTAGTGTGCCAAGTTCCTCGCCCGAAGACACTAATGCCTAGTTCACGAGTTTAAGAAAAGAAAAGAAAGTCCAGAGATAAAAGAAAATTTTCTTTTGTGTTTCCAAGTTTGAAAGAAGTGGAAGGAAAATTAATTGTTTTATTCTTTCTTTCCAAATTGGAAGGAAAATTAGGAGAAGAAAGTGATCCTCCAATTTCTCTCCGTTTCCTTCATTTAATAAAACTTAGGAACACCAATTTCTTTTATTTTCTTCTCATTTCCACTCATTTCCTTTCTTTTCTCTCATTAAGTTGAACTCGGAAACGGGGTGTAAGTTCGCAAATCACCACCCCTGGTGCACGTGAAGGGAAACGCTAAGCAAGCTTTGTTAGTCGGACAACGAGAAGAGAGAGAAGAGAGAAATGGAATGGTGGGTTGTGATTGGTTGACACTATGTTTTTTCTTCAAAAATCAAATTTATTTAAATGAGTTCACCACCATATCCTACATATGCAAATCAGTGGTCCGGCATTGATGCATTTGACCCACAAGTGTGGTGAGAATACTCACCTGAACTACTTAATAGAAGCTCAACAACTACCTCAACATCAGAACAGCCAACCCAAACTTCCTAAAACCAAATCGAGATCAATCCTTAGCCAAATACTCAGTTCTACCCAAGTTTGACCAAAATTCAAACTGATCAAAAAGTCAACGGCCGACTTATACAAAGTCAACGTCACATCGTGACCCAGGGTCGGCCCATGGGCCTGGGCAAGCTGGGTGACCGCCCCAGGCCTCCAAATGTCTAAGGGCCCACATTCTTGAGTTATTATATTGGGTTAAGAGTTGAAAACTCATATATTTTTAGCATCGATCTGTTGAAAAAGACCCAAATCCAATCACCAAGCGCCAAAGAGGGAACGAGAATTCAAAACCTAATAAAACGTTGATTAAGATTTCCAAGAATTGACTAAGATTTCAAGACTCATCGGTCTCTTAAACGCCATCGATTGTTGATTTTCTCAAGACTTAAGATTTCTAATTTCTCGATTAAAAGAAACGATAATGTGATTTCTTTCTCTTTTTATTGATTAAACTCATCTTCTCCTCTTAAACGCCTATGATAATCTGATTTCTTTCTTATACTCATTTCCTAAAGCTTGATTGTTGATTGTAAAGTCTTACTAATCGATTTCTAATTTTTCAATTTTCCATGGCTAGACTTTAATCTGGTGGAATTATGATTAATGTTGTTGATAATGTTGAAGTTCATTGATCAATATTTGAGTAAGTTTTAATGATTTCTAAATTGGTCTTAAGTTTGATTTTGGATTTCACTGATTTCTCGATTTTGGTATTAAAGTTCTAGTTTTTTTGTTTTTTTGTTTTTGTTTTTGTTTTTGTGTTTTTTTTTTTTGTTTTTTTTGTTTTTTGTTTTTTTTTTTTTTTTTGATTTATGAAGTTTTAGTTTATATATATATCTTCACTTCTAGTTTTTTTTCTTGATTTATGAAATTATCGATTTCTAGCTTTTTTTCTCTTGATTTCAGAACTGATTTATGTATTTTTTGTGACGGTAATTTCCAATTTTCTTGATAAATGTTGCTTATCAAGGGCTGAAGACGATGAGGAAAAAACAGATTACATTTGAAACATTTGTGCTTGTCATGGCAGTATATTAAGAGAAGAATGTTGGAACTTCTATCCTTATGTTAGTTTTGTCAAGATTTATATTTTATTTATATTTGTTCCTTATGCTTTAGCTCATAGGCAACTAAGATTCCAAATTTGCCAAATACGACTTTAGAGCTTCTTTTTGTTGTAATATCTAATCAGATGTGTGCTTTTACCTATTACATATCATTATAAGAAAATGAATATGAAATCTTCATTTAGTTGAAAATGTATATGTATGAAGTTTCATAGGAATGCATATATTTTGTTAATTATCCAGTTTTTATCCTCTCTACATAAAGTTTGTCATTGGAGTAGTGAGTGTTAGTGTTTGGTATCTGGTATGACATAATTTGAAAAAGAATGGAATGGTGTTTGCTGCACAGGATTGAAAAAACATGTTTTCTTGTTGCCAAATCAGCCAAAAAGACTCAGATAAAAATTGATAATTTTTACTAAAGTTGTGAGGTTATCAAGGGCCCCTCAATTTTTTTTGCCCCGGGCCTCAATTCGGCTTGGACCGGCCCTGTCGTGACCATTCCTTGGTCACATCGTGAAATTGCAACGACAAAACAATCGCACCAAAATGCATTATAACGTTTCCAACTTGATCCACTAGGATGGTCGAAACAACCACGATCTAGTCTTTAAGTCTCAAAGTACCAAAAATGCATCTTTCTCAACTAAATCCATTAAGTCCAAGTCTTCAACCTTCAAATTTGAATCAACATGATGTTTAGATGGATAAAGTTTCCAACTTTATCCATAATAATGTCTCAAACTTTCAAGATCTAAACTTTAATACATCAAAATGGCCTAAATGACCAAAATAACTTGCATGGATGAAAGGGAAGACAAAAGATCAAAATGTTCCTAGTCCGTGAGGTCCAAGAAAACATTCTAAACTGATCTAAAAGTGTTGGAGTCCAAATTTGAAACATACAATGTTCTTACGACCTAGGAGTAGGAGAGTAATAAAGTTGCAAACACTTTTTTCCCAACTCTCACTCAAAACTCATTATAATGGACCAAAACACCAAAACACACTTAGATCCAAGATGAAATGCAATAAAGCTTGGGACTTTATAACTTAAAAGGTCTAGAAGGTAAATGAAAGTTGAGATCTTCAATTACCAAGTTTCAAGGATCAATATTGCATGAAAACATTGCTCCAAAACCACCAAAAATGGATGAAAGATGTAAGGGGAGGCTCAAATCTTGAAAATGGAGGCTAAGGTTTTCCCACGGGGTTCTATATATGAAGGAGGCTAAGAAAATACCCTAAAACATGAATCCTTACCTTTAAGTACCTTGGAAACCCTAAAAATTTGTGGGCGTGGGTTGTACAGTTCTCACGTCATGAGAATTACTTCTCACCTCGTAAGAACAGGCTCCTCACGTCGTGAGAATTACTTCCCACCTCATGAGAGCGAGTTTTTACCAAATTCCATTCCAACTTCAAACAATCAAAACTTCTTCGTTTCAACTCCTTTTTAGGTGTTCTTTATATGCATGAAAATGTATTGAGGAGCCCCGCAACTCTATCTAATTACATTTGACTTAAAACACACTAAACGAAAATCCTTAATTCATGAAAGAAGTTTGAAACATCACTTTTCCTATTTTACCCTTTCACTCCAAGACACAGACCAAAGGCTTAGATCACATAACCAATATTATCAACATATAATAGGGTCTAAACCATATTCCCCTGAAGCCTAAGGCCTTTACTTGATCCATTTATTGTCCTATAATGTACACTAGTAACAAACCAACACATGGCATCCGTTTTTGAAAACCGATTGGTGTCAATTTTCATTTTTCTCGTCATAAAAGGTTATAAACTAATTAACATGATTGTTTCCATGACAGATTACCGAACACGAGTCACCATTGCAAATCAGACTTCACACATTAACGTCAGATTTACATAAAAATGACAAGTAGTGAGATGACCGAAAACGGTGGCCAAATGTCCTTTTTTATAACAAATTTTGTTATTTTATATGTACCTTTACTTTGTTTCAGTTATTAAGTGAGACATAAAGTGTTGAAGTTTTGTAACACCCGGAATTCGGTATGTTACCTTTTAGCCCTTGGATTAAATTTTATTTTGCATGAGAGGCCCCTCCGTACGTTGGGTGTACATATGTGTACACTTAGCGTACATAGGAGTTATGGATGCAAACTTCAACCACGTACGCTGGGCATACTAAGGTGTACACAAGGTGTACATGGCCAGAGACAAAAACCTTAATCTTTGGGCATGATCCCTGTTTAAGCTTACTTATGACATTTGGAACTCACCCTTATCAGCCTCCACTGCTTGTTTTCGTCCGTTAAACCCTAGTTTGCTAGTTAGTGTGATACTTGAGATTTAAAGTGTCTTTAGTGGCCATTTTAGGGACTTTGCAAGAAGAAGAGCTTGGTGTGAAAGCCTTGGACGCGGTTGAGCTTCTAGATCCTGCATCTACATCATCTTGGAGAGCTTTTAGAGGTAAAAAGTTCAGACCTTGCTAATCCTTGTTCTAGTTTGAGTTAAGGTTTGGTAGTGAGTTCATTTTGGTCCATGGATCCTCTTTTGTGAGTTTGAGCAACTCCAGAGGTTAGAGATGATTAGATCTGAGTCCCTTTGGCATGTTAGAAGCATAAAATGCTATCTTGATGGTTGTTATGGCACCATGCATGGGTTTGAGTTCTTAAAGCGAGTCTTAATTGACAAAATGGGATGTTGGTCTACTATAAGCATGCAAAGGCATAAAGTTGCCAACTTTATGCCCTAGGACCTTTAAAATGACCAAGATCTGGAATTTGACGAAGTGGCTGCATGGATTAAGATCTTAATGGTTGATGTAACATCCCAAGTCTAGGTATACCTTATAAGCCCTTGTTCTTTTGGTAAATTGTCAAGTTTAGCCCTTATTGAGAAAAGGTGGTAAATGAGTACGCGGGGCGTACGCAAGTGTACACTCAGTGTTCTCATATGCATGTTTGTGACGTGGAAGCCATCTAGTACACTGGGCATACTAGGCCCAAAGTGGAAACCATAATTTGGGGTGTGTCCCTATATAAAGGATATGATGGCCTCATTCCTGGCAACCATTCTCAGACAAGCAACCCTCTCAAACCCTAATCCTCGTTCTTGAGCTTGTGTGTGTCCATTTGAGAGCATTTAAGTGATTTTGTGTGTTCTTAAAGTGAAGAATGAGCTTTGAAGAAGAAGGAGTGGGAGTCCAGGCTATAGATTTGAGCATATCTGTGTTAGGAGCTTCATTTGGAGGTATAAAGCTCAAAGCTTTCTCACTCTTTTTTTTTTGTGCATCACGTTAGAAAATTTTAGGGTTTTGGTCCCAAAGTTGCATGCTTTATGAGAAAATGAGCTCCAAAGATTATGATCAGCTCCTTTGAGTGTCTTTAGGAGTATAGTGTCATAAAAATCGAGACTTGGATGTTTGAATCAGCCCATGCATGAGATATGAGCATTTTGAGATAAGAGAATGAGAGTTTTGGGTGTTTGTGACTTTATCAGCCATGCAAAGGCATAAAGTCACCGACTTTATGGAGTAAGAGCTTTTCGCGAGTCCAAATATGTGATATGAGCCAAGGTCTTAACTGATTAAGACCAAAAGAGTAGAAAAAGCAAAATTGGGGTGTACGCCGAGTGTAATTCCAGTACGCGCATCGTAGGTTTGAGAAGCCCTGATGCATGCGTAGCATCAGCGTACGCCCATCGTAGAGATCTTGTACGCGCAATGTACTCGCTGGCGTT
This sequence comes from Lactuca sativa, assembly GCF_002870075.4. Taxonomy (NCBI): domain Eukaryota; kingdom Viridiplantae; phylum Streptophyta; class Magnoliopsida; order Asterales; family Asteraceae; genus Lactuca; species Lactuca sativa. The sequence goes on along the minus strand of NC_056627.2, from coordinate 252,511,919 downwards.
GACTTTTAGGGTTTGGTCAATTTGTGGACTATTAATGCCATTGAGGGGTAAAATGGTATTTTACCCTTCTGTGAGTTTGTAGAAGGGTTAGTTTAACTTCTTGAGAGCCGTGAATAATTAGGGATAATTGGCGTATGTGTTAGGCGGAGGCTAGACCGGTGTTTTGAGTTCGAGATTATCCGATTTCTTGCGAGGTGAGTCTTCTCACTATACTTACCATAAGTGGTATCTTTGTGTGACCGAGATGTCTTATGTGCTTACCTATGTATTGTGATATTCTGCATTATGTCTTTATGATTTATGCTGAGTATTATTATTATGATCTTATTGAGTTAGGACCGTAGAGTCCACCCGAGTTGTGGGACCGGAGGGTCTCCACTGAGACACATTAACCGGAGGGTCGTATTGAGTTAGCCTCGAGTAGCTAATGTGATGTGTGTGGTATTTTGGGGAACTCACTAAGTTTCGTGCTTACCGTGTTATGTGTTATGTGTTTCAGGTACCTCTTAGGATCACGAGAAGGCACCGACTTGATTGTACACACACCTGAGTTGGAGATATGTTTCTGGAGGATCCTGGATTTGTGTTATAAACAGTTTTTGAACATGTGTTTTGATAACTTGATGTTTGTGGAATTTTGTGATTTTGAAATGAGTTAATTGGGTTTTTAAATGAAAAAAATTTTGTTTGAAAATTTACGGTGTTACAGTTGGTTATGCATAACAGCCTTGTATGTTGTGCGTACTGCCTTAAGACTATGTACGCTAAGCGTACTGATGGTGCACGTTGCGCACTTGCACGTACGTCCTCTGGGCTGATGGGGCGAGCTTTGGGCTTTTGGGGACTCTTGGGCCTTATCTAGTATTGGGTCATGGCCCGTTTAGGATAGGTGGGCTCGGTTTTCCTTCGTGGGCCTTGTATGTCATGGACTGGGCCTCAGGTGTCATTGTTGGGCCATTTGAGCCTTATGGCCCTTTATTGATTTTGGACCAAGGGTAGTTGGGCCCATTAAAGGAGAAAGGCCTTTGGATCTTATTTGAAGAGTTTGGACTTAGGGATTTTGGGCCCATGAGTGGGTTTGTATCGTAATTCTAATTAGGGTAAATTATATATTTACAATGTGAAATTTCCGAACCGGTAGCTGAGCAATTATTATTTATCAGCGGTATGAGGTGAGTCTTTTCACTATATCAATGGGTCGAAGGCACCAATGCCGACCCATTACTTGACATGTGGAATGATAGTTGTTTATGTATTTACTTGTATGAAGACCATAAGGGTAACCTATGGCACGGAAGACCATGGGGGTAGCCTATGATATTTGGATATTAGACCATGGGGGTAACCCATGGCATTCCAGGTAAACACAATGGGGGTAGCCAATGACACTTGGATATCAGACCATAGGGGTAGACCATGGCATTCCACGTAAAGACCATGGGGTAGCCCATGGCAACTATATGTATGTCACATGGCATTTTGTGGTTGTATGTTATGTGATATTTTGGGATCTCACTAAGTTTTTGCTTACAGTTTATTTGGGTGTTTTCAGGTACTTTCTTTACTAAGGGGAAGAGTCCGACTTGATGGTGAAACATACATTCTCCACCATTTTCCGTAATTATTGATATTGATACTCTGATATTTGGACATGATATGATGTAATGAATTTTTTGTAACAACCCAATTTTTCCAAAGAAAATTTTCACTTTTAAATAATCAAAATATTTCCAATAAACCATAAAATCTCATGTACATTTTTTTTTTCAATTTCATAACACCAACATTTATTTCAAATATTAGAGTGTCCCCATAAAAACGCCTGAGAGAGTGCATGTCGCGCCATCAAGCCTTGCCATTGCCTTTAGGCTCATAAGTACCTGAAACAAATCAACAGACTGTAAGCTAATGCTTAGTGAGTTCCCCAGAGCATACCCCACACAATCCGAGTACTCACATAATCCATATTAGCTATAAAAGCTATATATACCACATAAGCCATGCATACAAACATATAAGGATGTCGTGGGCTCCTCCCAAGGTCTTACTCCAGGATGCCATGGGATCCCCCACATGGTCTTACACCTAAGTGCCATGGGCTCCCCCTATAGTCTTTAGCTGGAAAGCCATGGGCTCCCCCACATGGTCTTACATCCAAGTGCCATGGGCTCCCCCTATAGTCTTTAGCTGGAAAGCCATGGGCTCCCCCACATGGTCTTACATCCAAGTGCCATGGGCTCCCCCTATAGTCTTTAGCTGGAAAGCCATGGGCTCCCCCACATGGTCTTACATCCAAGCACCACGGGCTCCCCCATGGTCTTCCTAGCAAGTATCACGTATATAACTTGCATACCAAAATTAAATCTCGACTGAATTAAATCTACATGTGTTGACCCAACTCGTCGAGTGCATCTATGTGACTCGACGAGTTCCCTCGTTTCTTCAGCAATGTCGCGAAAATCCAACTTAACTCATCGAGTTGTATCATCAACTCGCCGAGTTACACATGTCCAGACTCGTCGAGGAAAACCCTAGCCGACTCGTCGAGTTGGCTCATCAACTCGGCAAGTCCCTTAAGTGTATTTTCTCGTTCATATGTTTTAAGGCAGAGTTACAACCCCAAACTCTAGATCTAGCCTCCCAAGGCAGAGATACCACGTAAAGCTACAAGCTTTACGTCCATGCATGGCACTTAGGGCTTGAAATGCCAAAACAAGTTTCATTTTGGGTTGGATGCACAAAAGCTTGCCTCTAGCTCAATAAAGATCGGATCTTTGGGCTCACAAGACCTCCTCAACCTCATGATATGCTCAAGTGACTCAATAACAAAAGATGGATGAGAGAAAACCCTAAAAACTCCCTAAAATTAGATTTCACAAAGAAATGATCAAGATAGTAGCTTTATACCTCCACACAGAAGCTAATCACCGAAGAATACTGGATCTACAGCCCCTCATCGATCCAATACACAATGCTCTCCAAATCTCCTTACAAAGATGCACAAGAACACTCAATTTAGCCTCTCTCTCTCTTTCTGTCACACCCCAAAATCGGAACGGCGGAAACATTATGAGGTGGATGACGTCATGTCAAGTATCAAAACGTATGTCGTATAGTAATCAAAGTGCAACAACCATTGCATTAATAGTAATAATTTTACATAGTTTACATTTCGTAGCATAATACAAAGAATAATGTAGACACAGCTCGGTATTAGGCTGTCTTCACAAAAGCTCCCGGGATGTACCTATCTATCGCTGACCCGAGAATACAAGTTATTTTGAAAGCGAGTATCAACATTTTATAATGCTGGTGAGTCCATAAGTATTTAGTGTCATTTGTATAATTATGCATTTTTGTTCAAAATAACTTTATGAAAGATAGTAGTTTAGAATCTACGGTGTATTAGCGTCCTTTCCAGAAAATCCTATATTTTCTAAATAAAAGCAGCCTTCTACCAAGGCCCAATTGTTTTATGTTCAAAGAGTAATTTCCCAAAAGAACTATCATTATCAAAATATAGTTTTTACTTTAAAGGAGTTATGAGAAAAGCCTCAAGTAAAATAAAAAGGGAAATCTTATTTTTCCTCAGCAGAAAACACTACTGTCTAAAAGTATATAAAATCTAGGCTCCGGGCGGAACGCCTCACAAAGCTTAAAGGTAAATAAATCATGGACTTCAGGCGGGACGCCTTGCAAAGTGTAAAAATAAGTAAAACATAGACTCCAGGAAGGTATCGAATGAATAATATGTCTGGCTCAGTCTGAAACAAGGAAACACAGACCCCAGACAGTATCAAATGAACGATACAACTAGCAAGGTCTAAAACAAGGAAACACAGACCCCAGACAGTATCAAATGAACGATACAGCTAGCAAGGTCTAAAACAAAGAAACACAGACCCCAAACAGTATCAAATGAACGATACAGCTAGCAAGGTCTAAAATATCTGGTAATCCTAAGTGGGTTGGTTTAAAGGTTTATAACATGACCTAGTATATAACTAGGGAAAATAGGTTAAGATGGTTTCAAAAATACCGTGATAATTCTTGTTACCTTAAATCCATGAATTATAAGGTAAACATAGAGATACTCGTAACCATACTGATTGACAATCGAATACTTGACGCCCTGCAGGTGTCGGAATGAATGTGACATTTGTCACCCCTTGGCTTGGTCGGCCGGGGACTGTAGCTAGCAGTCAGGGTGTGGGAGTGTCTGTCCTGTATAGATCTATACACACAATACCCGCTCTCCCTCCAGGAGACTCTGGTTACCAACTCGACAACGGTGAAATCCGTGTCCCAAGGATGTATCTCGTATTTCGAATTCTGTTATAAGTACTGGAATAATGATATAGACTCACGAATGAACTGACTCCTTTGGAATTCTCCGTACTGGAAAGAGTGAATAGAAATCTCCTAACTATTCCTATAATAGTTACTAATGTTTCAGGTATATGATTGGTGAATGGAAGGATGCCCTTGCTACCCAAGGGAAATGAACTGGTCGATGGAAACCTTTATGTCTACACATGTATACATAATATATAACTAATATTTAAACGACCTTCGAACGGATAACCGATACCCACCAGACTACATTCCAACAAGGAAAAGGAAATAGGGCGAACTAGCCGTTCTAAGTCCTTTAAACGTTATTTATATAACTATACAAATATAGACATGCATTTAACGAAATAAAAGCATAGAAGAAAACCTTGGTAAAACCTTTGGAAAATCTTTGAAAAACCTTTCATACACACGCTTTGAAAATAATTTGATAAAACGGTTTAAATGAAGAAAACCTTTGATTAAAACACTGTTGTAATAGGTTTTGAAGGAAAACATACATCACAAAAAATAGTTTGAGAAAGATCTAAACAAGTAACAACGTTTTGGGAAAACCATTTGAAGTAATTTACTTGGTAAAACAGATGAAAGTGTAGTAAATCCTTTTGCATGTGGGTTATTAATCACATATGATTGATATGATAACTAGCATGTTTCAACTTGTATTCCCCCCCCCCCCCTAAAAGCATTTAAATCATTTGAAAGGTTGATTCAGGGGTATGAACTCACTTGGCGTGGACGATTCAAATGAATGGACGATATAGGACGCTAGGTGTCAAGTGAGGACTTGAACACACACTCGGATCCTATTTAACATGTAATGATAAATTTAAGTATCTAATTAGTCAATTAATAACTAATTAAGCAAGTAAGGATGTCCAACTACATGAAAACACTTTGCTACAAGTGCTAGGAGTACTAAGGGTTGCATATAAGGAAAGTATAGTCTCACTTTGGAGTTTACTCCTCAAATGGTAGTGTCTAGGGGTGTTTACGATTTTGGAACCATATCCCCCATGAGTTTACGGCCGTAAACTCATGGGAATGGTGCATTTGTGTGCTTTAAGGCTTCATGCTTCACAAATAAAGGTTCTAGAGTTGATTCAAGGGCTAGGGAAGTGATTAAGGCTCAAAAATGGACACTTTAGGGAGTTTATGGTTTCTGAACCACTCCTTGGGGAGTTTTCGGCCATAAACACATGAGTTTACGGTCGTAAACTCATGTTAGTCCATTTCTTTTGTGCTTTAGTGGTTCTAGGATATGTAGGCAAGGTTTTAGTCACTTAAACAAGCATTGGAAGGTGTTAAGGGCACTGAAAACTCCTTTAGAAGGCGTTTACGGTTGTGGGAGATCCTCAAACCGTAAAATCATGTTTACCCTCTTAAATTCATGTTTTAGGGTTCTTAGATCATTCATGCAATCCCTTAGGCCATTAGTTATGCATTGGAAAGGTTTTGGGCATCAAAACCCACTTTCAAGGTGTTTACAGTTTTGGGATATTCCCAAACCGTAAACTCTTGTTCTTGGGGTTTTTGGATGATTAAGCCACAAATTTGCAAGTGTGATAAGCTAAACAACAAGCTAGGAAGGTTAAGTTACCGTTTTGAAGCTCGATGGGGCGATTTTTGACCAAAACCCGATTTGTAGAGAGAGAAAGTAGAGAGAGAGAGAGAGAGAGAGAGACTCCTAAGGTGTGAAAAGGGTTGAAATGAAACCCACTCAACCCTTATATAGGGTTGAGTTCACGACCTGGGTGGGGGTCCACCCAACACCAACCGCATACGGGGTTTTTCACGACTTCCGTTAAAACGGCAAATTTTAAATTATACCGTCTTATTTTTGGTTTGTTTGACGAATATTATTTAAAATATTCCAACGGGCTTAAATCCGGTCAAAAATATTTTGGGATAAATTTGGCTAATTTTTGACGTGCTTAATTACGGCGTTAAAACGAACGAAAATTTCGGGTTGTCACACACACACACACACACACTCTCTCTCTCTCTCTCTCTCTCTCTCTCTCTCTCTCTCACAATGAGTGGAAATGGTCTAGGGTTTCTCACAGAGCTCTAAGGTGACAAGGGTGGCGGAAATGAGGGCTTACGGTCCTTTAAATAGGACACAAACCCAAAAAATTAGGGTTTCCTCTCACATCGCCAACTCGTCGAGTTAGTCGAAAAACCCACGTGGCCAAATCCGTCTCTACTTGACGAGTTGGGGCCTCCAACTCGTCGAGTTGCTCAAACCAAATCATGAAAATTATATAAATATTATACATGGGAGTCGGGATGTTACAAGATGGTAGCCACATCGTGGCGTCGTACTTGCCACATCGTGAAAATTTTCCGGATATGCGTTCTCATTTTGGCTTGTCATGTCGTGACCTCCCTATGGTCATGTCGTGACACATGATTTTGCCCAAAAATCATGTCATTGATCATTTATGCCCTACACTAATCCAATATGGAGAATGGGTGTTACAATAAAAGTATTCTCCAAACATCAAAGTCAAATCATAAATAGTCAATGTGGAATGGATCTCCAAGGGATGTAGTGCGATCAAGCCGATCCCTTCCTTTTGGAACCAGAAGTACCTGAAAACATTTAAAACATAAACAGTAAACACAAAGGTTAGTGAGTCCCCCAAAATACCACATAACATACATATCAGTGGGCCCAACCCTAGGGGTGTATTTTAACCCATGTGAATACTATGATCCAACCATAATCTTACATTCACTTCGGTTGCTACAGCCCAACTATAGTCTTTCCTGCCATGATCCAACCATGGCCTTCCATACAAGTACTATGATCCAACCACAATCATTCATAAAAGTGTTGTGATCCAACTATAGTCTTTCATGCAAGAGTCACAAAGACAATCTAGCATCCCACACAATATAATGAGAAGACTCGCCTCACACTTGCAGTACAAAAATCTCAGCTCGAAAAGTTCAGAAATCAGTGCTACTATCTACCTATCAAAATATCTAAGGTCAAACTTTAGTCCACACTCTAAGACTAGCAATTGGACCAAAAGTCAACCAGGTCAAAAAGTCAATGTCACTTGACCCGTACGTCGTGCCTTACCTATGGCCACATCGTGGCAATATCAAGACAGAACAAGCATGGATTCCTTCATTCCCCACATCGTGGTAGCCAACTTACCACGCCATGGTAACTGTCTGTGGACAACTTAATGGATTGAGTCCTTAATCCATTAAGCCCTCAACTCTTACTTTCCAATAAGCTAATAGGGACTCCAAAGTCTTGTAAAATTCTAAATTTTATGGAATGCATGACTCATGTATTTCCTCCACTCAAATTAGGTTGAAATTTAAGAAAAATGACCTAAGGCTTATGCAAAGCTCATAAATCTCAACCAAATCCTAGATCTAAAAAGGTATAAGGCTCAAGGGACCTAGGTGAGCCATAAAGTTGCAAAATTTATCTCATCCCATCATACAAACTCTAGTCATGGACAAAAACATTCAAAGAAAACTAGATCTACAAAGAAGGATTCATCAAGATAAAAACTTGAAGCCTTACAAATGGTACAAAGAATGATTCCAAAGATGGAGAGGAGTTTCCTGCTTGATTCTTGCACCAAAACCTTCTTCTTCTTCCTTCAAAGTGTACCAAGAACACTAAAATGAGCCAAAACTTCCAAAGGGAGGCTAGGTTATAGCAAGAGTGCTTTGGGAGTTAATGGAGGTTGAGGGTAGTGGAAACCCTAGCTATCACTTTCCTTAAATAGGACCTTAAGCTTGAAAATTAGGGTTTTGCATGTCTGCTGCCCCCACGTCGTGGCAAACATCCTACCATGTCATGGGATCCTAAGTGAACACACATTTCATGCAAGGTTTCCACATCGTGGTAACCTCTTCACCATGTCGTGGCCAACCATAAATCTCAAATTTAAGAAGTGAAAATACATACAAGAAATCGAACGTTATAATTAATGTGATGGTACCTCCCATTGTAAAGGAGTATTCTCTAACCTCCATTTGCGATATGCCAATTAGAGTATCTTAAGGGCCAAGGAAAACCTATTAGGATAATGTGTTCAATATGAGATAAGACCAATAGTTCACAACTTAATCGGGATAGATACACTAAACATAATGCGCTCATGTCTGAACCGATCGATTTGATCTAATATTATCATTAGACAGAAAAGAAATTAAAGTGAATTGGATAAGCCATTTCACATGACAATGTGCATGAAATTATGCATTGTATTGCGTAATGTCATGCACTTATCGTTTGGATATGAACTATGTTAATTTGGTATTTGAAACATTTATTTCCAAAGGGAATTTTCGATTGTATATTGAGATTACTGGTTTCAAATGTTATTAAAGTTTGGTATTTAAACATTTATTTCCAAAAAAATATTTTGGATTTTGTATTAGGATCATTAGTTTCAAAATGTATTATAGATTGGTCTTTGAGACATTGCTTTCAAAAAGTACTTTGGATTGTATATTGATATTATTGGGTTCAAAATGGTGTTATAGATTGGTATTTTAAACGTTGGTTTCCAAAGAATATTTTGGATCTTTTATATTGGAATCGTTTGTTTCAAATTAATTGGTATTACAGAATGGTATTTGAAATGTCAATTTTCACATATATCTAAAATAATGATTTCCAAACTATGCTTTGTTTTCGTATTAGTTACAAATTCCTTGCATCAGACCAATAATTTTAGAACATGTTTGAAAACTCGTTATAAATGCTTTTGTATCTAGAGCTTATTTATGTATCTTATAAGACAGAAAATCTTACATATTTCTTTTTATGTTTAATGACATGTAAAGATACCTAAGATAATTAGAAGTTACATAACATGAGCTTTTGGATAGGACTTGATTTGAAATATAGAGTATGAAAAACATAATTAGTTACTTTTGAATTGTGTGTATAATTAAAATACTTTTGGAAAAATCTTAAAAAGACCTAACGTATATTTATTCGTTATGAATAACTATTATGCTATTTTGTATTTTGTATTTTTATTTATTTATTTATTTATTTTTTTAAAGTTTTAGTTAAATTAATATTTTACAACCTGATAGCTCAAGAAAACTAGTAGCATATTCCAAAAGATTGGTATTAGTGATTATTTTTTTTTTCGAATTATCATAAATATAGTTTTAATTTGTTAAAGATCTTGAAAAAACGTCAAAAAAAAAAATCGAAAATATTATTATAGCAAAATTAGTTTTGCGTTTTAGTTATTATCCATGATTTACTTTTCATGATGATATAGTAACATACTCTTAACTATTAGTGTCTTTCAGATTTCATTTTGAATTTCAAATTAACTTTTACATAAAAATATTTATTGATTTATATGGTGAAAAAATGAGTTTTAAAAAAAATGTTTAAATTAGTTTTTTGTGATAAGAGAAAATCAATAAGTCAATAAATTGTTTTTCATTTAAAAGTGTTTGTCTTACTTATATTTGTTTTAAGGAGTATTTGTTTTTTACAATCCAAAAAATTATAAGTAGTTTTGAACAAATTTAAATTCTAACTTATTGAAATCTTATTTTTGAAAGGTTGATGAAAAATTATTTAAAAAGTTTTTTTTTTGATAATGCAAATTTTCTTGGTGTTTTAGTTATTATCAATGATTTAGTTTTCATGATAATGGAGTAATTAACATACTCATAGCTACAAGATTTTTGCAAAAGATTTTATTTTGAATTTCAAAAGATTTTTTTCAAAAAGATTTATCGATTTATGGTGATGAGAAAATTAGTTTTTTAAAAAATATTTGGATTAAATTTTGTGGTTGGAAAAATCAATAAACTAATTTTTTCTAAAAAAATGTTTATTTTGCTTATATATATTTTAAAAAGTATTTGTCTTTTACAACTTAAAAAATTATAAATTTTTTTAATAAAATTCAAATCATAACTTATTGAAATCTTTTTTTTGAAAGATTGGTAAGAAGTTATTTTAAAAGTTTTTTTTCTTCATATTGTTAATTTTTTCTTTTCTGATTTATTAACTTTTTCAAAAAACAAATAAATCAATAATTATTTTTAAATGAAATCCCAAAATGAAGCTCTCATTAGGCTTCCTACGAATAAGATGGTCTTTAACAACAGCAAAATAAAATATTGATTTGTCAGTTAAATTATTTAAAAATCACCAATAACATATTCACGTCACATTTGAGTTGTTGTCTTTTTGAGATACTATTCCCGTGAATTGTTTTAGGTTCAGAACTCTTCAAATAATTTATTGTTTTTCATTTATATACAATAAGCACAGTCATCGAACTCTTCAAATAATGTATTGTTTTTCATTTATATACGATAAACACAGTCATCGAACTCTTCAAATAATGTATTGTTTTTTAATTTATATTCTTATCGATCACACATAATTCATTTTGTACGTATTTTCACTTTCATTAACTTTAGACTAAAAATACAATAGATCTACGCAGTTATCATAAGTATAATTCTTATTTTCTTTATCAAATTCTGTGAATTAGATAAGTTATTAAGCACCATCATTATTGACTGCTATAATTTCTTCGGTTAATTTTAAATGGATTTTTTTTTCTGGGACGTATAGTGTCTATTCGGAAACCTTGTTTGAATAGTTTCTGCTTCCAGCTTACAAGAAATAACCATATGCTTTCTATTACGGAGTATTTGTTTATATATAATACAAAATTATATTATATCCATGAATATAATTACTTGTTAATTAATTGTTTCTTTGATAAAGTCTGAAAACTTAACCCAGCATGCATAATTAAACTAATTCGATCGAGAGTACTTTCATTTGGTTGCTTTTGACTTGGCTTGTTATTACCAACACATATTTTAAAACCTCATAAAATTTTTATTGTTATTAATTTGGAAATCGTCAAATCAAATGACCTATGATCATCTACCCTCTCCTGTTTGTGACAATGAGCTGGATCCCAGTATCCCACATGTTCCCAGTACTCTGAAGGTTTCTCCTTCACCTTGCTTCCTTGAATTAACCTCCATAACGAGTTCGCTGACTTTTTAAAACCACGTATAGTTGACCTTTTAAGATCACCCCTAACGGTTATAAATACCTTCCCTCCCTGCTATGTCTTCATCACCTCATACACTAAAAACAGTATTCAACATCGCTCATACACAATTCTTTGACACATAAATAACATCCAGTACTCTTCCATAGTAATGGAGGTTTCTTCTCTGAACAAAACACTTATCCTGCTGATTCTCCTGTTAGCCACCTTGGCGCGAGGTCAAGGCAATCGGGGTAGAGGCCAGGGCACCCGGGTGGGCTTCTACAGGGCCACCTGTCCAAGGGTCGAATCAATAGTCCAATCAGCGGTTCGGTCTGCTGTCCAATCCAACGCCACTATTGCACCTGGTTTACTTCGGATGTTCTTCCATGACTGCTTCGTCAACGGCTGTGATGCATCTATACTAATTGAAGGCCCGTCGACTGAAAAGGCTTCCGGACCCAACTCCCTATTGACAGGCTTTGAAGTTATTGATGCTGCAAAGGCCCAGCTCGAATCTGCATGCCCTGGTGTGGTCTCTTGTGCTGATATTGTTGCCCTAGCTGCCCGTGATTCTGTTGTACTGGTAATTAAATTTTACATTGATATCCATCAAGGTGTTTGTTAAGAACTTATAGTTAAATGTCAAACTGTACGTGTTCTTTATTAACCTTTTTTCAATATCTTGCAGACGGGTGGACGTAGGTGGCAGGTGCCATTAGGGCGCAGAGATGGATTGGTTTCGCAAGCATCGGATACTGCCAACTTGCCTGGGGCTACCGATCCTATTACTGTTCAAATTAGAAAGTTTGCTGATAAAGGTCTTAACACTCAAGATCTTGTAACTCTTGTTGGTAAGTGCACCAAAATATTAATATCTACCACAGAGCATGCACGGAATAATGCATCACCATGCATGCATTAACTCATAAATCAATTAAAGATGTTTTTTTTTCTTTATGATCGATCAGGAGGACACACAATTGGAACAGCAGCTTGTCTGCTATTCAGCTATAGACTATACAACTTCAACAATACCAATGGACCCGACCCGGATATAAACCAAGCCTTCCTACCACAGCTCCGGGCACTATGCCCCAATGGTGGTAATGCGTTTAGGCGTGTGGCAATGGATACCGGCAGTGTTAATAGCTTTGGCAATTCCTTCTATGAAAACTTGAGGAATGGACGTGGAGTTATTGAATCCGATGCAAAGCTATGGAGTGACAGGAGGACTCAGAGGTATGTACAAGGGTTCTTGGGTGTTAGAGGCCAACCTGGATCGCGATTCAACGCTGAGTTTGGAAGAGCAATGGTGAAGATGGGTAATATTGAGCTGAAAACTGGGAGACAAGGACAAATTCGTAGGGTTTGTACGGCCATCAATTAAGGATTGTGGGTTAATATTTGATTTGATCATAAGTTGTTAATACAATCAATTTGAATTAAAAGGATTGAATTTTTTTTATTTTTATTTGTTCAATATTGCGGAATAAGATAAATGATTGAATTGTTTTTCGAGAATTTATTTATTATTTGATGATTTTGTTTATCACGAGTAAAATTATTTGAAAATTTGGGGAAAAAAGCCTCTTGTTAGGTCTAGGATGAACATATGACCTATTGGACCGAATCAAATTGGGACACAACCCGGACTGGATCGGATAATCATATTAATGGATCGGTTTTCGAGTTTTATTTTTACCACTAATCGGGTTTGGATTTGGACCGGACTGTACCTAAAATACGAGATTTAACTTGGACTGATCCGGAAAACATTTCGACCTTAAAATCTTTTGTAGATATCAACATAAGTTTAAAAATATAAAATATATAGATAATGATATTAAATTATTTTAATTAATGTTATGGAGCTTTTATTGAATTATATATTAATGTTACAAGAAAAAATAAAAAATAAAAAATCTAAAAATAAAAGTTTATTGAATTATCCCTATATTCTAATAAATGAATATGTTTATTCTCTTATTGACTAGTGTCATTATATTAGAAATCTACATTAATATTATATGTCCCATATAATACCAGTTGTCAACATATTAATTATTTATTTCAAATTTCAAAATTTAAAATTTCTACCCTAATTACATTAAATTTAAATTTCAAATTTTTTTTTCCACTTTAATTGTATTAAATTAATAATATTAGATTAATAAATAAAATTAAATTAATACAAATTATAAGGTGATACAACTTCACGTATTTATTTAAATCAATGATTATAATTTTATATAACTAAAAAAATATCTCTTAAATAATAATTTATTTAAAGTAATTGATTAATAATTTTGATTTTTTAATACGAAAGTTTAATTAATTTTATAACCGTGGTTCTCACGGGTTATAAACTAGTTTTATTTAACTAAAAAATATCTCTTAATTTATAACATATTTAAAATAACTGATTAATAATTTTGAATTTTTAGTATGAAGGTTTAATTAATTTTATAACGGTGGTTCCCCCAAGTTATAAACTAGTTAATTAATATATTAGATAATGTGATAATCTCGCTGAAATTAACATAAAATCTCAATCATGATTGGATAAAATATGAAAATAAAAAAAAACCTAAACATTTGTAATTTATTTACTGTGACATCATTTGTGAAATAGCTTTTTTTAGGAATTGACTCATCAGTCATCCCTATAGCCTATAACGATAATTACAAAAAAAAAACAAAAAAAACTATGCTCTCTAATACGGTCGTGTTGATTATAATTTGAAATAGTACGTTCAAGACTAGAGAATAAATGACAAACAAAACCTGAAACCGTAATAAATAAAGATACGAAACCCACTTTGGTACTCGAAACAGGAGTGGACCGAAATCGTAAAAGACACCGCCAAAGTCTAATTCGGTTCAAAACCCAAAACCCAATTTAGTACCCGGAACAGGATATGATTGAAGCCGGACCCGATACACCCAAAACGGTCCTTAATTTCATGTGAAAACCCTAATTTCACTTGGGCCTTGAGTTAGGCCTTTTCTATTGGGCTTTGGTGATTAGACTATTAATGGGCTTTCTAAAAATAAGTAAATAAACTAAAATAATTGAATGTGCCTTAGGATAAGGCCCATGTGAAGGACTTGGGCCCAATTTGAAAAATTAGGCCATAATTGAACCTTTATGATTATGTGATATTGAACCATAGGAGTTGGATTGGAATAATTTGATGGGCCTTAAGGAAAGACCATGTAGAGGTCTGGGCCCAATTTTGAAAATTAGGCCATATGTTGGGCTTTCTCTTATTACTTGACTTTTGGGCTTTTGGTGTGTGAGTTGGACCTTGGGCTTGGAACCTAATTATTAATTGGGTGTTGTTTGATGTTGACAGTTCGGGAACCTGTCAACCAACAGTTGGAGTTTTATCCGCGGGACTTCAACAGTGCCAGGTGAGTTATCCTCACTAAATCAACAAGGTCTAAGGTACCAAGGCCGACCCTTTATGGATTTGTATCCGGATTATTACATGATATGTTTATTGTTTTGCATCCGGGTAGTTAGGATGGTGATATGCTTATTGTAACAGCCCGGATCTCCAGGTATTTTTTTTGTTTTTAATATTTTGAGTTTTGAGAAGGGACTCGGCGAGTTGGAGCTCAGACTCGCCGAGTAGGGTCGCGATTCTGGACGCGGGATTCGTTCGGACTCGGCGAGTCCAGGATATGGACTCGGCGAGTCCACGCTGTTTAATGAAACCCTAATTTCTCGGGTTTGGGACCTATTTAAATGGCCTTATGGCCGTCATTTGCATCCATCAGCCCATAGAGAGGAACCCTAAAAGTGCTTTAGCGATTTGAGAGTGAAAGGAGGCATTTCTTGACATTTGTGTGTTGTTTAGCAAAGAAGAAGGAGGCTCTAGCTAAGAGGAGGCAAAGGGGACTGCTATTTGGTGGATTGGAAGCTTGACCCTTCAATCTAAAGGTATAATTTCGACCCATCTCCTGTTTTGTGAAGTATAATCGATTTTAGGGTTCTTGTGGCTTTGATTGAGTTGATTTGATGGCCAAATAGTCCCATGCTAGTGATGAGACTTCGGATCTGGATCCATAGAGGTCCAGAGAGTCTCATTCTTCAAGCTTTATAAAGAGCAATGGAGGTCATGACCTTGTGTAGTGAGATTTGTTGAAGATTCTTCATAATTAGTCATATAGAGGTTGTTCATGCATCAAGACTGGGACTTTACGTGATGAATCAGTCTAGGAGGGCCAGATCTATGAATTGTTGGAGTAGATCTGACCTTAGAAGCAAGTTTGAGTGATTGCATGGAATGGACTCGCCGAGTCCATGAGCAGACTCGGCGAGTAGCTTGAAGATTTCCTTGGACCGGCCAGTGAGTGGTCCAGACGAGTCAGGAGTTGACCCAGTGAGTCAGGGCGAGTTAGAGAAGATTGTCATGTGGTCTGAGTCGAGCTGGGACTCGCCGAGTCGTTCTTGAGACTCGGCGAGTTGAGTCGGGGTGGTCCCGCGATTCTTCCAGGTGGAACTCGTCGAGTCAGGGGGGAGTACTCGACGTGTAGAAAGGGAATCCTAGAGAGTTGGTGAGAACGTCTAGACTCGCCGAGTTGCCGTGTGCACTCGCCGAGTCCGGTCAAAGTTGACCGTTGACCGTTGACCGTTGACTTGTGTTGACTTTTAGGGATAGTCAACCTTAGAGATAAAAGTGTTAATTAGAGCCTTGTGATGTTATAGGAGGATTAGAGCTCGGAGGATCGAGCACGAGGGATTTCCAGGGATCGTGAGATATCGAGACACGCAAGGTGAGTCTTCTCACTATACCTTACCTTGAGTCGGTAATCAGAGTTATGTGTTAGTGTATGTATGTTATGTGCATGTTATGTGTTGTACTGCATTATTTCTATGTGATTTATGCTGTGCATGTTTATAGAGTTGGAACCGGAAGGTTCACAGAGTTAGAACCTGAGGGTTCACAGAGTTGGGTGCACGGACCCATAGAGTTATGGCCTCGAGTGGCTGATATGTGTTTTATGTGTGGTATTTTGGGGAACTCACTAAGCTTTGTGCTTACAGTGTTAGTGTTGTTGTTTCAGGTACTAGCGATGACCGTGGGAAGGCGCCGACTTGATCTGTACACACGTGGAGGAATTTGATATAATTATGTGATCTTGGGATTTGTATGATACATATTGGAATTTGAAATTTGATGTTTTATGAAATTAAAAGAGAAATGCTTTTATAAATTGTGAAAAATAAATTTTAAAATTTTCAGTGTTACAAGTTGGTATCAGAGCCTTGGTTTGAGGGATTCGAGTACAACTTCGGGCGTATTTGAACTCAAACTGAGGATTTGAGATGTATTTTCAAAAAAAAGTAAAAGATTTTCAAAAAACGCAGAGCAAGAGATGTGTGTACGATCAGTCAGCGCCCGAACGGTGATTTCCCAAAATACCTTATATATATTATGTGATATTGATATTGATATGATGTATCTGCATGCTAGAGTAGGCTAGGTATTGCTATTAGGACTAGAGTGGCCTGATGTGTGATGCCTTAGCCTAGAGAGAGGTGAGCTGCTATGAGATGCTTGAGAGTGAGTAGGTAGCAGCAAGAGATTTATGAGAAATCTATTAGAGAGTAGTCTATGCATGATAAAGTACTTGAGACCTGGGATCCAAAGAGAAGGACTTGGAGTGTATTCTGGTGCGGTGCGGACAGTAGTATTGGGCCCGTACTACTGAAAGCACCGGAGCGGTGTGCAGCCCAAGTCAGAACCTTTGGAATGCCAAGAATCAAGGAGGAAAGAGTTGTCGAGTGTGAGCATACTCGTGTGGATTCTAATTTATCGTATGTTGTATTTCAGAGGTAGATCATGGTGAGGACACGTTTGATGCCCGAGAGCAGTGGTACCAGTGAGGAGGAGATCCGCCGGATCATTCAGGAGGAGGTGGCTGCGGCCATCAGGGCAGAGATACCGGAGATGTTTGGGTCTATAAAGACCACCTTGATTGAGACGTTTGATGAGCGCTATGCCGCTCTTTCTGAGGCTGCTGCTGCAGCGGCTACCGCAGCGATTGCTGCTGCGAGGCCGCAGGGTGGGGATGCGTTGCTGTTCCGTGAGTTCAGCAACACAAAACCACCAGAGTTTGATGGTACTCAGGATCCGGTGGCAGCTATGAGGTGGATATCTGATATAGAGGGGTGTTTCTTCACTTGCTCGTCTCCTGAGCATTTGAAGGTACGGTTCGCGCTGAACCAGCTTCGCTTGGGAGCGAAGGACTGGTGGAAGTTTGTGACAGCGCATTATTCGCCTGCTGAGCTTTCTGCGGTGACCTGGGAGAGGTTCACCACTATGTTTCGAGATGAGTACGTTCCCCAGGTGGAGAGGGAGCGTTTAGCACAGGAGTTTCTGACCCTCAAGCAGGGTACTGAGTCTGTTACAGCGATCACGAGGATGTTCCACGAGAGGGCGATGTTCTGCCCTGAGCACGTGTCCACTGAGCAGGCACGTATGAGCTGCTACTTGAGCATCTTGAGGAGGGATATTCGGGAGTTCGCTGCGAACTCCTCGTACCGGACATTTGCCGAGCTTCAGGCAAATGCCCGGAAGAGGGAGATTGAGCTTGAGACTCAGGCCAGGGAGGAGGCGGAGTCTCAGGGGAGGGATCGGCGACCGGCATTGTCGCAGCCGGCCGCCAAGCGGGCCAAGCCTGCTGATCCCCGACCAGGGAGCCAGAAGGGCCGCACTTGCGGAAAGTGCGGCAAGGGTCATGACGGAGTCTGCCGAGCAGGGTCTTGCTACAAATGTGGCAAGGAGGGGCACATGGCCAAGGACTGCCCCAAGGGGTTTGCAGTGTGCTTTCACTGCAACCAGACTGGACACCGGAAGGCCGAGTGTCCGCAGTTGCGCGGAGCATCTCAGGGGTCTGCTCCTGCCGCCACCAGAGTTACAGAGAGTCGGCATGTGAAGGCCGAGACGCCGAGAGCTCGAGGGAGAGCTTTCCAGTTGACTGCGGAGGAGGTCCGCGCCGCGCCCGATGTTGTGGCTGGTATGTTTCCTTTCGTGTATTTATTTTGATATATGATGTTATGCTTATATTATGTTATGTGTAGGTACTTTTCTTGTGAATTCCGTACCTGCTTTAGTGTTATTTGACTCGGGTGCGAGTCGGTCTTTTGTATCTTTGGCCTTTAGCCAGCATATCAGTGCTAGTCGTGAGGCACTGAGTCGGCCTCTGAGAGTCTCCATAGCTGATGATAGAGTGATTTGTGCCACAGAGGTTTTCCGGGGATGTGTGTTAGAGATTTTCGGGATTGAGTTCCCGATCGATCTGATTCCTATTGCGATGGGTGATGTTTGTGTCATTGTGGGCATGGACTGGTTGAGCCGTTTCGGCGCGATTATCAATTGTGAGCGTCAGCTGGTGACTATACGAGACCCTAGTGGGGGAGTTCTTTCGGTGTACGGTGAGGGTACACGTTCGGGATCAGCCTTTTGTTCGGCCGCCAGGGCGAGGCAGTGTCTACAGCAGGGCTGTAAGGGTTTTGTGGCGTATGTGATGGATACGCGAGCGACTTCTGAGAGACCGAGTTCAGTTGGGGAGGTACCGGTGGTATGTGAGTTTCCAGATGTCTTTCCCGAGGAGCTGCCGGGAGTACCTCCTGTGAGGCAAGTAGAGTTTGGTATTGATTTGGTTCCGGGGGCTGCGCCTATAGCTAAGGTGCCTTATCGTCTTGCACCTCCAGAGATGCAAGAGTTATCCTCGCAGCTTCAGGAGTTGCTGGGGAAGGGATTTATTCGGCCGAGCAGCTCGCCGTGGGGAGCACCTATTCTGTTTGTCAAGAAGAAGGATGGTTCACACCGGATGTGTATTGATTACCGGGAGTTGAACAAGCTGACGGTCAAGAATCGTTACCCGTTGCCGAGGATCGACGATTTATTTGATCAGTTGCAGGGAGCATCTTGGTTTTCCAAGATCGATTTGAGGTCGGGATATCATCAAGTGAGGGTGCGAGATGAGGATGTCCAGAAGACAGCTTTCAGGACGCGTTATGGGCATTATGAGTTTGTGGTGATGCCTTTTGGGCTCACCAATGCCCCGGCGGTGTTCATGGATCTCATGAACAGGGTATGTAGGCCGATGTTGGATCGGTCGGTGATTGTATTTATCGATGATATTTTGGTGTATTCGAGATCTAGGGAGCAGCATGAGGAACATTTGAGGGAGGTCCTTGGGGTACTGAGATCGGAGAAGCTTTATGCAAAGTTCTCCAAGTGTGATTTCTGGTTACGGGAGGTCCAGTTCCTAGGACATCTCGTTAACCAGGAAGGGATTCTGGTCGATCCGGCCAAGGTTGAGGCGGTGATGGGTTGGGAGGTGCCAAAGTCACCCTCTGAGATCAGGAGCTTCCTTGGATTAGCAGGGTATTATCGGAGATTTATCAAGGATTTCTCCAAGATCGCAGTGCCGCTCACCAGGTTGACCCGGAAGGGTGTTGCATTCTCGTGGGGTCCCGAGCAGCAGACCTCCTTTGAGACACTTCGCCAGAAGTTGTGCGAAGCCCCGGTATTAGCTCTCCCGGAAGGGATGGAGGATTTTGTAGTATATTGTGATGCATCGATTTTGGGGTTGGGTGCGGTGTTGATGCAGAGGGGTCATGTGATAGCATATGCATCGAGGCAGCTGAAGCCTCATGAGACGAGATATCCCACGCATGATTTAGAGTTGGGGGCAGTAGTGTTCGCCCTCAAGATCTGGCGCCACTACTTATATGGGGTTCGATGTACGATATACACGGACCATAAGAGTTTGAAGTACTTGATGGATCAACCCAATCTAAACATGCGTCAGAGGAGGTGGTTAGATGTGGTCAAGGATTATGATTGTGAGATCCTGTACCACCCGGGCAAGGCCAACGTGGTGGCCGATGCGTTGAGCCGCAGGGCGGAGAGCACTCCATTGCGAGATGTATGTTTGAGATTGACCATGATAGCTCCGGTATTGGATGCCATTCGTGGGGCACAGGCCGAGGCTGTGCAGCCGGAGATGCAGAAGAGGGAACGGGTCGTTGGTTTGGTTTCAGAATTCGTTACGGATAGGCGAGGGCTTATGACTTTTCAGGGTCGGATTTGGGTACCGTTCGTGGGTGGTACGCGCACTTCCTTGATGGAGGAGGCTCATCGGTCGAAATTTTCGATCCATCCGGGGGCTACGAAGATGTATTTGGATTTGAGGAGAGAGTATTGGTGGCCCTGTGTCACACCCCCGAACCAGACGGCGGAAACGTCCGGGGGCTGTCGTGACTCAATTGAATACCATAACATTGAATATATATGAAACAAAACAACATTCGTCACCATTCATCAACATAATACAACCAGTAGTGTTTACATGTCATACATTGTTTGAGATATTACATTTCCAAAAATTAATATTGTTTGGTTCATTCAAAAATAAGCTGCAACCATCACTGAGCATGATTTCCCTTGACTCACTGGTTTCCTGAGAATACAAGTATTTTGAAAAACGTCAACATATGAAATGTTGGTGAGTTCATAAGTAGTGTTTGAAATCGAATGTTTATATCGTTTGAAAAACCACCAGAAAATCCGATATTTTCTGAAAAGAAAAGCTTTCAAAAACGTTTGTGAAGATCCATAGGTATGCTTGTTTGTTTCTATACATGCAAAAATTGTTCATTTAAGATGTATGCGTTTAAAATCTGTATGTGATAAAAACCCTAGGGAAACCCGATGTTCCCCTAGTTCCTTTGAAATCCATTGAGTTGCGTTGAAACCATTACAAAAATAGTAGTATCGGTCCCAAGCGACGTTGGAAGGTTCTCGAGCATTGATTATTTACTACAAACCCGCATTACACAAATGCCCGGTTTATAGATATACCAACGATTCCCGAAGGCGTCGTCGGTACTAATCACGTTATCCAACCGCCCGGACAAGGTGTAGTCCCACATCCGAAGAGAAGGAGGTCACGAAGACCCCGGTAACTCCATTAATCGGTTTGGGGAAAATATGTGTGCGAGGGGTCCCCGACCCGCCTCGTAAAATGTGTAGACTTTTCTAGCAATACCATGGCCCTTGGGGTCCAATGATACAAGCCATTGAAAGTCACCCTACGTTGTGCCAAGTCGGTAAAACTCAACACTTCGTAGAAAAAAAATGTCTTCGGGCCTTAAGATCAGGTCATTGGGCTAGCTAGGCCCAACAAACAAGATTTTACACTTTTGGGGCCCGAAGATGGTGCGTAGACGTCTGTGCACACTCGTATATATGTGTATTACCAATCGTTATTTGTATGTATCAAAGAGTTAGTAGTTGTAGATTTCCATTGGCTCGAGACCGAGCCAATTCGTTTAGCAACGACTTTTGGTATTGTAATGAGTTGTATTTCGTTGGTAGTCGAGGTATCGTTATTTGATCAAATTGTACATAATAAATCAGCCTTGCAATATTTTTGTTTTCAGCCCCTCGTTATTTGTAAAATTTACATTTTCAACCCTTTTATTTAAATATTTCCCGGTTTGGTCCTTAAACTATTTTTCTTGACATTTTAACACCAAAAATTATTGAAATTAATATTTTCCAGCATATTTTTCAAAGAAACAGTTTAAGTCCCTGAAAATGCAGTTTTTCTCGGTTTTAGCCCATCTTTTCGCAATTTTGACAATTTTGGCCCAAAATAGAAAATTTTTGCAACTTTGGTCCTTTTTAAATTTAAAAAGCATTTTAAACCTTTGAAAAGGACTTGGAACACTTATAGTCCACTGTTTTACAGAAAGTTACAGTTTTGGCCCTCCAAAACAGAAAAATTCGCATAATGGGCCTTATTGGGCCGAAATTTTCATTTTTAGCCCAATAAGCTTGAAATTTATGTTTTTAATCCTCTAAATGAATAAAATTCCAGAAATAGCTTTATTGAAACTGTTTTGGCACATTTCAACCATCAGAATCTGTAAAATGTCATTTTGGGCCCTTTATTTTGTATTTTTCACATTTTAAGCCCAAAATTTGTGTTTTTGACCCAAAGAAAATTATTACTAAACCACTTAGCCATTTTTCTTGAAGCACTTTGTGTTTAGAAATATATTTGAAGCTAAGATCATTTAACACAAGATATATCTCGGTTTTGATGGGTTTTAAGGCTAGATCTAACATAAAAACACATAAAAGCATACATATAAGCATGGAAATCATACAAGGCATACAAACACATATAGATCTACACTTTCACTTGTATTCCCCCCCACAAAACTTCATAAAAACAGAAAATAGGGGTATGAATCTCACCTTGGGTGTGGGGGCTCGGTTTTGTAAAGAAAATGGAAGGAAAATGATGTGATTTTCGGCCCTAGCTTTCCTTGATGTAGATCTCGAGTTTAAGGAGCTTTCTAGGAACATGGTTACCAAAATTGTTTAAGAGAGAGGATCTAATAATGAGAAAAGAGTTATAAATTTCTTAGATATGTGTGACTTACCAAGAAGTGATGATATTTCCTTGAAATCCTCTTGATGCACAAGTAAAGTTTCGAGATTTTGAGTGGAGAGGGAGGATAGTTTCTTGAGTAATCTAGAGAGTGTTTGTGAGATATTTGTGTGTGTGTGTGTGTTGGGTTTTGGCCGAGAGCAAGAAGGAAAAGAAAGAGGAATAGACATGAAGTGATATATGCATAGAGATATGAGATATGTTGCATGGAAATCCAAGAGATAAAAATGAGGTGGCATGGTAATAGTCAACTCCCCCTCTTGGGCTTTTATTTTGGGCCGAAAATGGGAAGGAAAAAAAAAGTGTTTGGGCTTTTTGCTCCTAAGCCCTATTAGTGTTAATTAGGGTATTTATTGAACTTATAGAATAAAATTGTGATTTTTGTGCTTTATTAAGCTAGGTTAGGTTTGATTATGGATCAAAACTTGTGTTTTATTTCCTTCTAGGTTCTACCTAGCCCAAAATATTGAAATAAACGAATGTGGGTCCAATTAGAGCCCAATTAGGGTCCTAAGCCCATGATAGTCTAATTGGAAGCTTATTGGTCCATTTGGATCCAATATGGAAGTCTTAGTCCAAAATGGACTTAACCAAAACTTCTAGGATCTCCAATTGTTTGATGACTATTTATAGTACTTGTATCTTGCATTTGATTAAAGTTTTTGATTCTCATTAACTTGAATGTATAGATTACATAGCTTAAAATTTACAGTTGTGACATCATCCCCCCGTTAGAGGGAATTTCGTCCCGAAATTCTGTTTGAAAGCTAGATTTGAGGAAACTAGAATAGGTGAGGGTACTTCTGCTTCATTTGATCTTCGCGTTCCCACGTGAATTCTGGCCCGCGCTTTGCGTTCCACCGTACCTTCACGATCGGGATGCGACTCTGCTTAGTACGCTTCACCTCCCTGTCCATAATTTCGATTGGTTCTTCGACGAACAGGAGATTCTCATTGATTTCGATTTCGTCAAGAGGAATGATAAGAGTTTCATCTGATAGGCACTTTTTCAGGTTAGAAACATGAAACACGGGGTGCACACCGTTTAGCTCTGCGGGTAGTTGTAGTCTGTAGGCTACCGGACCTATTCGGGCGACGATTTCGAAAGGTCCAATGTACCGTGGGTTTAGCTTTCCTCGTTTTCCGAAACGTATAACTCCTTTCCAGGGTGAAACTTTCAACAATACTCGATCACCGACCTGGAACTCTAAGGGCTTTCGCCGTTTATCAGCGTAGCTCTTCTGCCGGTCGCGCGATGCCTGTAATCGAGCTTTGATCTGGACAATCTTTTCTGTGGTCTCGCGAATGATTTCCGGTCCTGTCATTGCCCTATCCGACGTATGTGTTCCTGCTAGCTGGGTGTCACCTACTTCAGCCCAACATAACGGTGATCTACATTTACGCCCGTACAGTGCTTCGAAAGGGGCCACCTTAATGCTCGAATGATAACTATTGTTATATGAAAACTCGATCAACGGTAGGTGGGTATCCCAAGACTTTCCGAAGTCTATCACACATGCACGAAGCATGTCTTCAAGCGTCTGAATGGTTCGTTCGCTTTGACCATCCGTTTGTGGGTGATACGCGGTGCTCATATCAAGATGAGTTCCCATTGCCTTGTGGAGCGACTGCCAAAAGCGTGACGTGAATCTACTGTCCCTATCCGAAATGATGGATTTTGGCACTCCATGAAGTCTTACAATCTCTCGTAGGTATAAACGCGTCAGCCTCTCCATCTTGTAGGACTCTTTGATGGGCAGGAAATGGGCAGATTTCGTCAGTCGGTCGATTATTACCCATATGGTGTCCAATCCGTCCGATGTCTTGGGCAGCTTGGTCACGAAGTCCATAGAAATCCCTTCCCATTTCCACTCAGGGATTGCCGGTTGCTGTAACAATCCGGAAGGTTTCTGGTATTCCACTTTTACTTTGGCACACGTAAGGCACTTACTAACATAAGTTGCGATTTCCGCCTTCATGTTAGGCCACCAATAGTGCTGCTTAATGTCCAAATACATCTTGTCCGAACCAGGATGAATGGAGTATCGTGTCTTGTGGGCTTCCTTCATGACGGTATCCCTGAATCCTCCGATTTTTGGAACCCAAATACGGTTCATGAAGTAGTATACCCCATTCTCTTTGCCTTCCAGGTTCTTCTCCATTCCGCGTAATGCCTCGCTAGTTTTGTTTTCCGTTTTCATAGCCTCTGCCTGGGCTGATGCAATTTGAGTGGTCAAATGAGACTGAATGGTTATCGAGTGCGTTTTCGTACGTCGATTTGTGTATTCCTTCCGACTTAATGCGTCAGCTACCACGTTGGCCTTGCCTGGATGGTACTTGATCTCGCATTCGTAGTCGTTTAACAATTCCACCCATCTTCGTTGTCTCATGTTCAGCTCCTTCTGATTCAAGATGTGCTGGAGGCTCTTGTGGTCCGTAAAGATGGTGCACTTTGTACCGTACAGGTAGTGCCTCCAAATTTTTAGAGCGAAGACCACAGCTCCCAGTTCTAGGTCATGGGTTGTGTAATTTACTTCATGCGCCTTTAGTTGACGGGACGCATATGCTATCACTTTTCCACGTTGCATGAGAACGCAACCTAAGCCTTGATTTGACGCGTCACAGTAAACTACAAAATCTTCCGTTCCTTCAGGTAGAGATAGTACAGGAGCGCTACAAAGAGCTTGCTTCAAGGTCCGAAACGCAATCTCTTGTCGGTCTGTCCACTTGAATGGCACACTCTTTTGCGTAAGCAAGGTAAGTGGCTTTGCGATTTTTGAGAAGTTTTGGATGAATCTCCTATAGTAGCCTGCTAGGCCTAAGAACTGACGAATTTCCGTGGGAGTAGTCGGAGTTGCCCATCCTTCCACAGCTTTGACCTTAGAGGGATCCACATGAATTCCATCTTGGCTAACTACGTGGCCTAAGAAATTCACACTCCGAAGCCAGAACTCGCACTTGGAGAGTTTGGCGTAAAGCTTCTCCGATCGCAGCGTCTCTAAAATTTGTCGGAGATGACGGCCATGCTCCTCTTTGCTTCGAGAATAGACGAGGATGTCATCGATAAACACAATGACGAAGTTGTCCAGGAACGGTCGACAGATTCGATTCATTAGGTCCATAAATGCGGCAGGTGCATTTGTTAGACCGAAGGGCATTACGACGAATTCATAATGTCCATAGCGGGTTCGAAAAGCGGTTTTAGGAATATCTTCTTCTCGGACCTTGAGTTGATGGTATCCGGACCGTAGATCTATTTTAGAAAAATAGCTAGCTCCTTGGAGCTGATCGAATAAATCATCGATTCGCGGGAGTGGGTAGCGGTTTTTGACAGTGAGTTTATTCAACTCTCTGTAATCGATGCACATTCTGAAAGATCCGTCCTTCTTTTTGACAAAGAGCACCGGAGCTCCCCATGGCGAGTAGCTAGGTCGGATAAATCCCTTGTCCAGAAGCTCACTGAGTTGGCTGGACAATTCCTGCATTTCAGCAGGAGCCAGTCGATATGGTGATTTAGCGAGGGGAGTTGCTCCTGGAACGAGGTCGATTCGGAATTCAACCTGTCTCTCTGGGGGTACTCCTGGAAGATCTTCGGGAAACACGTCCGGAAATTCACACGCTACCGGAATGTCTTGGACGTTAGTTTCTTCTTTGGTCTTGTCCACTATGTGGGCCAAGAATGCCAAATTGTTCTTTCGCAAGTGTTTTTGCGCTTTGATGCACGAGATGAGGCGGAGATTCGTACTGGGTTTGTCTCCGTAAATTACTAGGGTTTCGTGATTTGGGAGACGAAGGCGAACGGCCTTCTCGTGGCACATAATCTCAGCATGGTGGGGGCTTAACCAATCCATGCCGATAATCACATCGAAACTTCTAATTGACACTGGCATCAGATCTATTCGTAAGACGTGTTGGTTAAGGGTTAGGGTACATCCAGTGTAGATTTCCCTAGTGGATTCGGTTTTCCCATTGGCCATTTCCACCGTATAGGTTTCATTTAGCTTCTGGGGTTGTTGTTTTAGTAAATGTTTAAACTTCTCGCTTACGAAACTTCGCTCCGCTCCGGTATCAAATAAGATGCATGCATAAGTGTGGTTTAGGAGAAACGTACCGGTCACAACTGCGGGATCTTGAACTGCATCACTCTGACCCATAGTCAGCATTCTTCCTGTTCCTCTGTTTCCGGAGTTGTTGTTGTTGTTAGGGCAATCTCGACGGAAATGTCCCGTCCTTCCACACCCGAAACAGGTGTGGCTAGGCCCTGCGTTGTTGCCGCCGGCATTGGTGTTGTTGATGTTGCGGTGGTTGTTGTTGTTGTTGTTCTGGTTGTTTCCCTGACTCTGGTACTGAGAAGGATAAGTCCTGCAGAACTTTGCAGTGTGTCCTCTTCGGTTGCAACTGGTGCAATGGAACTCCTTACATTCTCCATGATGATGGAAACTGCACTTATTGCATTTGGGATGAGTGCCGGAATAGGGTCTTGAAGTATTTGAAGTAGCTGAGGCTGGAGCATGTGATGTGACTAGTACTGGCGCAGTGACAGCGTGAACTGCCACCGTTTGCTGCTTTTTAGAGGTCTCGGGACCTTGACGCCCCTTCCTCTTGTTGTTCCATCCTTTCTTACCATCGCTCTCCTTCTTCTTCTCAGTCTCTACCGGTTTCTCGCCCTTTTTGTGGTTATGATCATACAGCCTCTTTGCCAATCTCTTCGCACTGTCAAAAGTTTCAGGGTTCGCAGCTATCACATTCCCTTGAATGGGGGATGTCAGTCCCCAAATGAATCGTTCAATCTTCTTCCCCTCTGATGTGATCATACCCGGGCACAACAGAGATAGTTCGCTGAATCTCGATATGTAAGCATCGATGTTCCCATTCTGCACCGTGAGATTCCATAGTTCCTGCTCCATCTTCTGTATTTCGCCTCGGGGGCAGTACTCAGCCGTCAACATCTCTTTCATCTCTGCCCAGGGAATAGAGTTGGCGACAGGGAGTGTCATAGCTTCTATGTGACCATTCCACCAGGTGAGTGCTTGGTCCACGAAAGTGCAGGCCGCGAACTTCACTTTCATCTGCTCGGGGCACTCGCATATCTCGAATACCGACTCTACCTTCTCGATCCATCGCTTTAGGGCGATCACTCCCCCAGTGCCGTTGAAAGTTCGGGGTTTCGCGTTCGCAAAATCCTTGTAGGTGCATGTTTTAGTGAGCCCTTGGTTCGTCCCGTTGTTCGAACTTCCGGAGCCCTGACCATTGCCTCCTCCATTGTTTCCTCGGTGAAGTTGTGCCATAGCTGCCGTGACCGCAGCAGACACGGCTGCCTGGAAAGCAGTGGAGTCAACTTCCGGCGGGGTTGGTTCGGGATTTCCGCGAGTAGCTGGGCGAGGCATTTTTCTGTCATGAAACGGAAAGATGTTGAGTGTACGTGGTTTCGGTGAGGTTATGATCCTACTAACTAGGTGTAGGGTACGAACCTAAGCATTACTATCATCAAGCATATAATCATAACAACTCAACACATAACAACTGTGAACATCATAGCAAAACACACAAAAGTTCATTAATATTATCCGTGTTTAGTACAAGAAAATTTGCTCGTAGGAGCATACATAAGTAACACTAATCCGACAGCATAACGGCTCCATGAGTAGTGTAGTCACTTAAACATAGAGCCGGAGTACATAACATAGTTACTAATCTCCTACTACGATAGGTCTATCCCTAACCGCGATGAGCTGCGTCAGGAGGTGGTGCCGAAGTCATATGCCGAAATGTTGCGCTAGTAGCTGCGCCATCTCTGCCATGTCTCCTATAACTTCATCCCTCTCGTGCTCTGCTCTCACTGCCCGAGCTTCCATAGCATACAGCTGTTGTCGCAGTGCGGCGATCTCAGCTTCGAGGGAACGGTTCTCCCTCGGGGGGTTCACTGGTGGAGCGGGGTGATCTGGTTGTGCCTCGTCCTCGCATGGTGGAATGGGGTCCTGGCCCCCGACCTGACCCTCCTCGTCGTCATCGTCGACCTCTCCGAATTCGTAGTCGGTGTCTATATATTCGTCGGGTGCGACGTCGTGTGCTTCTCCTGGATGCTCTCCCGGTTCATCCACCAGCATCCCGTGAGCTACTAAGGCCTGATGAAACTGGATACCCGGCTGCTCCTCCTCAGGCTCCTCCTCCTCCTCTAGCCACCCGTTGTTTCCCTGATTAGGGAAGTAGGGGTCTCCAGGGTGATGAAAACCAGCCATGCTGTCTGCGCGAGTACGTAATTATGCTACATTATTCCTAGGATACTATGACTATTACACAGACTAAGCAGATATTCTCTTTTTGAGGTATATAGGGTAAAATTTTTAGGTTCCCTGGCTATTTCGATCTCATCAAGACGTGTGTTAGTTTTACCTTGGAGAGAATGTAGTTGATCAGGCTACATTCGCCCCTTGGTATCACTAAGAACAGTCCCGAATTAACCGAGATACCAGCATTATGGTGTTTGATTCAACGTTAGGTCCTCACTCCTAATACAAGCAAGTGTATTTTATTCATTTGTTTTGTTCAGAGTTATGTTAGTCCCTCTTTTTGGTTTATAGTTGCATATCAATGTATGGCTCGACATGCTAGTTCACTATAAACAAAGCTCTGATACCAACCTGTCACACCCCCGAACCAGACGGCGGAAACGTCCGGGGGCTGTCGTGACTCAATTGAATACCATAACATTGAATATATATGAAACAAAACAACATTCGTCACCATTCATCAACATAATACAACCAGTAGTGTTTACATGTCATACATTGTTTGAGATATTACATTTCCAAAAATTAATATTGTTTGGTTCATTCAAAAATAAGCTGCAACCATCACTGAGCATGATTTCCCTTGACTCACTGGTTTCCTGAGAATACAAGTATTTTGAAAAACGTCAACATATGAAATGTTGGTGAGTTCATAAGTAGTGTTTGAAATCGAATGTTTATATCGTTTGAAAAACCACCAGAAAATCCGATATTTTCTGAAAAGAAAAGCTTTCAAAAACGTTTGTGAAGATCCATAGGTATGCTTGTTTGTTTCTATACATGCAAAAATTGTTCATTTAAGATGTATGCGTTTAAAATCTGTATGTGATAAAAACCCTAGGGAAACCCGATGTTCCCCTAGTTCCTTTGAAATCCATTGAGTTGCGTTGAAACCATTACAAAAATAGTAGTATCGGTCCCAAGCGACGTTGGAAGGTTCTCGAGCATTGATTATTTACTACAAACCCGCATTACACAAATGCCCGGTTTATAGATATACCAACGATTCCCGAAGGCGTCGTCGGTACTAATCACGTTATCCAACCGCCCGGACAAGGTGTAGTCCCACATCCGAAGAGAAGGAGGTCACGAAGACCCCGGTAACTCCATTAATCGGTTTGGGGAAAATATGTGTGCGAGGGGTCCCCGACCCGCCTCGTAAAATGTGTAGACTTTTCTAGCAATACCATGGCCCTTGGGG
The DNA here is from genome assembly GCF_002870075.4 of Lactuca sativa. NCBI lineage: Eukaryota > Viridiplantae > Streptophyta > Magnoliopsida > Asterales > Asteraceae > Lactuca > Lactuca sativa. The sequence continues at coordinate 252,481,557 of NC_056627.2, read as the reverse complement.
TCCAATGATACAAGCCATTGAAAGTCACCCTACGTTGTGCCAAGTCGGTAAAACTCAACACTTCGTAGAAAAAAAATGTCTTCGGGCCTTAAGATCAGGTCATTGGGCTAGCTAGGCCCAACAAACAAGATTTTACACTTTTGGGGCCCGAAGATGGTGCGTAGACGTCTGTGCACACTCGTATATATGTGTATTACCAATCGTTATTTGTATGTATCAAAGAGTTAGTAGTTGTAGATTTCCATTGGCTCGAGACCGAGCCAATTCGTTTAGCAACGACTTTTGGTATTGTAATGAGTTGTATTTCGTTGGTAGTCGAGGTATCGTTATTTGATCAAATTGTACATAATAAATCAGCCTTGCAATATTTTTGTTTTCAGCCCCTCGTTATTTGTAAAATTTACATTTTCAACCCTTTTATTTAAATATTTCCCGGTTTGGTCCTTAAACTATTTTTCTTGACATTTTAACACCAAAAATTATTGAAATTAATATTTTCCAGCATATTTTTCAAAGAAACAGTTTAAGTCCCTGAAAATGCAGTTTTTCTCGGTTTTAGCCCATCTTTTCGCAATTTTGACAATTTTGGCCCAAAATAGAAAATTTTTGCAACTTTGGTCCTTTTTAAATTTAAAAAGCATTTTAAACCTTTGAAAAGGATTTGGAACACTTATAGTCCACTGTTTTACAGAAAGTTACAGTTTTGGCCCTCCAAAACAGAAAAATTCGCATAATGGGCCTTATTGGGCCGAAATTTTCATTTTTAGCCCAATAAGCTTGAAATTTATGTTTTTAATCCTCTAAATGAATAAAATTCCAGAAATAGCTTTATTGAAACTGTTTTGGCACATTTCAACCATCAGAATCTGTAAAATGTCATTTTGGGCCCTTTATTTTGTATTTTTCACATTTTAAGCCCAAAATTTGTGTTTTTGACCCAAAGAAAATTATTACTAAACCACTTAGCCATTTTTCTTGAAGCACTTTGTGTTTAGAAATATATTTGAAGCTAAGATCATTTAACACAAGATATATCTCGGTTTTGATGGGTTTTAAGGCTAGATCTAACATAAAAACACATAAAAGCATACATATAAGCATGGAAATCATACAAGGCATACAAACACATATAGATCTACACTTTCACTTGTATTCCCCCCCCCCACAAAACTTCATAAAAACAGAAAATAGGGGTATGAATCTCACCTTGGGTGTGGGGGCTCGGTTTTGTAAAGAAAATGGAAGGAAAATGATGTGATTTTCGGCCCTAGCTTTCCTTGATGTAGATCTCGAGTTTAAGGAGCTTTCTAGGAACATGGTTACCAAAATTGTTTAAGAGAGAGGATCTAATAATGAGAAAAGAGTTATAAATTTCTTAGATATGTGTGACTTACCAAGAAGTGATGATATTTCCTTGAAATCCTCTTGATGCACAAGTAAAGTTTCGAGATTTTGAGTGGAGAGGGAGGATAGTTTCTTGAGTAATCTAGAGAGTGTTTGTGAGATATTTGTGTGTGTGTGTGTGTTGGGTTTTGGCCGAGAGCAAGAAGGAAAAGAAAGAGGAATAGACATGAAGTGATATATGCATAGAGATATGAGATATGTTGCATGGAAATCCAAGAGATAAAAATGAGGTGGCATGGTAATAGTCAACTCCCCCTCTTGGGCTTTTCTTTTGGGCCGAAAATGGGAAGGAAAAAAAAAGTGTTTGGGCTTTTTGCTCCTAAGCCCTATTAGTGTTAATTAGGGTATTTATTGAACTTATAGAATAAAATTGTGATTTTTGTGCTTTATTAAGCTAGGTTAGGTTTGATTATGGATCAAAACTTGTGTTTTATTTCCTTCTAGGTTCTACCTAGCCCAAAATATTAAAATAAACGAATGTGGGTCCAATTAGAGCCCAATTAGGGTCCTAAGCCCATGATAGTCTAATTGGAAGCTTATTGGTCCATTTGGATCCAATATGGAAGTCTTAGTCCAAAATGGACTTAACCAAAACTTCTAGGATCTCCAATTGTTTGATGACTATTTATAGTACTTGTATCTTGCATTTGATTAAAGTTTTTGATTCTCATTAACTTGAATGTATAGATTACATAGCTTAAAATTTACAGTTGTGACACCCTGTATGAAGAGGGACGTCGCATGGTTCGTGGAGAGGTGCTTGACCTGCCGTAGGGTTAAGGCCGAGCACCAGAGACCGCATGGCAAGTTGCAGCCATTGGAGGTTCCCGAATGGAAATGGGAACAGATCACTATGGATTTCATCACCAAATTGCCGAGAACTGCCAGGGGAGTTGATGCAATTTGGGTGATTGTGGATAGGTTGACGAAGAGCGCTCACTTCCTTGCCATCAGTGAGAGTTCTTCAGCAGAGAAGTTGGCAGAGTTATATGTGAGAGAAGTGGTATCTCGGCATGGGGTGCCGATCTCGATTGTTTCAGACCGAGATGTGCGTTTTACTTCCAGATTCTGGAAGAAATTTCATGAGGAGTTGGGTACTAGATTGCATTTTAGTACAGCATATCATCCCCAGACAGACGGTCAGAGTGAGCGGACGATTCAGACGCTTGAGGACATGCTTCGAGCATGTGTGTTGGATTTTGGGGGTAGCTGGGATGCGTATCTACCCTTGGCAGAGTTTTCCTACAACAACAGCCATCATTCGAGCATTGGTATGCCACCCTTTGAGCTGTTGTATGGTAGGAGGTGTCGGACCCCCATTTGCTGGGGAGAGGTCGGGCAAAGAGTGATGGGCAGTACCGAGATCGTGCTTCAGACGACAGAGCAGATTCAGCAGGTCAGACAGAGGTTATTGACCGCCCAGAGTCGACAGAAGAGTTATGCAGACAGACGCCGGTCCGAGCTTGAGTTTCAGGTCGGCGACTTCGTTCTCCTGAAGGTCTCTCCTTGGAAAGGAGTGATTCGATTCAGGAAGAGGGGCAAGTTGGGGCCCCGGTATATTGGGCCATTTCGTGTGATTGCAAGGGTAGGCCGGGTAGCCTATCGGTTGGACTTGCCAGCAGAGTTGGGGCAAATCCACGACACTTTTCATGTGTCGCAATTGAGGAAATGTATTGCCGATGAGTCGGCAGTAGTTCCATTAGAGGATATTCAGGTGGATGCGAGCCTGAATTATGCCGAGAGACCAGTAGCCATCAGAGATCGGAAGATCAAGGTTCTGAGGAACAAGGAGGTACCTTTGGTGTTGGTTCAGTGGCAACACCGGAAGGGATCAGAGATGACCTGGGAGCCGGAGCGCGAGATGCGGGCCCAGCATCCGGAGCTATTTTAGAGCGAGACTTCGAGGGCGAAGTCTAATCCTAGTGGGGGAGAATTGTAACAGCCCGGATCTCCAGGTATTTTTTTGTTTTTAATATTTTGAGTTTTGAGAAGGGACTCGGCGAGTTGGAGCTCAGACTCGCCGAGTAGGGTCGCGATTCTGGACGCGGGATTCGTTCGGACTCGGCGAGTCCAGGATATGGACTCGGCGAGTCCACGCTGTTTAATGAAACCCTAATTTCTCGGGTTTGGGACCTATTTAAATGGCCTTATCGCCGTCATTTGCATCCATCAGCCCATAGAGAGGAACCCTAAAAGTGCTTTAGCGATTTGAGAGTGAAAGGAGGCATTTCTTGACATTTGTGTGTTGTTTAGCAAAGAAGAAGGAGGCTCTAGCTAAGAGGAGGCAAAGGGGACTGCTATTTGGTGGATTGGAAGCTTGACCCTTCAATCTAAAGGTATAATTTCGACCCATCTCCTGTTTTGTGAAGTATAATCGATTTTAGGGTTCTTGTGGCTTTGATTGAGTTGATTTGATGGCCAAATAGTCCCATGCTAGTGATGAGACTTCGGATCTGGATCCATAGAGGTCCAGAGAGTCTCATTCTTCAAGCTTTATAAAGAGCAATGGAGGTCATGACCTTGTGTAGTGAGATTTGTTGAAGATTCTTCATAATTAGTCATATAGAGGTTGTTCATGCATCAAGACTGGGACTTTACGTGATGAATCAGTCTAGGAGGGCCAGATCTATGAATTGTTGGAGTAGATCTGACCTTAGAAGCAAGTTTGAGTGATTGCATGGAATGGACTTGCCGAGTCCATGAGCAGACTCGGCGAGTAGCTTGAAGATTGCCTTGGACCGGCCAGTGAGTGGTCCAGACGAGTCAGGAGTTGACCCAGTGAGTCAGGGCGAGTTAGAGAAGATTGTCATGTGGTCTGAGTCGAGCTGGGACTCGCCGAGTCGTTCTTGAGACTCGGCGAGTTGAGTCGGGGTGGTCCCGCGATTCTTCCAGGTGGAACTCGTCGAGTCAGGGGGGAGTACTCGACGTGTAGAAAGGGAATCCTAGAGAGTTGGTGAGAACGTCTAGACTCGCCGAGTTGCCGTGTGCACTCGCCGAGTCCGGTCAAAGTTGACCGTTGACCGTTGACCGTTGACTTGTGTTGACTTTTAGGGATAGTCAACCTTAGAGATAAAAGTGTTAATTAGAGCCTTGTGATGTTATAGGAGGATTAGAGCTCGGAGGATCGAGCACGAGGGATTTCCAGGGATCGTGAGATATCGAGACACGCAAGGTGAGTCTTCTCACTATACCTTACCTTGAGTCGGTAATCAGAGTTATGTGTTAGTGTATGTATGTTATGTGCATGTTATGTGTTGTACTGCATTATTTCTATGTGATTTATGCTGTGCATGTTTATAGAGTTGGAACCGGAAGGTTCACAGAGTTAGAACCTGAGGGTTCACAGAGTTGGGTGCACGGACCCATAGAGTTATGGCCTCGAGTGGCTGATATGTGTTTTATGTGTGGTATTTTGGGGAACTCACTAAGCTTTGTGCTTACAGTGTTAGTGTTGTTGTTTCAGGTACTAGCGATGACCGTGGGAAGGCGCCGGCTTGATCTGTACACACGTGGAGGAATTTGATATAATTATGTGATCTTGGGATTTGTATGATACATATTGGAATTTGAAATTTGATGTTTTATGAAATTAAAAGAGAAATGCTTTTATAAATTGTGAAAAATAAATTTTAAAATTTTCAGTGTTACACTTATGTTTAGTGACCTGGTTTGGTCGGTATCCTGGTTATAGGATTATGCTATGTTAGTAACCTGGATAGGTCGGTGTCCTGGTTATTGGATGTTTCTATGCTATTTGATTTGCTAGATCGGTTTGACTGTTATTATGATAGCATATGGTATGTATGTGCACATGTTTGTTTGATTGGGGGTTGGGTTGAGGCGGTCCTGCTTTGTGCTGAAAGGCAACATACCCAGGGCAGTCCGGATATACTACAAACCTAGAAGGGTATGCTAGTCAGACCGAAGGCCCGACGAGCGATTCGGATAGGCTGTAAGCCGTGCGAGGCGGTCCAGACATGCCGAAGGCTCGGAGAGCGGTCGAGATTGACTAAAGGCCTGCGAGGCGGTCCGGTTAGGATGAAGGCTCATTATGCATGATGTTTGCTTATATGATTATATGATATGTTTATGAGGTTGGTATTTTGGAGGTAGCTCACTAAGCTTTCGAGCTTACAGTTGCAGTTGTTGTTTCAGGTACCTCTGGTGATCGCAGGAAGGCGAAGGCATGATCGTACCGCTCCTCCTGCTGTTATGATTTTATGATTAGATACTGGGATACTCTGATAATTAGTATTTTGAAAACAAACTATGTAATGTTAAATGGTTTTTAGTGTTTTGGAAAAGTTTAAATTTGGCTTAAATTTTTGGCTGTTACATTTGGAGCATCTAGAACACGTTTTTCACCAAAATCTAGCATCCTTGTTCTTGAGTGTACAACCGTATACCCTTCAAAACTGCAAATCTGCATTGACCGTACACTCGTTTACGACTGTACACCTTGAAAGGCTGTACACCCTTCAAGAGGCAGTCTACGACCATATACGGTTCACGGCCGTACACTCCCTTTACGGCTGAACATACCTCCTAAGCGGTGAAAAACTCGTTTCCTCGATTCAATCAAGTCCCGGTAACATTCCTTAGCCAAAAGCAATTGTTTTTCTAACACTTTATCTAACGAAATCGCTAATTTAGATACATATATGTATTTATTTTATAATAGGTTATGTTAAGTGTCACGTACAACAACTTGAGGATCTTTCAGTTCAACGCTTTCACACGACAAATCAGTGAGCTCATACTCCTACGCTTTCATGGTTTTTCAACGTTTTTAGGGGGGAATACAAGCCAAACACAAATGATTTGTTGAACTAAAACAAAAAAAAAGGATTTCAACAAGATTAAAACTTATGCAATTGATACAGTCCATCGATTTTCATAAAATATATAGATATTTTATCCCTTTTGTATTATGCGGAGCATAAGGGACACTTTCAAATCATAATTGCATAGTATTCTGAACAAATCATGAATCAAGAACATAACTTTTCAGTTAAACTATAATAGGTATAGTTTAGGGAATTCATTACCAGTTTTACCGATACAAACTACTTACATGATCAATCATATAAACCATGACAACTTTAATTTATGATATCCATTACTACGTTCAGATATAAAGAGTACAACACTAAGTAATTATTTTACGTATAATTATTTATACTCTACCAAGTATACAAACAATTTCAATTATGAGAATACGATGCAGAACAACACGTAAACTAGTTAATACATGATTGTGAGACACCTCTTCATTTGCAACCCTTCGAGGTACTGGTAAAATCCTCAACATTTAGTATAACTAGAGTCTCCTGGAGGTAGATCATAAGATTTGTGAATAGATCTATTCGGGACTGACAATCCCACACCTAAACTGATAGCTTCAGTTAGGCAGGCATGCGTGGGGTGACAAATATCTTACCATACGACGCCTGAAGAAACGTCGATGAGGTCATCAGTCATATCAAGCATGGTTATGCGAAGTCACAATAGTATAAACAAATCTTTGTTTACGAAATTTCATTTTTCTCTAGTTTTATTTTAAATAATAGAACTACTACACATTACACTGGAGGGTTTCCAGGGATACAATACATGGTTTTATTTTAAATAATAAAACTACTATACGTATTGGCGGTAGCCAAGGTTTTCAAAAAGAACATACTATACGTACATTAACGAACAAACATGTTAGAAAATATTAGATTTTCTTGGGAAGCAGGCATACATTTTCAGAACTCGATGACATGGTTTTCACAACAAAACATTCTTATGAACTCACCAGCTTTATGCTGATACTCTTTCAAAACCGCTTGTATTCTCAGGGGATTAGTAGACAGGTACTTCAGCAGCATTTTAAGAAGACGGAGCATACATTGACACGTCTTTTATATTCTGCTATACTTTAATTTTGATGTACACAAACAATGAATCAAATAGATGTAAATATTCATATTATATTGTAATGGTTGTGTTTACTTTGATTACTATGATTCAATTATTGTGATACTATGCATGACGTCCTCCACCCTCGAACGTTTCCGCCGTTTCGGTTTAGGGGTGTAACATATGTGTAGTAACCGATTTTAGCTATAGAGTGACATATATATATATATATATATATATATATATATATATATATATATATATATATATATATAGTTAGGTTCAAATGTTTTTACTATCTATCGTGTGCTTCTAGAATTAATTCTGGACCAATCATTTTAGTTATTTTAAGAAAGTAATTAATGCATATTAAATGCTGAAGTTCTAATTAATGCTCATTATATCTTTAACATCTAATATGCATTAATTACTTTCTTAAAATAACTAAAATGATTGGTCCAAAATCAATCCTACATGCACACAATAGATAGTTAGAACAATATAACCTAACCCTATATATATATATATATATATATATATATATATATATATATATATATATATATATATATATACTAGTTTATAACCCGTGGAAACCACGGTTACAAAATTAATTAAATATTCATAGTAAAAAATTCAAAATTATTAATCAATTATTTTATATAAAATTTTAAATACATTATTAATTAAGAGATTTTTTTATTAGTTATGTAAAATTATAATTATTGATTCAAATAAATATATGGAATTAATTTATCATATATATTAGACTCTTTTTATTTGTGGACTAATGAAAACAATAATATAAAATTTAAAACTTAAAATAAAGAATAAATAGATTGACAAATAACATCACATTAATTAGAAGGTTTAATGAATTTAAAATAGAGAATTAATAGAATGACAAGTGACATCATATTAATTAGGAGTTCTAATATTATGACACTTAGCAAAAAAACTACTCTTTTATTAGTCTATATATATATATATATATATATATATATATATATATATATATATATATATATATATATATATATATATAGGTTCAAATTTTTTACTATATATTGTGTGCTTCGAGGATTGATTCTGGACCAATCATTTTAGTTATTTTAAGAAAGTAATTAATGCATATTAAATGCTGAACTTATAATTAATGCTCATTATATATTTAACATCTAATATGCATTAATTACTTTCTTAAAATAATTAAAATGGTTGGTCCATAATCAATCTTAAATGCACACAATAGATAGTTAGAACAATAATTATATATATATATATATATATATATATATATATATATATATATATATAGAGAGAGAGAGAGAGAGAGAGAGAGAGCTAGGTTCAAATGTTTTTAGCAAGTATTGTGTGCATGTATGCACCAATGAGAATTGAGGATATAATAAATCAGTAAATAAAATATATAAGGGTATTATAGTAATCTTGTATATTTAATTATGGTAATTCATTAACTTTCTAAAATCTACGTGTTCTTCCCTGTTTATATTAAACCGATAGGCCGCAAAAATCCGTCGGATATGGTTTCGATCAAAGGAGGGAAGCCTCTTCCCTTTCTTCTGTGTATAAGCAGAAGATCGATGTTGTTCCAATTTTTTTTTCTGCATCCATCGATCCCAACCATTGCAGTCAACCTTTATATTCCTGGCCTTCTAGAAGAATTACTTAGTGTCCATCCATATCGGTGGACCTTGTACCGCTTCCATTACTTCAAATCGATGTTTGATGAGTTGTTATTCCAATTGATTGCACCAATATAGAGGAGTCGAGCAAGGAAGATGTAGTGGATTCGAGACAGAAACATGCAGTCATCATTTCAATTCGCTCCCTAACTTTATTCTTCATGTAAGCCGCCCTAATTTCTGTCCGATTTTAGGTGGAATGGAACACTTTTGATTTTGTTATTCTGGAATTGTTTGGTTTCTAATATGTTTTAAAGGTGTTTAATTGCATCTTCTGTTTGAACATTTTCCATTAGATCCGTCGTAGATTTTGGGGAAGGAGATGAGTTGTTTTTATCGGTTTGATTGCTGCTGATTTATTAGGTGCAATCTATTTATTAGATAAAGATGGATTTGGTAAGGAGTTGTAAGGTATTGTTTTAATTATGTATATTCCTAATGGCTGTTTAGGTTTTTATGGTTTCAATGTCAATGGGTGTTCTCTGTGTTTGTTCCTGTTGTTTTACAATCAGTGTCTACTTTGTAGATGGTGAAGATTACGGATTTATACACACAGTTCCTGTGGCCTTCAGTTTATCTTGACACATAATTACCCTTTCGTCCCCAGAAAGCTACAGCTCCAGGAGCAACTGAGTTGGCATCAAAATGATGTGTTACTGCACCTTCTTAAGGTGATGACTGACTCCATTCCATATTTCCATTCCATCCCATTCACATTCTCTCTCTCTCTCTCTCTCTCTCTCTCTCTTTTTAATATTTTAGTTAATTGAATAATACTTAAAGGTTTGCAAACTTTAGCTTTAAATGTTTTCAAACTTTATAATTTTTGATTTTCACCTATAGTAATATAAGTTGTTTGCTTTACCAAATGAATGTTCACCTAAAAATTCTTTCAGAATGAGGGCAATATTCTTTTAGAATAAAGAGCGCTTTAGTTTGAAGAAGACTATTATTCTTTCAGAATGAAGAAAGTATAGAATATTCAAAACCATTATGCAAGAATAGTTTATTCTATAAGAATTTTTATTGTTGTATTCTATTTGAATGCATTGAATTGTTTAATTTTTGAAACTTGATTATCTTTTATCTTTGTGGATGCAGGTTTTAAAGAGGCTAACATTGATGTGGAGAAGGAAGAAAACATATAGAACAAGAGTGTATTAAACCAGAATGTGTTATACAATGTATAAAGTGTTGCTTAAAAATAATATTCTTTTATAATAGATTAGTGTTTTTGTTAGATTTTGATGTTTTTTTTTTTCAGAATGTTGTTATTAGTGTATTCTTTCAGAATGTATTTACTAGTTTATGTTTGACATTCTATTATTCTGACAGAATAAAATCGGAAAATATATTTACTAGTTTATGGTTGGCATTCTATCATTCTGACAGAATAAAATCGAATTTTTAAATTTGAATTAATTTAAAATATTCAGATTTTTAATAAATAAAGGAATTAATCATCCCTAAAAATCCGAAAATTTTCTTTTTTAGTATAGGTTAATTGGCTAAAATGCCCTTATGCTGAAATTTTTGTGATTACATGGTACATGCTATCCTATTCTACTATCATAGACCCTCAAATCATGACCTTTGATTATATTCATCCGATGGTCCAGATCTGTGCATTCTGGCACACAATAGTTAGTAAAAACAAAATAACCTAACCCTATATATATATAAGGTTAGGTTATATTGTTCTAACTATCTATTATGTGCATGTAGGATTGATTCTGGACCAATCATTTTAGTTATTTTAAGAAAGTAATTAATGCATATTAGATGTTAAAGATATAATGAGCATTAATTAGAATATATATATATATATATATATATATATATATATATATATATATATATATATATATATATATATATATATATCACTACAAGAAATTAGGGTATTTACCCACACATAATTTACCTACACATATTAAATGTAGGTAAATACCTACACATATTTTTTGTATGTGTGGGTAAATCTCAATAATATTTTTCAAGAACATCTACATATTATATGTGTGGATAATACTTTTTAGTAACACAATGTAATTAGAAGGAAATTTGCCTCCAAGTTTGATAGTCGATTGTATGTTAAATTACCTACACATAGTATATTTTTTTTGTAATGTGTAGGTAATTGCCTACACATATTTAAAAATAAACATATGTGTAAGTAAATATTATGTTTTACCAACACGTAATATTAATCTATAAATGTGTATTTGAATGTATTACATAACTTTTAATCAAAAAATGATGTGGTAAGTTATTTTCCTACACATATATAAAACCATAACATATGTGTAGATAATTATAACTAGTACTTACAAATAATAGTCGCTAATTAAATTTGTAAGTAAAAGTTTTTTATTTTTGAAATGAAAAAACGACGGGTAAATTGATTTAAAAAATAAGAAATAAATTAACAAAATGGATAGGATCACCGATCAAGACGTGGAGGAAATTGGCAATGAATTATCATTGAATTATCCGGCCATTCTCCCCTAAAGCGGCAAAAGCCCATTCTCCCCAAATAATTAAACTGTGTTTTCCGCTACTGGCAAATGTATATTGGCCAAAAAAAACCTAACTCCCGCTCATCTCGTAACACCCTTTCGTCACTCACCGTTCTGCTGCTTCACGATCTGCTTTTTAGCAATTAGCTTTTTTCCCCACACTAAATTCCCTGCAGAAACAATTGAAGTTATTAACCCGCGTTATCTTGTTGCCATCATTTTTCCGACTGTCAGACGCTGTTTTTGACCAATAACGTCGTCTTTTTTCTTGACGGCGCTTTCTTGTTGATCCCGTCAAGGTACTCTTGAACCCTCGCTTTGTTGTTTCTGCACTTTATTTTCTTTTGCCATTGACCGCCCTACATTTATCTTCTTTCTGTTTAGAATTTTTTAAATGCTTTGATTTGTATTGATATTGATATGAAAAGTTGCGTAGGCTTTTATTATTACTGAAAAGTTGTATTTATTTGTAATTGGGTTGAAATGTATTGTTGTTTGTAGGTGGAAATGGAGGTTATGATAATATGCAAATTGCTTGATTTGTAATTGATTGAAATATCATGTTCTTTACGGCTTGTTCTCACAAATGGTGCAATATTTCATGTTATTATGTTACACTATTACTTTTTTGGTTTATGTAAGATTGAATTTCTCCTTTTGTTTTCCGTTTACTTTCATATTGACAGGATAAACTTTCAAATTTACAGGCTTAGAGCTTTGAAGAAGAAGTCAATGGCTACGTGCAAGGTTGTTTTTACCACTTTGTATATAAGTTTTATTAATTGTAATGGTTTTCCATGTAATTTGCTTATGTTATTTGCTAGTATATCTCAATGTAGCAAAAGTCGTTAGGTGCTAGTTGGGATATTTCATTTCTGAACAAGTGTCATTGTCTCCTCACCTAAGAAAGTTAGTTTATTACAAACATTCTAGTTATTCTTCTCTTCAAACCACCAGGTATGTCAACTATTTTCACTTTATATTCTGTTTGGTTTACAAACTGGTCATCATTGATATAGGAAAATGAAGATGTCATGGTTCTGGCCACGAAGAGGAAAGCTAGTGACCAAGTGTTGATTGTATGTTTTAAGAGGCAATTGACAGGTATCATAAGATCGGTCATGTGTGAAAAGAGTTTCGCGTTGAAATAGATAAACTACTTAAAGTCTCTGGTCCTCTTGTTGATATAGGAGTACACTACAGTCGCTCAATTCTGATGCATCTTCTCTTCTTTGTGGCTAAAGTTGACTAATGCTCTAACCAACCACCTCAATGTTAACAATTTCGTCCAAATGTTGGTGATGCTCAAGTCAAGTGTGGTAATATTTACACACAACAAAGTAAAAAAGTAGGAAAATTTTATCTAGATACAATGGTTGTGTTAGGTATACGGTCTTCAATTTCATGAAATCTTAGAGATAACTTTTGTTGATGTAATATTTGTAACAAGGATTAATGTATTTCCATTCCAAAAGAAGTTTTTTTACTGTCAACTTCTTATTAAAAGCAATAATAATTTGTGTTTTAAACTTTTATATTTTATTTATTGTGTTTTATATATTGCATATCTTATCCTTACCTACACATATAACAATTATTACCCACACATATCGAATGACATGTGTCACCAACACTTTGTATGGGCGTGCCACATAATTTGACATGTCATCAGCCACATCGTTGATAACTCAAACAATTTCTAGTAGTTCTACTTACACATAGTTACTAGTTTTAGCCACACATGTATGTGTAGGTATAACTTGCTCTATGCTCACACATCACGAATGTGTAGATAAAGATTTATATCTACAGGCATGAGCCAACACATAGTGACACTTAATTTATGTGTAGCTAAAGACAACTACCAACACATAGTCGTCTTCTAACCACACATAACATGTGTGGGTAAACACCTAAATTTCTTGTAGTGTATATATATATATATATATATATATATATATATATATATATATATATATATATATACATATATATATCTCCCTATTTTAATAAAAGAATAGTTTTAATCTTCTTTTGACATGTGTCATCCTATTAGGCCTCCTAATTAATACATATTTTTTTTTTGCCAAGTGACATCCTATTAAACCTCCTAATTAATACATGTCACATGTCAACCTATTGATTCTCAATTTCAAATTTCAAATTTTCAATTTCTCACTCTAATTAAATTAAATTAATAACATTAGAATAAAAATTAAAATAAAATTAATAAAAATTATAAGATGATATAATTTCACATATTTATTCAAATTAACGATTATAATTTTATATAATTAAAAAAAATCCTTTTAATTAATAATTTATTTAAAATAACTGAATAATAATTTTGAGTTTTCACCATGAAAATTTAATTAATTTTGTCACCATAGTTCCCACGGGTTATATATATATATATATATATATATATATATATATATATATATATATATATATATATATATATATATATATGATTTTGTAAGTTTGCTAGAAGAAGTAATTTAAGAAAAATAATCAACATGATTTATGACCTTGTAAAAAAACTAAACTATATATTATTTATAATTTTCATTTTAGTTAAATTAATGTTTAACAGCTATATAACCTAGGAAAACTGAAAGTGGAAACATAGATTTTAATGATTGACTTTTTCTAATTACCATAAATACATGTTTAATTTGCACAAAATATTGGAAAATTTCCAAAAAAACTAATGTATCAGCGTAGCAAAATACGTCTTGTGTTTTAATAATTATCAATGATTGACTTTTTATGATGATATGCAGTAACATACGGTTAATTATATGGATATACATCAATGAATCACGGAATTGTTCCTACTGATTAGTAAATTAATCGGGTACCACGATAAACTTTAAGCAAAATAAAATACTGATTTGTCAGTTAATCTATTTAAAACTTAAAAGTCACCAATAAAATATTCACGTTAAGTTTGAGTTGTTGAGATACTTATACTATTCCTGTGAATTGTTTTTTGGTTCATAATGAGAACTCTTCAATAATGTATTGTTTTTCATTTATATACATAAGTACAGGCATGATTTATGAACACTTCAAATAATTTCATCGGTTAATTTAAAATGGTTTTTTTCTGCGACGTACTAGTACGTACGTAGTTCGATTCGTAAATCTAGTTTGAATAGTTTCTGCATCCAGCTTACCAGAAAAATTATATATTTTTTTATTTTTTGTTTATTATAATGAAGAAGTTATATTTTGCACATATAAATATAATTTCTTTGATAAACTCCGGAAACTTATTCCGAAGAACTTAAAGCATCAACAATGCAAATAATATAATTAATAGTTTAATAGGTGATAATTATGATTGAATAAAAGTTGAATCGAGTGTAGGTGATCACATATAATAGAGTTGAATGGAAGAGTTCAATAATTATTGTTCAATAGAAGGAATTGTTCAATAAAAGAAATAAAATGGTGATTAGGATTGAATATATGTGTTTAATGGGTTGTAGATGATATTGTATAGACGCTTAATGATGGAGTTCAATGGATTATGGATGCACTTAAGCCACTTAAGCCTGCTTCCATATAAAATTTATGTCTATTCAGTAAATTTAAATTAAACTAATTTCTTTGGTTGGTTTCATTTGGTTGCATTTTGACTTTGGCTTGTTTTTATTTTACAGTAGTCGACTTGTTATTACAAACGCATTTTTTTTAAAACCTCATGGGACTCTGAATAATTTTTTTTTTATTTCTATACATTTGGACATCGTCAAATCAAATGACCTATGATCTACCCTCTCCCGTTTGTGACATTAATGAATTGGATCCCACTTGTTCCCAGAACTCTGAAGGTTTCTCCTTCACCTTGTTTCCTTGAAACTCCATGCATATCAGGTTCGGTGACTTTTTAAAACCACGTATATTTGACCTTTTTAAGATCTCCCCTAAAGGCTATAAATACCTTGGCTCCCTGCTATGTCGTCGTCATCAACTCATACGCTCAAAACAGTATTCCAATCGATCATGCACAGTTTTTGGACACTTAAATAATATTCAACACTCTTCGATAGTAATATAATGGAGGTTTCTTCTCTTAACAAAACACTTATCCTGCTGGTTCTAGTGTTAGCCACCTTCACTACAATGGCACAAGGCCAAGGCAGTCGGGGTAGAGGCCAGGGCACCCGCGTTGGCTTCTACCGGGCCACCTGCCCGAGGGTCGAATCAATTGTCCAGTCAGCGGTTGAGTCTGCTGTCCAAGCTAACCGCACTATTGCACCTGGTTTACTTCGGATGTTCTTCCATGACTGCTTCGTCAATGGTTGTGATGCATCTGTTCTAATAGAAGGCCCGTCGACTGAAAAGGCTTCCGGACCCAACTCCCTACTGACAGGCTTTGAAGTTATTGATGCTGCAAAGGCCCAGCTCGAATCTGCATGCCCTGGTGTGGTCTCTTGTGCTGATATTGTTGCCTTAGCTGCCCGAGATTCTGTAGTCCTGGTAATTATTAAATGTTCCCCTATACAACATATCCTGTCAAGTTGTTTGTTAAGATATTGTAGTTAATTAAATGCAAAACTGTACGTGGTCTTTATTCGTTTTTCCAATGTCTTTCAGACGGGTGGACGTAGGTGGCAGGTGCCATTAGGGCGCAGAGATGGATTGGTTTCGCAAGCATCGGATACTGCCAACTTGCCTGGGGCTACCGATCCTATTACTGTTCAAATTAGAAAGTTTGCTGATAAAGGTCTTAACACTCAAGATCTTGTAACTCTTGTTGGTAAGTGCACCAAAATATTAATATCTACCATAGAGCATGCACGGAATAATGCATCACCATGCATGCATTAACTCATAAATCAATTAAAGATGTTTTTTTTTTTCTTGATGATCGATCAGGAGGACACACAATTGGAACAGCAGCTTGTCTGCTATTCAGCTATAGACTATACAACTTCAACAATACCAATGGACCCGACCCGGATATAAACCAAGCCTTCCTACCACAGCTCCGGGCACTATGCCCCAATGGTGGTAATGCGTTTAGGCGTGTGGCAATGGATACCGGCAGTGTTAATAGCTTTGGCAATTCCTTCTATGAAAACTTGAGGAATGGACGTGGAGTTATTGAATCCGATGCAAAGCTATGGAGTGACAGGAGGACTCAAAGGTATGTACAAGGGTTCTTGGGTGTTAGAGGCCAACCTGGATCGCGATTCAACGCTGAGTTTGGAAGAGCAATGGTCAAGATGGGTAATATTCATGTGAAAACTGGGAGACAAGGACAAATTCGTAGGGTTTGTACGGCCACCAATTGATAAAAATGTGGATTTAATGAGGTTCATAACGTGTTAATAGCATCTGTTTGCATTAGGCCAATTGAAATTTTATTGATTTGTTCAAAATGGAATAAAAATGTGGATTGAATTGTTTAATCGAGAATTTATGTATTATTTGATGATTTTCCTGATGACGAGTAAAAATATTAGAAATTTTCTTTGTCAAAATGTCAACATGTGAGGTAATATTAGGTTTCTGTTTTCCAGTTAAATATCATATTGATAGATATAGATCTGGCATTTTGATCATCTATGCTAGGATATTTATTTGAAGTGTCCCTTCCTATTTCCTTCAAGTGCGATGAACAAAACCATATACGCATGATACTTCCATATATAGGTCATTTAATTTAATCTTAATTGAATATGCATCTCATGCCGGTCTAATATTGAATGAGTATTATTTTCACACTTTGGCCATAGAATGGATCAAACTATACATAAAAACTAGTCGAATGGATCAAACTATGGCCATAGAATGGATCCAACTATACATAAAAACTAGTCGAATCTCCACACGTTGCGCGTAGGGGTGTCAAAAAAACCCGAACCCGATTAACCCGACCTGACCCTAACCCGAATAAGGTAATTAGGGTCGGGTTCAATAGGGTTATAATTCCAAATCGGGTTATTCGGGTTAACCCGAAACCCGATTTTTTTGTAAAAATCAACCCTAAACCCGACCCTAACTACAAAAACCCGATTTGTAGTTAGGGTCGGGTTTAGGGTTGATTTTTACAAAAAAATCGGGTTTCGGGTCAACCCGAATAACCCGGTTAGAAATTCACAACCTTTACATATTCAACCACTCTCTACTTGAATGGTACAAAAAACTACAAACCCTTTGAAAATGTAAATTTTTGTGACTTTAGAAACATACGAGGGTCAAGTAACTCCCATTGGCGAAGTTGAAGTCCAAAAAGATATAAAATCTCAAAAGTACTAGAGCGGCTAAGAAAGTAAAGATTTTTTGATAGTTATTTCTACTTTAAACTAACTATAAACATGAATAAACTATATGGTGTTGATCGTTAACTAGAGATTGAAAGTTCATCTATTTAATATTTATAATGGAAGAACTCTTTTAGCTATATTGTGGTATGCATGCTTTCTCATATATTGTAATAACCATGAGGTCCATAATCTTTTATTTTTAATTTATTTCAATTAGTATGCATTCTTGATGTTAAGAAAAGAGTAAAAAAATGGTTTAAGTTTATATCAGATTGCACTCTTGAAAAACATATATATTATGTTTAAATTAAATGTTTGTGTATTAACCCGACTAACCCGACCCTATTAACCTGAAACCTGATTAACCCAAACCCGCCCAACCCATACCTTAATAGGGTCGGGTGTCGGGTTAAATTATTTTTTGTGAAAACCCGACTAACCCGACCCGATTAACCTGAAACCCGATCGGGTTGACCCGATTAACAGCCCTACGAATATAATATTTTATTAAAATAATAACATTTAACAAATTTTGATTTAATATTTATACATGTAAAACCAATGTTAATAGCAAAACAAACTTTATAGTTAACATATTAGTTTATTAATTTTAATAATTTATATCATTAGTTATTTCCCCTATTAATTTATGATTTTATAGACTGTTTTATGTTGTGTAAATTATATATAAAAAAATATATTGATTCATATGTATAAAAAAACAAAGTAGTATGAAAAAATAAATACTACAACCTTTGATGATTTTATAAAACGTTGTAAGTTATGGAAGTTATATATAAAACCTATGTTGGTTTATATATAAAACAAATAACAAATAGTATTAAATGCATTATAGTTTTTAATAAAATAAAAACACTATAACATTATAACATTTAAATCAAACAAAACTTATTAAATATTTATAAATCAATTAAAATGAATATTTAGAAATCAACATATATTTGATATATAGAAACATTGTTATAAAAAATTTGTGTTGAAATAACCATTTATACGACAAAACTTTTTTTTTTTCAATTATTTCATTTTGAATCACAAATCTTTTCAAAAATATGAATTTTTAAATCAAAGCTTACTTATATACTACTAATATAACTACAATGTTGTAACGCCCGTAGATCCGGGCTAGTCAATTTAGAGGCAATAGGGGTCGAAAACGACTTTTTAATAAAAGATTATTAAGAATAAATAATCTCAACCAAGTTGTAGTATATGTTACAAGGTTTCCATACATATAAAGAGCGTCGAAATCCGAGTTATAACGAAGAAGTTATGACCCGTCTAAGTTTCGCGACGGAACCGGCACGATACCAGGAGGCGTAAATAGAGAATTTATGATAGAGAGAGATTTAGCCTTAGCGATCTAAATGAAAGTTTTAGTATATGTTAAACCAAGAGTGTGCATAAAAAGAACATCCAAATCTGACTTCGTATGAGAAAGTTATGATTTTTCTAAGATTTAGCATAGCAGTGCACAACCCGAAATCTGAATTTTAGATCGGTCGATTTTTAGCCAAAATAATCTAAATGATAAATGAAGATATCGTTAATAGGAGTTAAACAATAAAAAGACAGTCGAAAACAAAGCTCGTATGCGAAAGATATAGACGAAGCTTAGTCCCTACTCTTCGAGCGCTGCGAATTCGATACAGTTTTGTAAATCTGAGATAGAATGAGAATTAGCCGACAAGGTCTAAATGAAAGTTGTAGTACTTGTAAATACCAACGCGTAGATATAAAGAACGCAGAAAACGGAGCTCGTATGCGGAAGATACGGACGAAGCTTAGGGGCTACTCTACGATAAAATCCTTATAAATAAAGGATGAATCCTTCATAATTTCTTCACACCATAACCTTTCTTTCTCTCTCTAGCCTCCTTAAACCCCTCCCAAGTCTAGGGAACCTCCCTAGCACGAGAAAGAAGCCCCGGAGCGCCCGACGGCTCCGAGAAGAAAAGCTTTCGGCTCGGAAACGCTGCTCCAGCGAAGCTCGGTTTTTAATAAAAAAAAACCCGTTGTAAGTGAGCTACGCCTATACTATATTTAATATACCTTTTATTTAATTATAGTAACATTATTAGGACCTTAAAATAATTATTTGAGCTATTATTACGAGTTATATTGAGTGTTATTTAATGCTTATATAATAATAATAATAGCTAGACTGTTAATTAGTTGCGGTTAACGTTAAAACTAAACCCTAGTGATAATGATACTAGGTTTTTGTCGAGGGAAATTGTTTTAAGAAGTAACGAAGTGTTGTCCGAGTGCCGAGTCACCACCTTACCAGGTGAGTGCATAGTTACTTTTATCTTACTCATAGATATGAAATATTTTATATAAATTACGTGTTATGTGTGCATATTACCTGAGTACTTGCTGTCTATGTTGGATGAACGATTATATACACGTTTTAAAATGCTTTAAACTGTATATGTATTTTATATCTACGAAAATGTTGGGGTAAGACATGTGTAGATGTAATGGATGAAATATGAGTTGGATGATGAGTTGAAAGGTGAAATAGACCGTGAGGTGAGGGTGAGAGGTGGACGATGTGAGAAGCCTTTTTCCCAAATGATGGCCCCATCATTCAGCAAAGTATGGATGACAACCACGGACTATTCTAGACAGTCCAGTGGAACACTAGCAGGCTCGCAACCGGTAGGTGTTGTGAACGATGTGTTCACCGGTGTACTCTAAAAACCCATTGATATGTATTGCGAGTGGACTCTCGAAAACGATACTGTCAATAAAACCCTGGCAGATGCGCCTAAAGGACTCTACCGGCAGAAGCGCCTAATAGAGAACCTCATAACCCCGGCAGATGCGCCTAAAGGACTATTCCAGCAGATGCGCCCCATAGAGAATGTCACAATTTTGGCAGCTGCGCCTAAGTGACAGAACTAGCAGTTGTGCTTGACAGATGTGTCATTTACAACGATGGAATTCGTACCTATTCCTTAGGATACTCCTTAGGAATGAATGAACAAGAAATATCTGATTCTTAGGGTAGATCCTTAAAAATAAAGAAAATAACGGGGATGGGTAATTGGGTTAACTGTTTGATGATTAAACATAATAATTATATTATTGTGAGTTGAAAACCCTATGTACTCACCAGGTTTCCCAACCTGACCCGCTCAGTTTATTTATATCACAGGTGTCGATATGAAGTGACATTACACTGAGAGATTAAAGAGATGAAGATCACTAGTGTAAATAAATATAAGTTCCGTTTATACTTATGTTCCTGTATTGACGATGACATCCCAAACGTTTTAAAATGAATAAAATACGTTTATTCGAAAATATTTTGATAACGTATTTATCGTATTTTTCTATGAACAAATTCCGCAACATTTTTATGAAAAGAAGTACTCTGATTTTTATAAAGCATAAACAAAATCGGTCTTTTCTGGCCGTGAAAATGAGGATGTCACAAATGTGTATAATAAATAAGTGGGAAATAAAAAAGCATTACACATTAATACCCATAAGTTTAAAAAACTTTTGAATGCAGTGGAAAATATAAAGGCAAATTATATTAAATTTGAAAAAAAATAATTACATTTAAAACAAAAATTATTGAGTTGTAGTGGGAGTTTTAAACTCTTGATTTGTGGCCAATAATATAATATAAATATTAACAATTATATGTTATAAAAACAATATTATAAATATTTATCATTGAAATAATAATTTTTATACTAAGTTGTAACTAATATTATAATAATTTGAAGTATACGATAAGAAATATATAAAAAATTGTGTTTGAATCAAATTGATTTAAGTTTTTTATTTAAAATTATTTTAAAATATATTTATTTTTAACTAATTTATAAATAATTTATTTGAATATTTTTTATTTCCTATATTATTATTATTATTATTATTATTATTATTATTATATATATTAAAATTGTCTATCCTAGCTACAGTAAAGTGGCTAAGGGATTGACAAAAATGGTCCCTCAATTATTAATATATATACATTATTTAATGTTTGTCAAAATTGTCCCACTTCTTTCTACAAGTTACAATTCGCTCATTCTAATTCATTTATTAAATTTTTTCCTGTTTCTGGAAACTGTGAATTCCGCCACCGCCAAGCTTATGAGATAACAGATACGTGGCTTCTTCCTCTTTCTTTTTTCTGCATCTCCTTGCTTACTCACCCTCAGTTGTATCTCTTTCCACCGCCATTGTTTCGTAGACCTTCCACCGCTTCTTTTTCCTTCTGCATACCTTCAATGCGATTCTTACCCTTCTCCTTCCAATTCTATAAATCATTCATCAATCTGCTCCACCGCCTGGCTACATAACCAATTGTTTTGGGCCAACCCGCTATTATATGCCCATTTTTTCTGTATCTAACCTAATCGGAAACTTGGCTACCCTTAGATATATTACATTTTTTCCTGTATCTAACCCAATCGGAAACTAAAGACAAAATGGATTTGCCTACAAATGGTATAACCTCAACTGAAAAACCACAAGTTGCAAAACATCTTCAATCGCTGTCAGTTTCGCCATCACAATCACTCTACGCATCAATTTATGTGGTGCTTCAGAAAAGGGGTTAGACCAAATAACCTATTTGCTTTGAAGGTTGGAGTAGCGGTGGAGAACATCAAGTCTGCTATCACAAAGGGAGTAGTAGAAGCAGCCGGCATGTTCGTTCCCAAGTCACTGCCTCCAGTTTCCTTTATCTACATTATCTCTCTTGCCAAATAATCCGACCCATTTGTTTCAACTGAGGAAACCACCGCACACCGTCATTGTTACCGTCTATTTCCGCCTCTCAACAATATAAATACTAGAGTTGAAGAACAAATTTATCATGCTTTCCTGATGACGACGTATGCTGTTCGATTCCCCTTTACTGATTTGAGACTGAGAGCGACTGATGTTGAAAACGAGATGTTCATTGATCAAGGGTTTTGTTTATGGGATTTTCAAATTGAAATCTAAAGTTCAGCCGTTTGATCATATCTTCTCTGCAGTGCTGCTATTGGTAAGTTATATCTTATAGTCTGACTTTTATCAAACAAGCAAAGCAACGAATGTGATTATTAAAATTTAGAGACTGTGTTACGTATATCTCCATTGAGAAGTATAAGCAGGCTACCTTTTTTATTTTCTTTTATCTCCACTCCTGATGACATTGATTGTTTTACCTTTATGGTTAAACTTTATCATTTGATTATCTTACTTATATAGTAATCCATGATTTTCGGCTTCAGATTTTTCCCGCATCCAAGGTTATTGTTGCAGTCTCCACACAGTCCTCTCTCAGTCATCGCAAGCTTCCAATCGGTTATAACGCCTTTCCTCTACCAACTTTGTCCTATTTTGTGTAAGTTTTGCTATAATTCCTTCATATTTTTTGTATCTGAATCATATTTATTTCATGAATGTGGATTTTAATACTTATAATTGTTTTAGGTTAAGTATATAGACGAAAGATTGACCAAATTAAAGGGTGGGGTAACTTTGGTGATTCTAATTTGATTCTTGCTCTTGCTTATGTCTTGACTCTTGATCATTACATGTTCGTTTGCCCCAGGAAGCACCTCATATGCTTCACTCTCCAACACCATCTGCTTACTATCTCTAAACCTTTATTTCAAGTTTCTATCAATCTTTTTTCTGAACTTTGTTATGCTTTCTTATTTCACACATCTTTCCCAGTCTTATTCTCTACATTTGAAATTGTTAACTCACTCACCATCACAAGTCTGTTTGCCCCAATCAAAAGTGTTTTCCAAAAAAAAAATTACACCAAACTAATCAGGTTGCAAGCCTATCATGTGACTAGATGCAATTTTCATGACCAAATTAATGGAAACAGACACACATAGATGTAATTTTAATGGATACAGAGAGTAGAAAGTAAAAGTTCCTTCCTGTTAGGCACTGTATTGTTGTTTATCAGTTAACAGCTGAAAGTTTCAACGGGTTATTGCATTTAACCTTATATTAACTTCTTTTTATATATTAATTTAGGTACTTCAAACATTTGAGTATGCGTTGGACAAGTTTTGAACTGTTTCAAGGTACATTGCTATTTGTTGAATTTCACCCTATTAGGTTAAATGTAAGAATTAGCAATGTACTTTAATATATCACATATATCATAACAATTTAATTTCGTATCTTTCCATTTAAAAATTATGCTTCAATTTTTTTTCTCATCAACGAATTAAATCTTTTATCCACTTGCAACATGGTGTTAAATTTCCTCTTTTTTGTGTTTAAATTTTGTCAGTTAAGCATGATGATGTATGGTGGAGATGGCATAGGTGAGCTAGTAAGCCTGTTAAAAAATAAAAATTGTTATTAAATAAACTCTTTTTTTTGCCGTTTTCGTTCTATAAGTTTCACATCATAGATCTAACATAAATTATCAAATTAAAAATCACAATGTTTAAGTTGCAATGAAAGATGATTAAAGTAAATATTTCTTAAACATGATTGAAGAAACTAATGGACGAAATCAACATTCCTTTAAAAATGAGAAAAGACACTTCATTTAATTTCAGGAAGTTGTCTACTGCTCCTAGGTCCCCACAAAGGAACTAACATATTAAACTTTATCATATAAAGCCACATGTAACTTTATGTCCAAAAGCCATTCCTAGCATCGCAAATCTGCAAAAGCTCCAAAACCAAAAAGCAAATAGTAATATACAGAAAAAGACCAAATTGCCCTTACTTTATAAATTTGAACTAGAACTGCATAGAACCTTTTATAGATCCCTTATTTCTTCTCTTTTTTTGTCTTTTCTAAATAGAAGAAAAAAAAACCCTTTAGTATGATCCTCACTGCTTCTCTTTTTATCAACCTTTTTCAATTGAGCCCAATCCAAAAGAAAGAAAAAAAAAATCAGATAAACCTCTTTTAATATAACCCAAGTTATTCCAATAATTCCTTTGCCATCATGTGATATGAATAACAAATAATCACACATGAAATATCAATAGTACCTTCATATAACATTCCGTTTTCAACTTTTTATTCAAAAATCTATCAAATATAGCATTTTACTTTTTTTTTTAAACTATACTAGTATAGAATTGCATCATCAATTTTTAGCTATTGTATTTTATGTGTATATTCATCGGGATCAATTTTTAACTATTGTATTTTATGTGTACATTCATTGGGATGATGATATGATACTATGAGATATGATGTGGTTTTCAGATTAATGTAGATCTTGAATATTCTTGCTTGGATTTTAGATCCTAGCAGACAAATGAAATCAAAGGTTAGCATTTTTTATTAATAAAAAAGCGTAAAATGCAACAAATAGCAACTTAGTTTCACTAATTGTTTATTATAACATCCTACTTCCATATCTATAATTGGTTGGAATTTTCATAGCATACCGCCTAATAAAGAAAAAGGCTGAAAGCATAATGGTGTAAAAAACGGGATGCTTACAAATAAATGAAAGTATGTTGCTATTTCAATCATGTGTTAACCTTTTCATTTACTACTTAATTTCTTGAACGTACTTTGGTTATTCGGTTACAAACAGTTTTATGATGCACCGGTTAATGGATGTAAGAAAGGATAGAATGAAACAACGATGCCAACCAGTTCCATTATTTGGATTACTTATTTGATAAAACTTTATGATGCACCAGTTAATGTTTTGAATATTGCAATGGTCCATGCCACCTCGCCGACTCCTTCACCCAATCACTTCCTTTTCATCGAAGATTTCGTTTGTTGACTCTCTCAGCGGTTTCCCGTTTCCATTCCTGGCTTCCTCTTCTCACCTCTCTGTTAGGTTACATTTCCATTTCATTGTAAGTCTCCCACCTCTAATTTCTTTTCCCATTTTGGTTTTGGAGTTGACTAGGACCAATGAATTGGATGCTGATTACAAATATCTGTTCTTTCACCTTTAAAATCCACAAAAAAAATTCATTTGTATGTAAGGTCGATTACTTCAATTTGGTTGCTTTTTATAGTTTTTTTTTAAATGGGCTATCAGTTTTTTGAAATTTGATTAAAATATGTTTATTTGCAGGGTCTAATGTTGAGATGGAGAACAGATATTGAACAGGATTAGAGAAGAAGTTATGAAGGCAGCAGATGAGTACAATGGATTCAGTTTGGTAATTTCTTTTGACTTCGATCGACTCTTTTTTTCTTTCTACCAACTCCATCCGCTTTTTCTACTTTGTTTCCGAAATTGGAACGTGCTCTTCTTATTAGCTTCGCTCATCACATGTTCGATAAAATGCCTTTGAGGCATTTGCAACAATTGTAACCAGGAAAAGCCCTCTTAATGCGATTCCCTGAAATGTATAAAGATCAAGATTGTTGATTGTGGAATGTTGAATAACACCTTCTTTCACTTTTGAGATTAGGTCAACTAAATTAGAATTCTGCTATTATGGGTAAAAGAGTAAGTACATTGTTATTTTCGACAATTTTCCCTTCAACTAATATGATTACGTGTTGCATTTTAGAGGAATATGATGTACTTGCCATATATCATGCAGGACCTACTCTCATGAATAATATGAAATGGCAAAACATTAGTATCCTCAAAACACTACATTTGTCCATACAGCTAGCTCAGAAGCTGATCAAAACCTACGAAGACATAATCTAGACTGTTAAGGACAACCAATAAATGTATCACATTTACCATAATATCCATGTATTTTCAATTTAATGATACTTATGTCTTTTGTTTGTTGTAGTAACCAACCATTTTGGAAATCATTTGTACTACCCTCAAATGTAATGTAAAAACCTATGAGTTTGAATCAAATCTTTCAGAAGGTTATCAGCCCATGCGGAGCATGGGTCTCCCACTAGTTATTATTATTATTATTACTATTTCAAATAACAATAATTTATTAATATAATATAATCTATGTTTTAGTTTTACGTTATTTTAAACAATTATTACTTATTACTAATTAAAAACTACTTATTTGAAAATTTTCATTATTATATTTATAAAAAAAAAAACTATCATACTTTTTTATTGTACTTTCATTTTTTTTCAAAGCTATGAAATATTATAAGAGAATGAATGGTTCAAATAAAATGGTAATTTGAATTTAAAAACTATAGTAATTGTTATGTACCGCGACCAATCTTAAAAACAATATGTTAAGAGTGGGTTACAGGATGAGGAGTATTACACTTGAGGTATATTTTGATCAACTATATTTTCTTATGAAAATATTAATATTTTATTTATTTTACTTTTCATTTAGGATAAAGATGAAAATATTAATATTTTATTTATTTTACTTTTCATTTAGGATAAAGAATGAATAAGAAAAAAGAAAATTGACAAGTGTAATAAGATAATTTATTTTTATTACTATAAAAACATTTAAAATTGGGTACATCCATATAAGTTTTGATAGAACATAAAAAATTTATTTTATAACATACATAATTATTGGTTTTCAACAATAAGGTTATATCATATTAAAAATCATTCGTTCTAATTCGTCATTATCACCAACAATTTGGAATAATAATTGTAAACTCCTCTCATCAAAATCAATTATAAAAAACTTCATCGATGTTATTTACAAAATAAGCGATAGAAACTAACATAGTATATACATAACATAAAATACATGTTGAATAATGTTCTCTTTTATATAAAATATATTTTCTTAACATAAAAAAGAGAGAGTCAACATAAAGATGCATACATGCTAACAAAGTTAATTGCTCTAACTTATAAATAGCTTGATGGTTGATTTACTAAAAGCTCATGAGAAGTAATTATCAATCCCACTTCATCATCCTGTGATTATAGAAAGATGCATAAAACATAAACTTAAAAAATTATCTCAAGTATACCTTTACAAACATACCTAAATTTGAACCTTGGTTAATATTTAAAACTTTAAATGTACCCAATTTAAGTTTACATGAATTTATATTTGGAAAAGTTGCAATTGCTTTCTTACATCTATGGAACTACTCATACAACTCTTAAAATCCTACAAATATAATCTATTATTTTGTGTTGACATACATGCAATATGTAATCTACAAATTTCTTATATAGGCTAAATATTTCATTTAACTCATCAATTAAATAGTATGATTTGAAGAGTTTTAAGAGTTACAAATCATAATATTTCAATTAATCATAAATTAATCTGTATAAGTTGAATAGTCTTATGAGTTTCAAATGTATGAGGTTCAAGGAAAAATGTTAGCTTTATAAAATATACTAGACGAGTTCCTGCGTGTTGCGCAGCGAAGATTAAAAATATATTGTTAAAATATATGTTTAAAATGGTTATGTTATTGACATTAATTTTGAGATAATATTTTTACACTATTTATATATATATATATATATATATATATATATATATATATATATATATATATATATATATAATCTCTATTATTTTGAACAATAATTGTTAGAACGTTGTTCTATCAGGATCGATTGATTCTAAACATGCAAACAAATAAGTACGTAAAAGTGAACACGAATATGGCTTGAATACGTTGAATGATTAATGCTTAAACACCTCAGAAGATCTCGATTAAGAACTTCAACTGTAGAGGTGTTTAGGGTTACAAAACACAAGCGTAATTAATAATACGTCTATCATTATGCATACATGCATGCATATATATAGTCTAACCCTACAAGACAATCAGGAAGGACAGGCCGAATCCGGATATAATACAAAAAGCCCAAGACGCAACACAATAAGCCCTAACAATCTCCCCCTTTGCGTCATAGGGACCGAGACTTCAACTATGTTTAACAACCGAAGACTTCTTCACCATCTTGAATATCCTTGGGATGATAGCTAACAGATGGTACCGAAAGGTAATGTACCAACGAAGCATATCAGTGAAATTTTTTTTGTCAGCATTCGAGTTCTGCTTGCACCGATGTATCAAGTTGATAATGTGCTCCAAGCAGTCAGTAGAAAACAAATGTTTATCTACCAGAGCAAACAAAAACTTGTGAGCATCAACTTTTGTAAACATCACAGCCAAATGAGTTGAGTCAATTTGCCCTATCTTCATCTTGTTCACATCTCCTGGTTTTTGAGTAGGATTGACCGTCGGCTTTTGGTTCATTACTCTTGCTATCTCCTGATCCATCGTTGCAACTTCATGAATATAGGAGGGCAACATTCTTTTTAAATGTTCTAGAATCAGCGCATACTCCTTTGAGTTTGTATTATTGAGTAGAATGTTGTATAGCAATATCCAATCATGAGGATTGAGATTGGGAAAATCTGCTAATGATATCATCGAAACAGAGTTTATAGACCCTTGTGTAATCTTGAAATGCACATTCACAAATTTGTCAGCGGGAGTCGGCTTCAATACCTTGATAGTTGTAATTTTCTGCGCACTCCATGTCAGGTATTGAGGTTGGCCATACTTTAAGTAAAAGTCGATGAGCTCTCGGTCAACCTTTGGACTTGGAAAAGGAACCTCAACAGTTGAGTCAAAACAGTGAAATGTAAATGCCTTCCTTGTAATCTGCATATCAAATTGTGAGTCCTTGGAGTTTTCGCAGTCAAAAGAAGCAATCGGTTCTAACCAATAGATACTCGGTGATTCAATTGCTTGACTGATCAACACATCTTGAGTCCATTCAGGAAATAGAGCCTTCTTACACTGCAAGATATCTTCTTTTTCTTTGTTGCGTTTCTCTGTTTCCTCAGCCTCCTTTGTGATTTTTATATTGTCATCCAAATCTTTATCCCTCTTCTTTCGTTTAAGGGCATCAACAATAGTTTCATTTGCATCACTATCACTGTCATTAACAATCTTTTTCAGGTTGTCTGTTGGACCAGAACCTGAAGCTAAATTATCCTTCAGTTCTTTTGTTACAATTATTGTCTGAGATCCTTCTCCCCCTTGTTTTGGAGTAACGAAAGGCTCCGAAACACCTTTCATTTCATGAAGTATGGCAAGAGCGGGAAGCAATTTGCTAGTTAGATGATTGCGGATGGTGAGAGTGAGAATCGGATCATGAGCACCAATGAGATTGGTCAACATGTCCTTGACATCGGTTGCACAACTGCGAAAGATAGCTCTCTCGGTTTTTAACAGAGAAATTTCCTTCTCTGCTTGAGCAAGTTGGACTTGCTGAACTGCAATTGTAGAGGCTTGTCGAGCTAGCTCTTCTTTCAAAGCACTCTCTTTGGCAATGTCGGCATGAAATGAGTCCAGTTTAGAAGAGACTGAACTGATCAAAGAAGCGCTGTCAGCTTGGATTGAGGACCGAACATCATCAAACTTTTGTTGTTCTTTCTGCAGAGATTGTGAGAGAGATTCAACTGATTCACGAATTTTGGCAGCATTCGTATCAGCAATGCCCTTTTAAAGAATCTAAAAAGATCTGTGTGGTGTGAATAACTTCAGTAACATCAGTAGATGCTTTCTGGCAGACAGAAGTTGATTCCTTGATGGCAGCAGTTGAATTATCCATTGCCTGTGTATATTGCTCGATAGCAGTCTCCAGACAAGCTTTGAGAACAACCCCTCCGTAAGCTTTAGTATCAGCAAGCAACTGATCCATTTTTTCATGAATGCTCTGTAAATCTTGTTGGTTGACAGGAGCATCAGTATCTTCATCAGACTGGAGCCGATAGAGACTAAAGTATGTGGAGTCATACTCATCATTGTCTCCGCCTAGAGTATTACTTGACTCTGTGGAGTGGATTGGAGAGAGAGTTCTAGAGATGACAGGGGGTTCAGTTCCAGTAAGTGTCCCCATATCAGATACGTTGACCCTTGCTGTTTGGTCAGGAAGTGTAGTGGTAGTGAATGGGATAATGATTGGAGTTGAGAAGGGTGTTATGGGAATGGAAACAGAAGAAACTGGTGTTGGTGGTAAAGAGGTTTTTGTTGTGGAAGTGGGAACAACCGAAACTGGGACTTTCGGTGTTGGTGTGGGAGGTGATTGTTTCGGTGATGGAGGTGGTTGTTTCGGTGATGGAGGTGGGGTTGGAATTTTATCTTCTACGATTGGAGTAGGAGATCGGGGTGGAGTATTACCTCTTGGAGATTCTTTACGAGATTCCTCTTCTTCATCATCGTCATTATCGGAGTGTGGAGGAGTTGGACTCTTAGACTTTCATGCCATTCGTTTAATCTTCTTCGGCTTAGAAGAACCCCCTTTCTCCGACTTTCGCTTCTTGGGTTTGGAAGGCTTAGAAGTTTCTTGCTCGATTGTCTCCTTCTTTACAGTTACCCTTTTTCCTCAATTACCTGGCTTGTCAAGGGCATCCAAAGCATCCTGTTGTTCCGGAGTTAGAACTCTTGGTTGCTTTGGAGGAAGTTTCCTATACTCAACCATGACATTACTCTCAGCTGTAACATTCTTGTACATGGTATCCGGAATGGAACCATAGTGATGAAACTTTGTGGGATCTGAGATGATGATCTTCTTCGTGTGAAAAGTTGCAATGGAAGCGATGAGAACATCCTGCATCACCGGAATTTTCAGAGTATCGATGGCCCTTCGAGTAATGATAGTCCAAAACCTTCCACAATAAATTTCGGAGTGACGAGTGGAAGTATTCAGGCTCTACACAACCTGAGACCATATGATAGACCCATAGTCCAGGTTTAGACCATTATACAGACCATAGAGAATGGTCAGGAAAGCTTTGCTAGTGCCATCTGCTACAACACTTTGTTCTGCCAAGCCTTTGATCAGAAGAGTGAGAAGACCGTTCCACTGAGATGGCAGACACGACTTCTTGACTTTGGCAATGGTTGTCACTACATCGGTATAGCCCATTTCATACAACATTGTGAAGAGTTGTGTTGTGGTGATAAAGTCAGGGGAAATCACAGAAGAATCCACGGGAAGATTAAGTAAGGAACAAAACCTCATCTTTGAAATAGAGGCCTTCTTGGAGTGGATTTGAAAATATATGCGTTCCTTGCTCTTGTCATACGATACAGAAGAATAAACTTGAGACAATAAAGACATCGGAACGGCCTCGAATTTGGTTAGGGCAAGAACCAACATAGAATACTTCAAACATTCCACAATGTGTAACATATAGGAATCATACAAGAAGGGAGTGAGTTCAATGATCATGTTTTGATTTGGCTTAATGGAGAGAAGAGCCGAAGAAGCAGTCTGATCTTGAACTGAAGAAGAAGTCACCATTGTTGGAACAAGTGAAGAAGATGAACAGTGGAATTCGCCGTTACAGTTTAGAAATCTTGATGCGGTAGAAGACATGGAATCGTGCAAACCCTTTATATACCGTTGCTAGGAGAGAAAAAGTCATGACGATTGTGAAGTTATCTCTAAAAGGTAGCCTGAAAAAGCACGATTTGACAGGTTGCATGTGCGAAGGTATCGTCAGCACGCATGCAGATAGGGACCTTTCAAATTCATGCGCCAAGTACTTATCCTTAATCGTCGTTTGAACTTCAATATGACATTAAGAGACATGAATTCCCCTGTGTAAACAAAACTTGAACCAACAGCAACTAGAGTTTTGGAAAATAAAATTTTCGTGCAATAGAGTGACAATCGATAAAGAAATAAAGCAATTGTGTATGGGATGTGAGTGATGTTTGATTATAAGACGAAAAACAGGGGATTCCGGGCAAGAATCACTTCCTTCGAAGTCAAAAGTAACTCGAAGTGCTTGTGTGGATTCCCGAGAATACGATCAATTGCTTGTAAATAAACATTGAAAGGCTTCTTTTCATGACAAAGGCTTAGGGTGGTTTATCTTCAACCGAACATTGATTCTCAAAATGAGACCGAGTGTTGGAAGAAGTACTTGTGAGACCGATGTGGTCTATTGAACAAGTAGGCAAGTTATATTTTGTGATGACAAAAGAGTATATAGAAATCTCAAAAAAATAAATTGGATCTTTATGGGAAGAATAGTCTTGGTTTTAGACAGATTCATAAAAGACCTCGCAAAGAAAAGAGATTTCATGTGGTAACAAGTAAGAGCTTGAATATAGAAATTCACCGTTAATTCATTATGGGTGTTGAATTTTGGGTTTCACTCAGCACGTGGTATACATATCTTAGATCATAAACACAGATGTTGTGCAACCTTAAACCTCGGTGGTAAGAACCGAGAGTCTCAAGGGTTACTATTGTGAACCGAGAGTAGATGGAGAATGATTTGAGGATGGTGAAAGAAACAGAAAGTACCTTTTGCTATATAATAGGACAAAGCAGAGAAACTCTTAACTCATGTGAGAAGAGTAAGGTAGCTCTAGACCAAGTAAATAAGAATATCCTGATTAGGAAGAAACGACAGGTTTTGCTCGAATTATTAAGGCCTTGCTCTAGGTCGTAGAGGCTTGGGTCAACATGCAGCAACATGCTTTTAGGGACCCTTAACTAGTTCATAAAATATGCATCATACCTGTCCCAGCTCCAACTTCTGTTATACTTGTATCCTTCTGACTGAATAGAGGCAAGATCAAACAAATATACCACACACTAAACAAAAAAAATATTTTTAAGAGATGGACCATTCTGAAAAATAATAAAAACAGAAAGAGAAAATATTTTTGGATTTTGAAGTTTTCTGAAAAAGAATAAAAACAGAAAAAGAAAAATATTTTTGGATTTTGAAATTTTCTAAAAAAGAATAAAAACAGAAAAAGAAAAATATTTTTGGATTTTGAAGTTTTCTGAAAAAGAATAAAAACAGAAAAAGAAAAATATTTTTGGATTTTGAAGTTTTCTGAAAAAGAATAAAAACAGAAAAAGAAAAATATGTAATTAAGCATTAGACAATTTAAAAATGAGAAAAAGAAACATAAATAATATACAACCGAAACCTTATCTCAGTTGAATGAAGCGAAATAGACCGAGCGGTCGGTGCATTTCGGTTCCCAAAAATTTAAGTAGCCGAAATAGACCGAGCGGTCGGTTCATTTCAGTTCTCAAAATTTAAGGAGCCGAAATAGACCGAGCGGTCAGTTCATTTCGGTTCCCAAAATTGAAGGAGCCGAAATAGACCGAGCGGCCGCTCCATTTCGCTTGTCTAATTTTTAGTGAGAGGATAAAGGATTATGTACCGAATTTGCTTCCATCATACCCAGGCCTTGTAAGATTTTGTTAAAGAGTGCTTCAGGTAATGCCGTAGTGAATATGCGCTAGATCGAACAAAATGTACTTCTACGTTCCCATCTTCGACATGATCTTTAATGAAGTGGTACCTTAGTGCAATGTGCTTAGTCTTTGAGTGTTGTACCAGATTGTGACAAATCCTGATTGCACTTTCTGAGTCACAATAAAGAGGTATCTTCTGCATGCTTAGCCCGTAATCTCTCAGTTGACTTTGAATCCAGATTACTTGAGAAGTGCAAGAGGCTGCAGCAATATACTCAGCTTCGGCTGTAGACAATGACACGCAAGTTTGTTTCTTGGACTGCCAGCTAACAAGTTTTCCATCAAGAAACCGGCATCCACCTGTAGTGCTCTTTCTATCGAGTCCACATCCTCCTAGATCAACATCAGAATATGATTGAATGAAGAATCCAGTTCTTGCAGGATACCAGAGACCGAGAGATGAGGTTCGCTTTAGGTAATGGAATATGTTCTTCACAACAACCATGTGAGGTTCTCTTGGATTAGCTTGAAACCTAGCACAATAACACACAGAAAACATAATGTCCGGTCTACTGGCCGTTAAATACATAAGTGACCCTATCATTTGACGATATTGTGTTATGTCAACAGCAGGTTTTTCCAGTGATGGTGTTAATTTGGTGCCAAAAGCCATTGGAACTTTCACTTTTGAGTCGCCTGTCATACCGAATTTCGTTAGTAAGGTCTTTGTATAAGCCTCCTGATTGATGAATATACCTTATGTTCCTTGTCTAATGTTTAAGCCAAGAAAAAATTTAATTGGACCCGTTGCGCTCATTTCAAATTTAGTCTCCATCAACTTCCGGAATTCAGCTGTTAAGCTAGAATTCGTAGAGCCGAAGATGATGTCATCGACATAAATTTGAACTATCATTAAATCTTCGCCTTTTTTCTTTCGAAAGAAGGTTGGGTCAACCGAACCTTGTTTAAATTTTGACATTTTCAAAAAGCGAGTTAAAGTTTCATACCAGGCCCTCGGTGCTTGCTTCAATCCATAGACTGCTTTATCCAGCACATAGCAATGATCAGGAAAATTTTCATTTACAAACCCGGGAGGTTGCTCAACATAGACTGTCTCTTCTAATTCTCCATTCAAGAAGGCACATTTGACATCCATTTGGAAAACTTCGAAGTTTTTATGAGCAACATATGCCAAGAAGATTCTTACTGATTCTAACCTGGCTACTGGAGCAAAGGTTTCCTCATAATCTATCCCCTCTTCTTGACAGTATCCTTTCACCACCAATCGAGCCTTGTTGTGAATGACATTCCCTTCTTTATCTAACTTATTTCTGAAAACCCACTTCAACCCAACTACAGACGCATCCTTTGGAGTAGGTATCAACCTCCAAACCCGGTTTCGTTCAAACTCATGAAGCTCATCTTGCATTGTCTAGACTCATGAATGATCAAGTGCATCATTTACAGTTTTCAGTTCAATCTTTGAAACAAATGAATTAAACATACATAATTCAACTTTAGAGAATAATGCAGTTTGTTTCGTCTTTAATTGAGACCGGGTGAGAACATTTTCAGAAGATTCACCAATTATTTGTTCTTTGGGATGGTCTCTAGTCCATTTTACCAATGGAGGATAATTTGGATCATATGTTGGATCCAATTCAACATTTACTTCGACTTCAGCTTTAGATAGATCACCTTCTCCTTTGTCAGTTGTACTTTCGGTCTCTTTCTCCCCCTCAACTGGTGAAGTATAATTTGTGCCTTCACTCAAGGTTGCATTCTCTGTGGGAGTAGAATTCTCCCCCTCGGTTGTACTACCGATAGGTGGATTTTGAGCTGAACTTTCCTCTTTTTCTGAGCCTTTGTGAGATGGAGACGAAATTAAATCCTCCCCCTCGAAAGAAGCTTTGTTTGTTTCTGATGCTTTTGAACTTTCCCCTTGTTATGGTGGATTGCTCTTAGCAGTTGGAGGTTCATTTTCCATCTCTTTAGCGGCTTCATCGATGATTTTCTGAAGATTTTCAACTTTGTTATCTATGGCTTTAGCTTCTGAGGTTGCTGCCTTCTTTGGTTCATCAAACAGGTGCATATATTCTTCAAACAAGTTGGCTATAGGAACCGAGACTTGTCCTGATTCTGGAAAAATGTCTCCCAGATCACTTTCACTTCTTTGAACTTTCTTTATACAACTATCGTCGAAGGTGACATAATAAGTTTCTCCAATTCGTTTTGAGCGTTTATTTAACACTCTGTATGCTTTTGACGTTAGTGAGTAATCCAGAAAAATTCCTTTATCGGCTTTGACATCAAACTTATTTCGGTTCTCTTTCGAGTTGAAAATGAAACACCTTGAACCGAATATGTGGAAAAACTTGACATTTGGCTTTCGGTTGTTCAATATCTCATATGGAGTAATTGAGAATCTCTTGTTCAATAAGGACCGATTTTGAGTATAGCACGCAGTTGCAACAACATCAGCCCAGAAGTATAATGGAAGTGAAGCGAAACTGAGCATCGTTCTGGCTGCTTCACACAAAGAACGGTTTCTTCTTTCAACAATCCCATTCTGTTGTGGTGAATAAGGGGCCGAAAAATTATGAGTTATTCCCTTGTCAGTCAGAAAGCTGTCAAAATCATTATTCTTGAATTCCAAACCATTGTCGCTTCTGATATTCCTTACTATTTTCCTCAGCTGTACTTCCACTTGCTTAATGAAAGTTTTCAACTTGGGAGTTGCATCTGATTTCTGTTTAAGAAAGAAAACCCAGGTGAAGCGTGAAAAGTCATCTACAATAACAAGAATATACTTACTTCCACCAAAGCTTTCAATAGCCGAAGGTCCACATAAGTCCATGTGCAAGAGTTCAAGAGCTTCAATTATCTTTGTGTTGATTCATGTAGGGTGGCTCTTTCTGCTTTGTTTACCCATTTCACATGTTGCACACAGATGGTCCTTGTCGAACTTGAGAAGAGAAAGTCCACGAACATGATCACCAAGGACCAACTTATTAATGTCTTTAAAGTTCAGGTGCGATAGTCGTCTATGCCACAACTAGCTGTCATGGGTATTTGCCTTTGTCAGCAAACATATTGCTGGTTTTCCTCGTATGGGATTGAGATTTAAAGGGTACATCTATCCCTTACGTTCAGATTTCAACAGAACCTTCTTGGATTGTTTCTCAATTATCTCAGAACCCTCATCATCAGAAGATACTTTTAGACCTGTGCCCACAACTAATTGTGACACACTAATGAGGTTGTGCTGCAAACCTTCTACATAAGCCACTTTCCGAATCGTGAAGTCACTGTTTGTTATCATGCCATATCCCTTGATTGTACCATATGAGTTATTTCCATATTCCACACAGCCACCATCCTTTAGTGATCGAAATTCCCTTAGCTCTTCCCTCCTTCATGTCATGTGACGTGAGCAGCCACTGTCTATATACCATTCTTCGTCGAACTGCTCGCCACTTATTATCTGCAAATTCAAGCAGATTTAGGGACCCAAAGTCGCTTGGGTCCTTGTGAGTTTTTCACAAAAAAAGGAATTCCAGTAGAGATATCAACTAAGTATGTTCTTTTTACCAAAGTAGTTTGATCTTTTCTTTTAATTGTATATACCTTAATTTTGGTTTTATCTTGTTTAAGTTTGAATTCGTTGGTTAGTTTGTTTGATGGCATCACCTAGGATTAGCTAATGATTGCTTATTATGGATCCTAGTATTAGAAGTTAACATTCCTTTTCCCTTGATATTTTCCTTGAAATTTGCTTTGCTTTGAGGTTTGTTGTAACCGAAACTTCACTGAGGGCCGAAACTAGGTTTAGAACTAGTAGGGGGACTCAAACTTGACTTAGGAACGAAACTAGTCTGCGGACCGAAAGTGGACTTTCGGTTTTGAGTGACATTCGGATTGAAACATGACATTCGGTTCATAGACTTGGAATAGTAAGAACTGTTGGGTTTTGGTATACTACAACATCCTATGGTGCACATACAACCCTAAATACCTTGGATCTATGTTTTCACTAATTATACATGCAAATGGTTTCCAGGGTATTAATCTTACAACTAGCATGCATTTAACATAAAAATATAATTTACTAG
This sequence comes from Lactuca sativa, assembly GCF_002870075.4. Lineage (NCBI taxonomy): Eukaryota > Viridiplantae > Streptophyta > Magnoliopsida > Asterales > Asteraceae > Lactuca > Lactuca sativa. The sequence continues at coordinate 252,443,510 of NC_056627.2, read as the reverse complement.
TTAGCATGACATACCTTTTGATGGAGCTTGAATTCTTGGTGTATTTAGCCTTAAAGAGCTTAGCCCCAATAGTGTGGAAGCCTCAAATGGAATCACAACACATCGTGGACAAAGGATGAACTTGAGAGAGAATTCTATGCACACAAAAGACACCATGAACTCTAAAAAGATACAAGTGGCGATTTTGGGCAATGAAATATTTATTTATATGTGGGATTTCGAGGGTCATGGATATAACCCAAATCCATACCCATGGGTTTTATGATCCATCATTCATGTGGCCCAACACTTTATGTATCCATACATAAACTTGGTCCAACATGGATCATAAGCCCAACACATATAAATATAACTAATTATCATAATTAGTCCCCATAGATTTAATTAGTCTCTTTCGACCACTAAATTAATTCCAAATTAATTATTGATCAATACTAATTAAAACATATGACTTCATATTAATATATTATTACTTATAATATATTAATAAACCATAAATAACCTTCTCTCAAAAGTCCATCCTAACAAATTGTCCTGATGATATGCAACCCAAATGGACCATGCTACTCTCGGGTCGAATACATACCAATAATAGTTATGGGCTTAGACACCTAATCCAACAGTCTCCCACTTGGATAAGTCTAAAACTATTATTCAAGTATGACTCCAAGATCCCGACTAGCAATCGTAGCTCTTAAAGCCGCTGTCAAACTCTGAACAAATCAAATGACATGTCCATTAGATAAGGGATCATATATTCCACCATTCTAGATATCATATGGACTAAGACATGGATTATAATCATTCTCTCTGTCCATTTGTTGTTTCCCGATTTCCGATTTATGACGACTGACTAATTGAACAAATCAAATCAGTCCAAGCCCGTTTGAGCACTTACGTTTGTCATCACCAAATCATCGAGGAGCCCACATATATCGCTTTTATCCCGAAGTTAAAAGGAATGGATAAACTTCGTCTCATATGGCTTGTTCTACTACTTGTTGAATCATACACAAAGGCACGTTTTATAACATCGAGTTACCAATGCGTTTTCGTGCAATCAATGTATAACCAACTCATAGTAACAACTAATATCTCTAGGTTTGAAGAATATAAGATATTATCGTCTCATTATCACTCGTGATAAAATCCATGAAGTGATTCCAATGAGCGCGGGTTGAATCCAATACTCAGAACTTATGAGCACTCATGAGTGTTGTACCCATTTGTCCAACATCTTAGACCTCTACAAGCCAACCCATGACAGTCTTAATTCATATCTACTTCCAAAATATGACCGAATGTGGATGGTTTGAATAACTTAGTCATCCATAACAATAACCTAGTTTGTTCTGGAAGTCAAAACATGCAAAATGAAACACAAGAATAATCGAATCGAATATGGTATCAAAACCTATGAACATAAATAAAACACCTTTTATTTATCACCATATGATTACACATTATTCATCGTATACTGTTTCAGCTATCAACTTTATTCTTGAATTTAAAACAATAGTTGTCCCATGCTCCAAGCATGTACACTATGTTTTTTAAACACTATCCATGCCATACACCAAGTATGCATACTATGTTTGTCTATGATCTTTACTTTGTGAAATAGATCAATTGAACATAACTCCAATGATCCTTTTTTCATAGTCCCAAATCCTTACTTCAAATGTAAGAATTCCAAATTCATGTCATTTACTGAAATATGTTAGATTCTAAACTTATATGCATTGATCCTCTTGTAATGATTATGCACAAAGTCAGAAAGACTTGACAACAAACATTACAGAGCATTCCAAAGGAGATCAACTCCTCGGAAACATCCTTCTTGCATTAAGTTTCCTAATCTTACACAGATTGAATAATTTCTAACTTTGAAACATTTCCATATTCCATTTTGACTATCACTTCTGAACAAGAGTTGCCTCCTTACAGATTATGTCAATATGGTCCTTCCAGAATTATCACTATACTTCCAACTGTCCTTAAGCAACCAACCTTAGATTGTCCTCGACAATTGTTTAATCCTTTTAGTCATATCCAATTCTAGACCTTTTCCCTTCTTAATGCCCCAGGAATTTGGAAAATTTTAGAAAGGATGAATATAGCACATGCAATCGATCCTATATTCGAAGCATATGGGACACGATTCATGATGTCTCACACAAAGACTAAACCAATCTTTTGCTATAAATTTCCATTTCAATTTGCCAAGTTCTCATAATTCAGATTATGAAAAGGGATGTCGTAATCATAATCGAATTTTAGAACGCAAATAATGGACCCATATATTAGAATTTTCTTATGTTGAGCCATTCCAACATAACATTCATATATATACTTGACTAAATACGATTAAAACCTCAATCTAAGCTTTTAGATTTGAGATGAAGTATAATTTCCTCTCCCTTAATTATAGCAAAACAACTTTTTCCCAATTGAAACCTTTTGTTTTCTATAATTAACATTGCTAACTTGCAACCTTTATCATAATTATCATGCTCCCACTAACATGATGATTATTAGCATAACACTTATGCTCCCACTAGCTTTGACATGTACTCAGAAATCAACTGAACTTCTAGAAAAAACAATACTTTATTGACTTTCTTACCAAAGTTCAGATTTCTGATACTAGATTGCTTTGATAAAACTTTATCAATATCATACACCTTATCTTAGATATCTCACAGGTGTGTCTAAACAATTTCAGAACTATGAAAAAGGATGTTGTAATCATAGTCTCAATTGTTTAGACCTTTGCCACTTCTCACCAGTCCATGTTAGTGTGCCGGTTAACCACACAGCTCCACTAACGACTTTGAGAATGCAAATATCACACTTGCTATCTACTTCAAATCTACTTGGTGGAAGTGTTTCCTCACCATCATTTTCATGAATCAGAGAGAAACCTTATGACCCTTAGATTTAATGGTGTATGTGTTCTTATCCATGTGAATTGTCAAAACCATAGTCACAAGACAAGGATAATGACAAATCCAAACTCATATGGACTGAACTCAATCTTAATTTCTTGCCACCTGGCAGCTCAAGGGCCTGTCATTGCTTCCAAGTTGTTGTGCAACCAATTGAGAACTCTAAGAACTCATATGCAAAGCCAACTTTAACTGGAATGGGCACAAAATATGTCAACACGATAGGTTATAAACCTCAAGTCGTGTGCTAGTGAAGAACTTCAGGTTTTATTCTTGATTAGTTCTTGAGACTTTCAAGACCTTTAAGACTCCCACTTTCCTCTTGACATATAAGACTTTCTTGTTAGATATTCAAGAGATAGTGTGGATTCTAATCAAGACAAACACTTCACACAATTGGCCTTAGTTGGTCTTTGGTTTATCCAAAACATCACAACTTACCAATTTCAAATGTACAAGAGTAGAAAACTTTTACCCTTACATTTGATAAGTGTTTTAAACCTTCTTTAAGACATGTCACTCAAGTTACAATCTTAGAGTATAACTCTAAGAATTGTTTTTGGAACGAAGTATGAATCATCTTCTTGATTTAACCACTTCAACAATTCATAACTCCTCTTCTTAACTATCCGAATGCATTTAGAGGATGAATTGTGATAAGGTCTCAAAATCATTAAGATGGTCTTAAAACATGATACTAAAGTACTCTACCATCTTTTCAGATTTGAGAAACTTTTATCTTTCTGCCTAAGTTGATTCTTGTTATTCGCTCTACCATACATCGGAACCTTTTCCAATGTCTCAGAATTACACTTAAGCTTGTAAGTATAACCATATTTACTGAGCTATAGTAAATTATGACGAATAGTCTTATCGATCTTTTGTGGCGGACTTTTACCAGTGTACAAGAATGTGCACCCGATCCCTTAGTCCTTCACTTGACTCACACATCCATGTGAACAAGTAGTTAGTCTTAATTTTTCCAATGCTCGAAAGTTCTCATTCATCATGCTATACAATTTGCATGATTCCAAGTTTCTATCCAACTAAAACTTGGGTGATGAGAATCTTTCCTTATTTGGTAAATTTAGACTCTACCATAAATGACAAAATCAAATTCATATTTCCACTCTTGCTCTTAATGGAATCTTATAAGCAACACAGATTTTCACAAATGCCATTGTAAGGATATTTTAAAATAAATAAAATCAAAAGATTTACCTTTTATTTTAAAACTTTGCGGAAAAACTTATCCTTACAATCCATATGAAAACTTGTTGTTATCTATTCCTAAGCAAAATATCATAACTCCTAAGAAGTAACTCAAGAATCCGATCTTCAATCTATGCAATAGAAATCCATCTACGCGATCAGATTCACCATATTCTGTAACACTCGTGTTTCTAGCTTAGGCATTTATATTGAGTTGATAGTCTAGGTTAACCTTTGTAACTCATTTTGAAGAAATGAAAAGGAATTATGTGAATATTATATGAATTATGTGTTTTATGCTTAATTATTAAGGTTTAATTAATTAAGAATAAAAATAAGCGTTAAAATTAAAGTGTGAGATAAGCCCGATATCTTTACATAAAGTTGTAGTGGTCGAAACAAGGATTTCGGGGATATAAAGAACACCAAAATCTGAGTTATAACGAAGAAGTTATGACCTGTCGAAGTTTCGCGACAAAATCGGCACGGTGCTGAATGTCGTAAAAAGTGAGGTTTTGAGAAACTACTTTTTAGCCTTAGTGATCTAAACGAAAGTCGTAGTATTCGTTAAACCGAGAAGTTCGATAAAAAAACGCCCAAATCTGACTTCGTATGAGGAAGTTATGATTTTTCGAAGTTTCAGCTTAGCAGTAGACAGCTAAAAGCTCGAATTTTAGATCGAGCGATTTTTAGCCGACACAACCTAAACAAGAATTTAAGGTCTCGTCATTAGTAGCACAACGGTAAAAATTCTGATGAAAACGGACGTCGGATGAAGAAGTTATGAATTTTTAACGGATTTCCCATCCCGGTCTGTTAAAAATAATAATATAAAAATTAAAGTCAAAATTAGCCGACGAAGTCTAAATGGAAGCCGTAGAGCGTAATTGTAGCTACGCGTGCATATAAAGAACGTCAAAAACAGAGCTCGTATGCGAAAGTTATGGATTTTAGAAGTTTTGGCACGAAAAATGAGAAAAATCCCCAAAACCGAGGAATTTCGCACACGTGGACTTCGGCCACGTGTCCTCGCTTCGCATACGCCACGTGTCCTGCTGAGTCACCCGAGCTGCTGAGTTATCCGAGCACATGGTCTTATCCGATGTGGTCCACTGAGAAGGCGACACGTACCCTCTTGCATGAGACCGAGCCCTCGCAGCATGCCACGAACCCTCTACTTCGGACCCTAGACCTCGGTCCAATCACAAGCTGCCAGCGAGCCCCTTGTAGGTGTGAGCCATGTGCGAGCCATGCACAGCCACGTGCGAGCCTTCCCTGCAAGCCTTCAGATCTACGAGGCGTGGCTTCCTCTCAGCCGTCCGATCAGAAGCTCTCCCCTATAAATACAAGGGTGCGAGACCTCCCGGGTATACTTTGGAAAATTGTCAATTTTAACCCCTAAACCCATATTCCTTTCATCTTAACGTCCTGCGAAGCCCCGGTATCGATTGTAAACCCCGGAATACTCCACGAAGTGCCCGTGAATCCCGGAAAATTTATCTTTTCGGTTTCGAAGACCGACTTTTGCAAAGCCCGGTTTCTCAATAAAACTCCTGGTTTTATTAGAAACGATCGTTTTAGGAAATGAATTGCTGCCCGATTATCACCAAATCAAGTGAGTGTATAGTCACTTTCATTTTACACATAGATATGAAGTATTTACCTTATAATACGTGCTATGTGTAAATATATTAATTGTTTATTTGAGGTGATTGTTGTGTTGATGTTTTATACAAGTTTTAAACTGTATAAGTATTTTTATCTACAAATATGTTGGGTAGAACATGGGTAGATAGTGATGTGTGATAAAATAACATTGATGAGAGACCTCGATGTGTTTTGAGATCCAATAATCTAGCGAAATTTGGATGACGACCATGAACTTTCTAGACAGGCCAGTGGGAAACATTAGCAGGTCCGCAACATGTAGGTGTTAATGAACTGAGAGTGTTCATTCGCTGTACTCCATCCCCCTCATGGTTGCCTTTAGGACATGTATGGCTGAGGAAACCCCTTAGCAGTAGTGTCCATCCCGATGATATTCTTTAGGCTAGGTCCCTTGTGAAAAGTGTTTAGGGACGTAAAGTAAGGATAACGGGAACGGGTAATTAGGGTTATTATTGATTGGTGAACTTAATAACTTTATTATTATTGTGGTTTGAAAACCCTATATGCTCATCAGGCTCCCAAGCTTGACTCACTCAGCTTTTTATGTTACATGTAGTGGACCCCGAGCATAGTCGGAGGACAACGAGAGATTTTTGGATTATAGGCCAGTTGTTGTAAATAACAATTGAAATGCTTATAATGTCTTGTTTATGCTTTTGATCTGTATCGGAACATGACATCCCGAGGTTTTGATATATATATATATATATATATATATATATATATATATGTATATATATATATGGAAAATATATACCTTCTTAATGAAGGGTTTTGATAAACTTTTATCATATGTTGTTTGGGGACCAATTCTGCAACATCTTTTGAAAAGATTTCTCTGATTTTATTTTAAAAAGCATAAATTAAATCGGTCTTTTCTGGCCGAGAAATTAGGGGATGTCACATATTCTTTCTTTAAGTTTCTTCACTTTTCTTTGATTCTTAAAACATCAACATGTAACTCAGTTACATGATGTATCAAGAATCTCATAATAGAAACTTAGCAGAGTTAGATAGTGGACTTTACCTAAAGTAGAGTCAAACTTATTGACTTTAACATCCTTAGGTAAATTTGGCAGTTTCGCAACCAATGCCCCTTTCTTTGGCAATATAAACATATGGACCCTTTGGTAATGGGACTATCTCAGACTTAGCTTTTCTCTTTACCATTTGGTCAACCGAGTTGACTATGACCGATTCGTTTCCATTGGGAAGAGAATGCTTTTTCTGGATTTCTAGTGTCATCATTGTCAATGTCCATAAAGGTTTTAGGAAGTTGATCTTAGCAGATAGATAAAATCATTAAGGGTCTTGTCATAGTCTGTTTCATAGGTGTTCCAAAAGAACTCACTATGTGACTTAGAAAGTACTTGAGCCACCAACTTTCTCAAGACTTTGACACCCAACTCTCCCGGCTTGTCAATATGTGACTACATCTCCAAGATGTGATCACACACAGACCTTTGCTTGCCAATAGGGCTTGAGTGACCTTAAACTTTTCTGGAACTTGTGGGTTAGGGAGAATAATTGGAGGAGGTGAAAGAAGTATGATTTCCATGGGACATTATCTTCATTTAGGAAAGCTTGTTTCAAGAGATTTGGGAAGATAATAAATGTCTAAACCAGACATCTTTTGGGAGATATTCAAGATAGTTGATTTAAAGTCCTTAATATAACACCCAATATGAAATATTAAGTCTAGGACCCAACACAATACTTTTATATCTTGGAAGAGGGATGCCGTAATCCAAGCTATAAAATATTTGAAGGTAGGCGAATGACGATTCACCAATTTCCACCATGAAAACGAAATATATATTATTAGGTTTTAATTGGTTTTTAAAACTCCTAGATCTTTGAGATTCATTGAACTGTTCAATGGCATGTTTCAATCTCGAGTGTGCCCTTCAGGTTTTGTGACTGGGATGCCGAGGATCACAAAACAAGGTGTGAAGTAACCATTCAAATTACTTGGTACCCTTAAGTGTTTACCCCTCAATCGATGTGTCGGTTAACCACACACGCTCCATCGATACTATGATAAACATTAGGTTACCCTTTGCCTACCTTGTTAAATACAAGTTAGTGTGCCGGTTAACCACACACGCTCCACTAACCGACTTAAACAAAGTGCAAAGTGTAATTTCATGGATTAGCAACTTATTCACTTTTTCCTATGTAACTAAGATTGGGTATTTATAAAAGGTTTAGTTACTTAGTATTTATCATCAATACTTTTAATGAAGGGATAATTATAGTCCTTGTCCTACCCGTTCGGCTAACGACCCTCCACCGGTCAAGGAAGCGGTGGGTAAGAGTGGACACCCATTAAACTGCCATTTTATAGGCAGTAACCTTATACCCCTCTTATAGACCGACTTCGTGAATGAGACCTACTAACGGTAAGACTGACTTTGTTGTTATACATACATATATATATATATATATATATATATATATATATATATATATATATATATATATATATATATATATATATATAAGTATTAATTATTAATATTATAATAGTATAAGTGTGTATTTTAAACATTTAAAATACTTGGTGGTTTAATCTATTAAGTAAACTATATTCTTAATTTAATTAAACTTAAACCATGTCTTTATGGAATTATTAACTCTTTTAATTAGACACTTTAATTAATTTAATGAAGTCCATAAACTTTGAACTTTAACTTTTAAAATTCTTAGGTTTGGAATTAAAGTGTATATGGGGTTTGACTTTACAAATTCCAAAACTTGAGGACAAGTTTTGAACAATTCAAAAAACTTATGGTTTCCATAACTTATGAATTTTAAAGTGGTTTAATAGAAAAAACCCTTCAAGTTCCATAACTTGTAGACAAGTTATGGAAGACTTTAAAAGCATTAAAAATGTGACTCTTCATTTTTTCATAACTTATGGAAATTTTATGAGTTTTAAAATTCACAAATGTGACTTTTCATGTAACTTGAGGACAAGTTACAAAAACACATATTATGAACAACTTCAAGATTAATTTGGATTGAAAACAACTATCTCATAATTTTTCCTATTAATCTAAACAAACTCATAAACATGAACATTCATAATCAACATTTTTCAAACATCATATAAACATGTATAGAACTTGAAACTTTGATTATTATCCTTTATTTGGATGAGAATAAACATTACCATAGTATCAAAAAACAAATTTATGAACAAAAACACTTTGCGGTAATGATTCTAATCCAAAACATGTTAAAAAAAACTCAAAGATAAGCTGTCAGGGGGTCCAACTCGTCGAGTGCATGAACCAACTCGACGAGTTGGATGAATTTGTTCATGGACTCGTCGAGTCCATCACTGGACTGGTCGATTATGCCGTCCCGACAGCAAACAATTCGATTTTTTCAGTTTTTTTCAGCAACTTGCATCAAGTATAATTGAAAACAACCCATGGCTCTGATATCACTGTTGGGTTTTGGTATACTACAACATCCTATGGTGCACATACAACCCTAAATACCTTGGATCTATGTTTTCACTAATTATACATGTAAATGGTTTCCAAGGTATTAATCTTACAACTAGCATGCATTTAACATAAAAATATAATATACTAGTTAGCATGACATACCTTTTGATAGAGCTTGAATTCTTGGTGTATTTGGCCTTAAAGAGTTTAGCCCCAATAGTGTGGAAGCCTCAAATGGAATCACAACACACCGTGGACAAAGGATGAACTTGAGAGAGAATTCTATGCACACAAAAGACACCATGAACTCTAAAAAGATACAAGTGGCGATTTTGGGCAATGAAGTATCTATTTATATGTGGGATTTCGAGGGTCATGGATATAACCCAAATCCATACCCATGGGTTTTATGATCCATCATTCATGTGGCCCAACTCTTTATGTATCCATACATAAACTTGGTTCAACATGGATCATAAGCCCAACACATATAAATATAACTAATTATCATAATTAGTCCCCATAGATTTAATTAGTCTCTTTCGACCACTAAATTAATTCCAAATTAATTCTTGATCAATACTAATTAAAACATATGACTTCATATTAAAATATTATTACTTATAATATATTAATAAACCATAAATAACCTTCTCTCAAAAGTCCATCCTAACACACTGTCCTGATGATATGCAACCCAAATGGACCATGCTACTCTCAGGTCGAATACATACCAATAATAGTTATGGTCTTAGACACCTAATCCAATAAGAACTTAGGCTGAAGTTTTCCTTTACTATTTCCTTTCCCTTGTCTTTTGAGATTTTTTTGGGAGGAACATAGTTGGAATTTTGTGAATTCCAGTAACTCTTTCGCTCATTTAGATTCTTTGCATATCTATGATTTCTTAAGCGTTTTTGCTCAGCCAGTTCCTTCTGTGATTTGTGCATATTGAAGCTTGCCTTTTGCTTCTCTCTTTGAATTTTGGTTGTTTTGAGTCGAGCTTTCGGTTCTGTAGGAATATCTTTGGTTCCACTCGTGCTTGGTTTATCAGAACTTGAGGGTTTATTTAAGGGTTCAGCTACGTATCTTCCTTTAAATCTCCAAGAAGTCTGCTCAGATAAGCCTACTGTTTCGTCTGCATTATTTATAGGAGCAGACCAGAAGAAATCTTTGCACCCTTCTGCATTGTCATTTTCCACCAAGACTCTTAGTTCTGTTGTTTGTCTAGGAGTAACTCCTTTAGCTGCATATACTTGATTTGGCACCGTTTGAACCTTTTGATAAACCATAGCCTTTTCCTTGAGCTTCTTTTCCTTATTCTTTGCTAGACGAGCAAATTGACCGAATCTTCTGAGATTAGTGGTTTCTCATTCTCAACTACATCTTCGACGGATATCTCACTCATCTCACTTTCTTCATCAAATTCAGATGTATTTTCTAAGTCTATTTTATTTTCAGAAGCTAGTTTGGCGTTAGATTGGTCAAATGAGTGAATTGTGGCCGACTTAATTTTCAACTTATCATTTTCATCTAAAATGTCTTTTAACATACATCTGTGTTCCTTAGAATCAATGAAGGTTTCTATTTTGTCCAGACCAATTTTGTATGACATGGACGTCTCTTCGTATGATACTTATGATTCACATTCTACTATTACCTCGTCTTCCTTAAATTCAAGAAATGGAAAAATCATATTATGAATTTTCTTTTCTATCTCACAACTTAAATGCAATTGAGCTATATTTGTGTATAAACGCTTAACAATTAAACAAAAAACATTTCTTTGTTTCAAAATTTTCAAATTGTCCTTTTGCAAATAAAAATTTTCATCACTAGCTTTAACTAATTCCGCCTCCTTCAACTCGATCCACATCCCTCTCTCCTCACTCTTTGAAGACACCCTGCTGATTTGGTCAGTTAGGTTAGAATTCGCTAAGCGAATTTGCATGAGACTACCACTTAAGTTAGAGAATTTAAATTTTAATTCATTTAATTCTTCTTCATAATTTGTTAATGGTACTTTAAGTGACTCAAGGATGGTTTGTACCTTTTTGATCAAACGATCGCAATCGTTGATCTGCTCACTGACTGGCGTTGTTGCGAAGCATTTGTTTTCAGTCAGGTTCGGTTCTTCATTTGCACTTTTGGTTGATGATCCAGCAGAGACCATCAAGCACTTCCCAGCCGAACCTGCTTCCTTTGCAACATAAGCCCTTCCATGAGTGGGCTTTCTTACCTCTTCATCCTCAGAGTCGATTGACCAGATTTCCACGACACCAAACTCATCTTCATCAGCATTTTCCTGCACAATCAAAGCATTCAATGTACCTTTTGCACTGTTAGATGTCTTCTTGTTCTTGATCTCTTCCATCTTGTGCATGTAATAAGCCTCATCGTCTTCCCCGTCTCTTTTCTCAGCCAATTTCCTTAGCATACAATCCTTGGCAAAGTGGTTCTTGCCGTGGCAGTAATTGCAGTCGTATCCAGAGTCTCCTGCAAGTTTGCTCTCCTTCTTGTCTTCATTCTTTTGAGAGGTGATCTTTGCTTCATCCTTCGCCTTCTCAGAGCTATAACTTCCCTGCCAGTTTTGGTTCTTGTTGACAGGAAATTTTCTTCTTGCAAACTTCTTTGGATTGGTGACCATCATAGCATACTCTTCGCTTGTAAGGTCATACTCAGACACATCTGACTCTTCTTCTTCTTATGCAATACTTTTTCCTTTTGAGATAAGGGACAGGGATCCCATACCAGAAACTACTTTCGCTTCTTTGGTTACTTCACTTTCATGGGACTTAAGGATTCCCACAAGTTTTGCAAGTGAGTAAGACTTGAACTGCTCATGCGCTTTTACAATAGAGACCACCGCCATCCATTCAGGTCTTAGTCCATTCATGAAAGTCGCCTTCTGCTCAATCAACTTTCTTTCTATTCCATGCTTGATCATCCTACTTAGAAGATGATTGAACCAATCAAACGTTTGTATGAGTTTCTCCTCTGGTTTCTGTACGAAAGCTCCAAATTCTGACAGCAACAGGGTCTGAGTTGAGTGTTCCAAATCTTCATCAGTTGAATATAGTTCTTTCAACCTATCACAGATTTCTTTAGCCGTCGTGCATGAACCAACCAACCGAAAGGTGTCAGATTTCAAGGTGAATCTTATCATTCGCATGGCTTTCACGTTACACAACAACTTGTCTTTCTCATCCTGTGGCATCTTCTGTTCATCTGCCACCAGCTTGTTATACTCCTGGCGAGTCTTGACTGTTGTGTTCGTTCCCGAATGAACAAACGGTCCAAGAGTGATGGCTTCCCAGATTAGATAGCCATTATCTTCAGAACCGATCACGTAGTCTTCAAATTGAAGCGCCCATACTTCATAGTCTTGAGTGTAGAGTATGGATTTCCTGGTTGTAGATCCAATGTTGTTTGAGATGCTAATAGGATTTGTTTGCGAATCGTCGTGAGACATGGTGAGTTTTTAGAATCAAACCTGTAAACTTGAGATTAGGGTTTTATCTAAAACAAAGTTGCCTTCGAAACAAAGAAGACAACTTGTTATTCATACAATAAAAGCGGAAACCCCAAGGAATTCTGAATACAGAAGGAATGTGTATTGATCTCACAATCTCCTGCTCTGATACCAATTGTTAGAACGTTGTTCTATCAGGATCGATTGATTCTAAACATGCAAACAAATAAGTATGTAAAAGTGAACACGAATATGGCTTGAATACGTTGAATGATTAATGCTTCAACACCTCAGAAGAGCTCGATTAAGAACTTCAACTATAGAGGTGTTTAGGGTTACAAAACACAAGCGTAATTAATAATACGTCTATCATTATGCATACATGCATGCATATATATAGTCTAACCCTACAAGATAATCACAGAAGGACAGGCCCAATCCGAATATAATACAAAAAGCCCAAGACGCAACACAATAAGCCCTAACAATAATATTCATTTACATCAACCTACATTCGTCATTAATAGAATTAAATATAATTATCTATTTAGTATTATTTTTAACAATTATTATAATTGATTAATTATATTTTTACTTATGCGATCATTTTCTAATTTCAATAATGATGTTCATTTAAAATACAATTTATTTATAGCTAAATGTAATTCATAATTTGATATTATTATCATTTAAAATTGTTATTCATTAATTTTAAACCACTTATTATTAATAATAAGTTAAAGAAGACTTTTACGAAACACTTAATATTATTATTAAAATGTGAAACATACACTAAATAATAAAGTGATAAGATAGACAATTTGCATTTCAAAAGAGACTTGCATGGATAATATGAGATATCCATGTAATTTGATTTTATTATTTATAATTATTGCTTATTAATTTTAAAACCACTTGTTATTATTAATAAGTGAAAGAAACTTTTTAAAAACACTTATTATTATAATTAAAATGTAAAACATATACTAAAATATAAAGTGATAAGATAGAAAATTTGCATTTTAAAAAAAGGCTTGCATGGATAATATGGATAATATGACATATCCATGATTTTTAATTAATTATTGTTTTGAAGCAACATGAACATACAAACATGTATACAATAGTTAATTAAATATTATATATATCATCTTTCCTAACATATGATCGATAACATGAATCTAATTTAATTTACATTAAAATTTCAACCATAACATACAATGATATTCTTAAAAGAATACTTAAATCAAGAAAATACAAAAAAGAATTAGTATATAAAAAACTTAAAAATTAAAAAACTTCAACATAATAACATGGCTCGAAAAAATGTTCCAAGCCCTCAAACCAACACAAAAAACTTTAAATTTGTTCTCTTTGTGAATTTTGTATGTGAATTGTATTTGTGTGTCTAATAAAAAAGATTGACCTTTTTATAGTAGAGTATCCATATAAAACCTTTGAGTTGTTAATCATTATTATTAAGAGACTTTTGAGTGGTATTCATTAAAATAGGAGGTTTCAAATGCATGAGGTGTTTACAAATTTTTATGGGCATTTCAAATGCATGAGTAAATGCTAGCTTTATAAGTATCAATAAAAATACATCAATCTAGATGTATGTAACCCCAGTGTTTTTGTGCTTGTCATTAATGTTGATGTAATAGTCTAGGTTAACCTTTGTAACCTGTTTTGAAATAATAGAAGTGTATTATTTGAGTATTATGTGTTTTGTGCTTAACTGTGTGACTTAATTGAATTAAGTATCAAATAAGCATCAAAATGAAATATTAGATAAACCGATATCTATCGATAATGTTGTAGTAGTTGAAACGAGGTTTCCGAATATATAAAGAATGCCGAAATGCGATTTATAACGAAGAAATTATTATCTGTCGAAGTTTCGCGACAGAACCGGCACGACGCTGAATGACGTAAAAAGTGAATTTACGTTAGAGCGATATTTAGCCCTAGTGATCTAAACGAATGTTGTAGAGTTCGTGAAACCGAGAGCGTGCATAAAAAGAATGCCCAAATCTGACTTCGTATGAGGAAGTTATGATTTTTCTAAGTTTCAGCTTAGCAGTATGCAGCCCGAAACTCGAATTCGAGATCGAGTGATTGTTGGTCGAAACAATCTAAACGAGAATCGAAGATCTCATTGATGGTAGTGCAATGGTGAAAAGACAGACGAAAACGGACGTCAGATGAAGAAGTTATGAATTTATAACGGAGTTTTCCTGTCCCGGCCTACTAAAAATAAATAATAAAAATAAATCAAAATTTGCCGACGGAGTCTAAACGAAAGTTGTAGAGCGTAGTCTCACCTACGTGTGGATATAAAGAATGTCGAAAACGGAATTCGTATGAAGAAGATATGAATTTCTGGAGTTTTTAAATAATTAATATTTATTATTTAATCTTTAATTCGGATGGATATCCGAAGGAGTCACCGATCTGATCCACACTACGCCCAGCGTAGTTGAGTACGCCCAGCGTACCCCGGTGCATGAACCGCCTCGGACTCGAGTGCTCCGACGACGTAATTAGTGACGTTTTTGGCGCTACGCCCCACGTAGCTGAGCATTACGCCCAGCGTAATGCGAGGGTTCCAACCCCTATAAAAGGGTGCGAGGGCAGTCGGCCCTTTTGCTCCTTTTCACTTCTCTCTCTCCCGTTTTATCTCGTTTTTCGTGCAAGAAATATCCCGAAGCCCCGGTATTAATCCTGAGCCCCGAAGCAAGTACCGAAGCCCCGAAGATCCCGAGAAGTGCAATTCCCGAGCCGAAGCTCTACCCACGAGAAGCCAATTTTTGTGAAGATATTCCAGATCTACCGAAGAATACTACTTCTACAAGTCGTAGTGTTGTCCGTTCATCTTTTGATCAAGTGAGTGTGTAGTTACTTTCTTCTAACGCATAATTATGAAGTATTTTATACGAAATACGTGTTATGTGTATATTTTGTTGTTATATGTGTGAATGTATATTCACTTTCTTCTATCTCATAGATATGATTTATTCTCTATGAAATACATATTATATGTATGTGTATCATATGTTGTTTGAAATATGTATTGAATGAGAATGTTATGCAGGTTTTAAACTATGTATAAAAATATATATTTTTATCTACTAATATGTTGGGTAGAACATTGGTAGATAGTTGATGTGTGATAAACAGATGAGAGGCCTCGATGTTGTTGTTGTTGATCTAGTTATTCAGCGGAGTATGGATAACGACCACACACTCTTTCTAGACAGTCATATGGAACGCTAGCAGGCTCATAACCTGTAGGGGTTGTGAACGATGTGTTCACCGGTGTACTTTATCCCCCTCATGGTTGCCTTTAGGACATCTACTATTGAGGAAACCCTTTTGCAGTAATGTCCGTCCCAATGAAGTTCCTAGATTAGGTCCCTTATAATAGATGTGGTTTTAGGGACGTAAAGTGAGGATAACAAGAATGGGTAATCGGGTTATTATTGGATTGTTGGTGAAATTAAATGTAATTATTTATTGTGGTTTGAAAACCCTATATGCTCACCAGGCTCCCAAGCCTGACCCACTCAGTTTTGTTGTATTACAGGTAGTGGCGCGAGAGCATAAGTTGGATGACTTATCAAGATCTTTTGATATTAGACCAGTTGTTATATGTAACTATTGTATGGTTTATCTTTTGTAGCTTATGCTTTTGGTCTGTTTATCGGAACATGACATCCTGAATATTGTTATATAATGAAAATGTATCTCTTGATGAAATGCTTTGATAAACTTTATTTTATCATATTTTGTTATGGGAACAAATTCCAAAACTCTTTTAAATCAATGGATTTACTCTGAAACTATTTTAAAAGCATAAATGAAACCGGTCTTTTCTGGCCGTGATTTTGGGGATGTCACAATGTATAACATTCGTCCAAGATTTATTAGGAGGTAGGAGGATGGGTCCACACATTTATATAGGACCGGCTGAAATCACTAACGCCCTTGATAAAGATACCATCATATTGATTTGAAATGAAAGAAACATGGAGTGCATGAGCACACCCAAAAAACAAAAGGGTTTCTAGCCCACCGGTATTAGGTGGTGTCCTTCCTCTTTAAAGTTGAGAGTTCAAGTCCTGTTGTGGACATAAATGGAATTAGGTGTTACTTTAGGAAAATATTTATATTTGTCGGTTAAAAAAAAAATCAAACCCTAAAAGCAACTTTGTCATAACAAAATGATATCAATCTCAATCATAGATTTCTAGGGGATTCATGGTACACATCAATAAAATTATGGCAATAAATGATGTTCGCGATGGAGATTGCAATTAAAGCCATTAGATATAAACATTACACTATAAGAAACACAAGCATTAGCGGCGATATGCATCACTGCTGAAAGGCAAGTTTGTCGCCGCTAAAGCATTTAGCGGCGACCTGTCGTCATCAAAACGACACCGCAAATGCTATATCGCCGCTAATGCTTACAGTTGTCGCTAAAGGCGTCGCCGCTAAAATATTTTCCTTATTTTTTGTTATTTAACATTAAAATTATAAAAAAAAAACAATATAACATGTATAAAAACTACTACGAAACTTAATTTTGCAGAAAAATAGTTCGAAACATTAACCACACTTAATACTATATCTAATCCAAAATATTAATCCATAGACATCCGGTCCAAAATATTCATCCAAGCAGAGTGCAATATATCCAAAATACCAATCCAAACAAAACATTTCATAAATCCTATAAAAGAAGCTACTCGTCCTCATCACTCCCCTCGTTTCCTTCGTTTTCATTTCGTGACGACAATTAGGGATGAGCGTGGGACGAAACCGGTACCAACCTGTACCGTTCACGATTTCCCGAATATCAAATTTGATCTAAAGTCAATCCCAATATTGTATCGAATTAACGGTACTGGTTTTCGGTACTAGTACCGATACTGATGGTACGGAATTCCAAATTTCATGATTTTGGAGTACTGAGTACCTTCCCATATTTTCATATTTGGTATGGCTTGGTATCGGTTCCGATACCAGTACCGGTACGGGATCGGGATTTGATACAAATTGATCATCCCTAACGGCAATGAGTGAAACCAATCTTCCAATATCGCACAACAAACAAGGTCATTTAGCATTATTTGCAGCATTTCCAACTACAAATCTCACACCCCCGAACCAGAACGGCAGAAATCCGGGGGCGGGTGACTTCATCTTGTAATATCATCACAGTGTATATAAATGAATCATAGACAACATCATCACCATACATTCAATAATACAACATACATGGTTAATATCATTGTATTTGTTTCACAAAAATTACATGCCAAAATATTAAATGTCTAATGGAAGCAAAATCCGACATGAGTCCAGATGTTCTTGATGATCGACCTGCTTAACGAGTTCCTGAGAATACAAGTTATTTTGAAAACGTCAACATATATAATGTTGGTGAATTCATAAGCATGTTTGTATGAAAATTTTGTATCATTTTGTAAACACCGGAAAATCCGATATTTTCTGTAAAAACGGTTTGTAAGTTTTGTTTCAAATCTTGTATTAGAGCATGCGTGTTCTTGTTTGATAATGTATAATGAGATATATTTTCTAAATATATAAAAAGAAGATATGGTCTTAGCCCTAAGACCCGAGTAATGAAAATGTATAGTACGTACTTTGTATCACGAAAGAGTATGTATTCCGTAAATTTATTTGTTTGTTATTCTCTATGTGAGTCGCTATAACCATGCTTGATATGACTGATATGCTTGTCATGACGTTCTTCAGGTGTCGTGTTAGGTAAGAGATTTGTCACCCTAGACTGGCCTGTCTAGCTGTAGTGAACAGCTCAGGTGCGGGGGTGTCAACCCCGTATAGATCTATACACACATTCTCGTTCTTCCTCCAGGAGACTCTGATTATAACTACAAGACTTAGGATGTATACTAGATAGATACGAATGAAGGTGTGTCTCACAAGAGCCTTAACTAAATCTACGTGAATAGTGTGTCACGTTGTTTAACACTTTAAGTAATGTTTCAATTATGTATTTTTTGTTAAAAAACCTTGGTGATGAAAATAGTATTTTTTTTATCAAAATGTCAAGTGGTTATCGTTATCAGCCCAATTAACATAGAATGTGTCGTGAGGCTCATAAAAACGAAATTTAGTATAACAGACCCAATAATTATGTAATGAGTATGTAAGGCCCAATAGTCATGAAGTGAGTATATAATGCCCAATAAGCATGTAAATAGGTATTTGAGACTCGTTTTTGATAAAATGACATTTTTGGCCCATTAAGCTGAGAATTTACAATAAAGGCCCATGTTTGTTAAAAATAACATTTTTGGCCCATTAAGTTGATAATTTACAATAAAGGCCCATTTTTGGTAAAAATGACATTATTAGTCCATGAAACCGTGGGTTTCCAAATAAAGCCAATTTTTATGAAAAATTACACTTTAGGCCCAAATTAACCGTATATTTCATTTAAGGCCCTCTTTTATGAAAAATAACACTTTTGGGCCCATAAAACCATATGTTAACAAATAAGGCCCAATAAAACCGAAAATCATCAATTTAAGTCAATTAAACCGAAAATGCCTCCAAAAGTCCATCTTGTTTAACTTTATTGTCAAAAATGGCCTTTTGCATTATTTCTTTGCTTTTCTAGTAACTTTAGCATGTTAAATCTTTTCAACATTTTGTAGAGTTACTTCAAGTGATTTATTTTTCAAACATCACCGATATTTAGTAGGTATTTCGATTTTTATGAAATGTTATCATGTCTTCATGGCTTAATCACAACATATACATGAAAAATACACACATACATGCATAAATACTTATATTTAACACAAAACCAACTTGTATTCTCCCCCAAAAGTTAGTAAATCATGCAAAATGAGGGGTATGAAGCTCACCTTGTTGATTGATCAGTTTTGATGAAGAAATGAAAGAGAATGAAGGTGTTTTCGGCTGTGGATGCTTCTTTGAGATGAGTTTTCGAATCCTAGAGAGTTCTAAGAGTATGATCATGAAAACAAAGTGTTTATGAGGAAAGGATCTAGTATAAAATGGAATAAATCAACTTGATTTTATATGATCTTACCAAAAATGTAAAGCTTGAAGTGATTTTCGTGAAAGCACACACATAAAATCATGAATTTTGAAGAAGGAATAGGGAGCTCTTGGTGTTCCTAGAGAGATAAGGAGTTAAGGGAGTTTTGTGATTGAAAAATGGATGAAGTGAGGAGGGTGTAGGGGTCTTCGGCCATAAGTAGAGGGAGAGAGAAAATAGTGGGTTAAATAGGTATTACATGGAGGTTAGACTCTAAGTGCATAGATGTTTGATGGTTAAATTGCATGGATAACCTCCATGCATTAATGAGGTGTCAAGTATTAGGATTAGTACCACACTTTTTTTTAACATATATAGGGCCGAGAATTAGGAGAGGGAAGGAAAGAAAAAGACATTAGACTTAAATTTATGTGTAATAGATATTGTATTGGCCCATTAGGGATTTTCGATCCATGTAGGCCCCCATATGATTTTACGGCCCAAAAGGGTAAATGAGATGGGTTTTCGGCCCAATGTGGTTAGTGAGTTTTCGGCCCAATATGGTTAGTGAGTTTTCGGCCCAATAAGGCCCATGAAGAGTCTTATGGCCCAAAATACTATTGCTTAATGAATGTGAGTCCAATTAGGGACCAAATAAGGGTTTTTGGCCCAAAAGAACCAAGTTGATGGGTTACTGGCTCATTAGGCCCAATAAGAGAATCTTGGTCCAATAAAAGGTTTGAACTGGGAAGTTAGGGTTTCATGCTTAAAGTTGGAGGAATGCAGCATATTGAATTAGGTTTAGAGCTTGCACAAATGAGTTTTGATTCGAATTGTTATTTTTGAATGAATAACTTGTATAACATAATACTTAGGTCACAAGAATTCACCAAAAGTAATTACACATTGACAGAATTTCCTAGTCTTAAAATACTAGTTGTGACATCATCCCCCCGTTAGAGGGAATTTCGTCCCGAAATTCTTTTGAAAACAGATCTTAAGAGCTAGAGAAAAGGTGAGGGTACTTTCGCATCATTTGATCTTCGCGTTCCAATGTGACTTTCGTTCCGCGCTTTGCGTTCCATCGAACCTTCACAATCGGAATACGGATTTGTTTTGTACGCTTTACCTCTCTGTCCATGATTTCAACCGGATCTTCGACGAATAGGAGATTCTCGTTCACCTTAATCTCATCTAGGGAAACAACAAGGTTTCATCTGATAAGCACTTTTTCAGATTTGACACGTGGAATACTTGGCATACGTTTTTAAGCTACGGGGGCAATTGTAGTCTATAGGCTACCGGACCGATCCTGGTGAGGATCTCGAATGGTCCGATGTATCTTGGATTTAGCTTGCCCTGCTTTCCGAATCGTTCCATCCCCTTCCAGGGAGAGACTTTTAGTAGCACATAATCACCCACTTTGAACTCCAGAGGCTTTCGCCATTTATCAGCATAGCTCTTTTGTCGGTCTCGCGATGCTTGGAGTTGTGCCCTGATTTGAACTATTTTCTCCATTGTTTCCCGAATGATTTTAGCACCTGTAAGAGTGTTGTTCGGTGTTTTCCCTTTTTCCAGTTGAGCGTCTCCCACCTCAGCCCAACAAAGAGGTGATATGCATTTACGACCATACAAAGCTTCAAAGGGACCAACCTTAATGCTTATGTGATAGTTATTGTTGTATGAGAATTCGATTAGCGGCAAGTGAGTATCCCATGTCTTGCCAAAATCTATCACACAAGCTCGGAGCATATCTTCCAGTGTGTGAATGGTTCGCTCTCTTTGACCGTCGATTTGGGGGTGGTAGGCAGTACTCATATCAAGTTGGGTCCCCATTGCTTTCTGGAGTGACTGCCAGAATCGCGAGGTGAATCTACTATCTCGGTCACAGATGATAGATATCGTCCCTCCATGAAGTCTCACCACCTCCCTGATGTAGATTCGGGTTAGTCTTTCTATCTTATAGTTTTCTTTAATTGGCAGGAAATGGGCGGACTTGGTCAACCGATCGACAATTACCCAGATGGCATCCAGACCGTTTATCGTCTTAGTTAATTTGGTTATAAAGTCCATGGTTATCCTTTCCCATTTCCACTCAGGTATGATAGGTTGTTGTAGCAATCCCGAGGGCTTCTGATATTCCACTTTAACCTTGGCGCAAGTAAGGCACTTCCTCACGTAAGTGGTAATTTATGCTTTCATGTTTGGCCACCAGTATTGTTGCTTCAGATCCACGCACATTTTATTAGCACCAGGATGGACTGAATATCTTGTTTTTTGCACTTCGTTCATGACCATGTCTCTGAACCCTCCAAACTTTGGGATCCAGATTCGGTTCATGAGATAATAAGCTCCATCCTCTTTGATTTTGAGATTCTTATGCATCCCACGTAGCGCTTCGGTCGCAACATTTTCTGGCTTCAGGGCCTCCAATTGAGCATCCCTGATTTGCGTAAACAAGTGGGATTGAATGGTCCCACTAACTCTAGAAGAAGATAACGTTGAAGCCAACCTTATTACTCGACCCTGTTATATGAAACTCACATATACTCCGGGTTCGGGCCAGAGAAGCCCACCAATTGCTAACATTTTGTACTTTCTCATGTGTACCTCCTACCTTGGACCATTGGACAAGGCGACCCTCTAGTTTTATAAAGAGTAGGTGTAAGCCACAAGGAAGGTACACCATACTCACTCTATCATATGCATATAATTTAAACGCTATCGTGAATCACTAAAAGACCTTCATCTCTCAGTATACTAATCCTCACATCGGAGAGGTTTTGGGGCATCCCCGTAATCGCTCTAACTATTTTCTGTTCTTGCAACCCCCAGACCGGTGAACTATCCATCACGAAGGTTACCAGAAAAACTGAGGTACAACAATCGCCTTAATTTTATCATTCATTTGCTTTTACTAATTGATGTGCTTTGTTTTAATTATGTTACTATTTCTAGTGTGTATGGTGATAAAGTTGAAGAGAAAATTATTATATTATGTAAGAATATGTTGTATGAGCTTTTTAATGAATATAAAAGGATTCATTCGGATCAACATGTAAAGATTACTTCATCTAGCCTTCTCGGTCATCTAGATTTTTGCATAAAGTTTTCACGATGTGGGTTGGTTTAGTAGTATTGTGACACAATTAGATCACTTAGATAGAAAACGTTAGTTGAAGTGAAAAGGAAGAAAGCATAATCGGATGTGGCGAACAATTCTAAGTCAGAGTTAGATGGGTACTTGAAAAAGGACATCGAAGAAGATAATGTATATTTTCTAAGTGACGACTTCAGTGTTTTGGGTTGTTGGAAGAAGAGAAGTGGTTTCTTTCCCATCCTATCGCTTTTTGCTTGTGATGTGTTAGATATTCCTATATCAACTGTGGCATCTAAATCTTATCTATAGTACTGGCGTAAGGGTACTTGATCAATCTAGGAATTCTTTAACTCTTAAACTTGTGCAAGCATTAATATGTTGTCAAGATTGGATCCGCTCAGGTGATGATGTGATAAATATGGAAGAAAACATTAAATATCTTAAGGAATTTGACGATGGTAAGTTAGTAATCATTAATTCTTTTTCCTATAAACATTTTTATACATTATTTGTTGTTTCTTAAGTGGTTTTATACATTATTTTTTTACTTTTGTTTGTTGTATTTCTATTTGATACATCCAACAATCAATAACGGAAACAACTATTATTAATGTTTAAACTTTAAATGGAGGAAATTTTGGCAACAACAAGTTTGGAAGTATGCAATTTATTTTTGAGAGTTTGATTATATGTTAAGAACTTTATATTTAATTTTCACTTGGAATTTTTTATTTGATGTTTGAATCTTTAGATATTTATATTTGAAACTTCACATAACATGTTTGAAAAAAATTAGAAATTTAGATTTATTTTTAATCTTCAAATTTGGTTTTCTTGGTTTTCAAACCAAACCAAATCGGATTGTAATTCGGATTTTGGTTTGGTCTAGACAGCCTTGAATTCAATTTGGTTTAGACAAAAAATTTCCATAATCTAAGAAACCATAAAGCGTATCAATTCCCACCTCTATGAAGAAGGGCATATATTCATTCCGGTTAATGCAAACATCTCTGAGATTCATGACATTTTAACCCACCGGTTTGTAATTTTTCATGTCAACATTTTGAACTCTGCGTACTTTTTATGCATTATCTATATAGTGTATGTGTGTGTGTGTGTGTGTGGATTTACCTTAACACACACACACGCATGTCCCATTATGTAAGGTTTTTTTGTAGTAACACCCTATCTAATTGATTATTTGGATTTTGCTCCGTTGTAGGGTTTAGTGTACTTCCCTTTTTCGCAAACTAAATTTTTCATTACTTTGTCGTTTTTTGGCATAGATTCCAACTCATTGTCTAAATTATGAGTTGGATTTCGTTTAGGGGTTTTTGATTATTGTTTTTAGGCTCCCATTTCTTTTGGTGGGTAGGGTGATTGTATAATCCAGGAGTTTCAGCAGTTAGGATCAAGAATGTGATTATCAATGACAACTTAATTTCCTAGGCATTTGTTGGATTAGTGTCTAAGTCCATAACTATTTTGGTATGTACTTGACCCGATGGTGCATGGTCCTTTTGGGTTGCCTTCACCGAAGCAACTTGATTGGAGAAATAAATAGAGAGAGAGGTTATTATGATTTATTAATATGTTATAAGAATAATATATTAAAGGAGAAATCATATTTGTTTAATTAATACTGGTCAATAATTAATTAAGAATTAATTTTGTGATCAAGTGTAATTAATTAAACTAGAGGGGCTGAATTTTAATTATGTGATAGTTACAAAATAAGGTAAGGATTATCTTAAATATAGGGTGAACGAATTTAAGGAGATAACGCCTTAGAATTCGACTAGGATAAGGGTTTCTAAGACTTATCTTATGGTTGCTTGGTGGGCAAGCAACTAGATAAGGATAAGGACTAAAACCCTAATCTTTACACCTATATAAACCCCCTAAGGCTCATGAATTCGTCTAACCCTTCCCAAGAAGTCCTAAGGATGAATTCCTACCTCTCTCCTCTCTCCTTATACCTTCTCCATTTGCTCTTGGTGTTTTTGTAAGCCATTAGAGGAGTGACACTTGTGACTCTAAGCCTTCCAAAGTCAATTCAAGGGGGATTTGGGATTGTTATTGCTACATAACAATCAAGGTAATATCATAAACCTAATTATATGTTAATATTGATTTCCATATGCTAGAATTAGGGTTTATAGTCTTGGATTCAATGCATGTACAATAGAGAAACCTAGATCCAAGCATTAGGGTTTGTATGAGCACATAGGATGTCTTATGACCAAAACCCATCAGCATTTACCTAAAAGGCCAATAATGATTGGTGTTGTCATGGTTAAGGTAAAAACTTAATTCATGTTCATGTTTGTAGCCATGTGTACAAATTATTGTTGTTCTTTTTCAAATATGTTTTCTTGAGTAGTTTAGTGTTTCGAGTTTATGATCTCAATATTTATGGTTATGTGTAATTGAAATTGTTCTAAATAACAACCGTATAATATCTTTTATTTAGGAGTATTTCTTTTCAATTAAACACTTCAATGGTGTCCTATAGCTATGACCTATGAGTCAATAACACAAGGCTAGAGAATTTTTATTTGTTATGCAATTAAATGTTATGTTAATCTTAGGTGCAATTTATATTTTGGTTGTGCTCCAACTGACTCAATTAATTTTCAGTTTTTTAGTATTTTGCATTAAGATTTCCGTTGTCGGCCCCTTCAAGTTAAAAGTTAGGCCATCTGTGTAGCACCTGGTTCTTGGTACGTATTCTTTTGTTAATTCTTTAAAATATTTTGCATCTTGGCCTTGGACTCGGCGAGTTGAAGGACCAATTCGCCTAGTCGAAGCGGGATGAAACGCGGAGTTTAAGTTGTGGAATCGACGAGTCGGCTCCTGGACTCGACGAGTAGGCCCTGTCTGGACAAAAACCCTAACCCGAGGGTTTTCACCCTATTTAAACACCTTAACTCGACCTCCTTCGTCCCATTTGCTCCTAGAAGACCCCCATAGCAAACCCTAGCCGTTATTGAAGCAATCTAAGGCATTTGGAGTGATTTTGGTGCTTTTTTGATCCAAGGAAGGAAGGAAAAGCTTGAAGGATCAAGAGGAGGCTAGAGGGATCCGATTTTGAGCATCATTTGCAGTCTACAGAAGGTATAAAGTCTATACCTTGTTTGCTCTTTTGATAGATCCCATTTTGTGGAGTTTTAGGGCTTTTCTAAGCCATTTTGGTCACCAACCATGATTGCAAGCATGGTTAGGGGTTGATGCTTCGGATATAGGTCCTTAGAGGGGTTACAAGGTAGAAAGGAGTTGCTTTTGCACTCAAAGATGGCCCCATGCATTGTGAGAGCTTGTTTTAGGACCTTTTGAGCTAAAAGTCCCATGCAAGCACGTAAAGGTTGTAACTTTACGTGCTAGGTCGATTGTAGAAGCATAGATCTATCTTTTGATCGAGGGTTGTACATCAGAAATCGAAGTTTTAGTGAGGGGATGTGACCGACTCGACGAGTCAATTCTTGGACTCGGCGAGTCCAAGGTTTTGTCCCATATCAGTTGAGGGTCAAAAGGACCCAGTTGAGTGTGGAAACGTTTTAGGGAGTCCCGGAGAGCGACCCAACGTTCTGGACTAAGCCATTGTTCTGGAAGTTCATGGGACTCGGCGAGTGCATGAACGGACTCGGCGAGTCCAAGGCAATCTTCTTAAGGATGAAGATGAACTCGACGAGTTGTTCATACAACTTGGCAAGTCGGATGAAGATTCAGTCGATGTTCAATTAGAAGGAAAACTCGTCGAGTCATCGCCTAATTCGACGAGTAGAGACGGGTATAAGGACAAATGGAAGGATAGTGTGACAACCCGAAGTTTGTCTCATCGCCATAACTCGTTTCCGTCCATAAAACTCATCTTTAGCAAATTGTTCCGAATTCGTTTTTGGATTAAGTCAATTAATTTAAGAATTTTATTATGACCTCATAAGTATCCAAACCCGTTAGAAACACATGAAAGCATCCCAAATTAGTAATTGGAAAATTTTTAGTTTAGACCACGTCGGGTTACGACAATTAAATCGGGTGCGACCAAAAGCCCCGTTTAACGTCAGTATCGGGTAGAATTCCACCGAGCCCCAAACCCAAACCCTATTTAAAGTTGAGTGGGCTTCATTTGAAGCTCTTCCACTCTTTCTCTACTCTCTCACTAGAAACTCAATCTTGGATCCAAAATCACCCATTTCAAGCCCCAAATTGGTATGTAATCCTTCCTAACTCATAGATTAACAAGTTTAGCTTTAAAATTCGTGGTTAAATCATGAAATAGGACCAAAGACATGTGTTTACGGCCCTGGAACACCCTTGGGCCGCAAACTCATACAAATGGGGTTTTTGAGCCTTAAAACCCTTCCAAACCACCTTTGGAGCTTAGATATGGCTTAAGGACTTATTTGAATGGACTAGGAACACCACAAACTCATCATTTAAGGATTAAATATGAGTTTACTGCCCAAGAATATGCTTGGGCCGTAAACACCATTTCATGGGCAGTAAACGCCTTTTAAGGTGTTAAGAAGCCCCTTAAACACCTCCTAAGCCTTGGAATAAAGTCTAGAAGCAACCACAAATGAGTTAGGAGCCTTAAACTTGATAAAAACCCCTCCATTAGGATTTCATGGCCGTAAACCCCCCAAGGATAGGTCCCTGGGCCGTAAACTCCTATAACTTGGTCAAAATGTGCCCTAACTTCACCCCATGACTTGTAAAATAAGTTTGAATCACATGTGATTAATATAGGGCCACCAAAACATCAAAGGAAAGAGTACATAGGAGCTTACAGTCGTAAACTCCTAGTTCACGGCCGTAAACTCTTAGTTCACGGCCTTAAATTCCATTAAATAGTCCCTTTTGTTGTTTAATCCTTCCCAATACCCTAGATTTGATCCCAGCTAATTTCCCCAAGTGTTATAAGGCCATTAAGCAACCAAGAACCCATCGAGCATGAGTTTACGGCCGTAAACTCATGGGGAGTGGGTCATTCGGGCCATAAACTCCCTTAGGAGTTTACTCTTGAAGTGTATACTCCATATCCAAGCCATACACATCCATAGATGCCACCCGGGTCACTCCAAACACTTGTAATGAAGTGTTTTCGCGACTAGAAGTGTATATCCTCAACTAATTAGTAGTACAAAGCCTAATTAGATACAAATGTGTATCTTTTCATATTACATAGGAACCTCGCACGCGTTCAATCCCCGAACTGACGTTTAGCATTCAAATCGACACATTCCACGACTGGTGAGTTCATACCCCTACACCTTTTCCGTGTTTTTCAATGTTTTCAGGGGGAATACAAGCAAAGGTACAAGGATATCTTGTACTCAAACTTATTATTTAATTTGAAATGTTACATATTCCACATGCTTTTTGTAATGCCCGCGTTTCCAGGCTAGGCATTTTCGTTGATGTAATAGTCTAGGTTAACCTTTGTAACCCGTTTTGATATAATAGAAGTATATTATTTGAGTATTATGTGTTTTGTGCTTAACTGCTTAATTATGTGATTTGATTAATTAAGAATAAAATGAGCGTCAAAATGAAAGTGTAAAATAAACTTGATATCTTTGGATAATGTTGTAGTAGTTGAAACGAGGTTTCCGAATATATAAAGAATGCCCAAATCTGACTTCGTATGAGGAAGTTATGATTTTCTGAAGTTTCGACTTAGCGGTATGCAGCCCGAAATACTCGCTTTGAGATCGAGCAGTTTTTAGTCGAATCAATCTAAACGAGAATCGAAGATCTCATTGTTGGTATCGAAGCGATGAAAAGTTAGGCGAGAACAGACGTCAAACGAAGAAGTTATGAATTTATAACGAAGTTTTTCTGTCCCGGCCTACTAAAAACAATTAATAAAAATAAATTCAAAATTAGCCGACGGAGTCTAAACGAAAGTTGTAGAGTGTAGTCTCACCTACGCGTGGATATAAAGAACGTCGAAAACGGAGTTCGTATGAAGAAGATATGAATTTCCGAAGTTTATTAAATATTTAAATTTAAATTTAATTCCAAAATCCGGTATTATCCGAAGGGGAGTCATCGGACTCATCCGAAGTACGCCCAGCGTACAGCGAAGCGTGACGTCCCTCGCACTCGAGTTCTTCGGATGACGCATGCCATGACGATTCGGACGCGTACGCCCCGCGTATTGCTGTACGCCCAGCGTACTCCGAGGCTCCAGCCTCCTATAAATAGGATGCGAGGGCAGCCGGCTCATTTGATCTTTTTCTCTCTTCTCTCTCCCGTTTTGCATCGTTTTGCGTGCCAGAAGTACCTCGAAGCCCCGGTAACAATCCCGAGCCCCGAAGCAAGTCCCGAGGTCCTGAAGATCTCGAGGAGTAAGATTCCCGAGCCGAAGCTCTGCCCGCAAGAAGTTCGATTTTTGTGGAGATCTTCCAGATCTGCCGAAGAATACTACTTCTATAAGCCGTAGTGTTGTCCGATCATCTTCTGATCAGGTGAGTGTGTGGTTACTTTCTTCTAACGCATAATTATAAAGTATTTTATACGAAATACGTGTTATGTGTATATTTTGTGTTATTTGTGTGAATGTATATTCACTCTCTTCTATCTCATGGATCTGATTTGTTTTCTATGAAATACGTGTTATGTGTGTGTGCCTCATCTGTTATGTGGAATATGTATTGATTAAAGCATGCTATATAGGTTTTTAAACTATGTATAAAAATGTATATTTTTATCTACTAATATGTTGGGTAGAACATGGGTAGATAGTTGGTGTGTAATAAACAGATGAGAGGCCTCGTTGTTGTTTTGATTAAGTCATCTAGCGGAGTTTAGATGACAACCACAGACTTTTCTAGACAGTCATGTGGAACACTAGCAGGCTCGCCACCTGTAGGTGTTAATGAACTTGGGTGTTCATTCGTTGTACTCCATCCCCCTCATGGTTGCCTGATTTGACTTATATTGTTGAGGAACCCCCGAAGCATGTGTTGTCGCCTCGATGAAATATTCTTAGACTAGGTCCCTTATGTCAGTTGTCTTAGGGATGTAAAGTGAGAATAACGGGAATGGGTAATTGGGTTATTGTTGGTTGGTGGAATTAAATATAATTATTTATTGTGGGTTGAAAACCCTATATGCTCACCAGGCTCCCAAGCCTGACCCACTCAGTTTTATTTGTATTACACGAAGTGGCGCAAGGGCATAAGATGGACGAACCATCAAGTTGTTTTGTTTACAAGTCTGTATATGTATATATTTGTTGAATGACTTGTAATGTTATCGTTTATGCTTTAAATGGTCTGAATCGGAACATGACATCCCGAGTTTTGATTATATAATGAAAATACATTTCTTTTATGGAATGCTTTGGTAAACATCATTTTATCACGCTTCGTTTTTGGGAACAAATTCCGCAACTCTTTCAAATCAAAAGGATTTACTCTGAAATTATTTTAAAAAGCATAAATGAAAATCGGTCTTTTCTGGCCGAAATTTTGGGGATGTCACAGTTGGTATCAGAGCATTAGTTTAAGCGAACTAGGAATTTGTAGAATTTCTAGACTTAAACTTAGAATGCTAAGTGAAATTTTGAGATGTGTGTCTGTGATATTTTAGACACGAGTACTAGTTTATTTTAGGAAACTTGCCTAAAATGCTTTATGTGCTAAATGTTATATGTTGTCATATATGATATTATTTGTTCGGATCTATGGTCTGTTGCCGACCGGATCTAGAAACTTTATGTGTGTAGGATTCTAAGCGTACGTCTACGAATTTAGAACTAGCATGTAAACGTTTGGGAGTGATAAGGAAGATTTGAATATCTATCGTGAATGAGGATCTAATTTCACCTTATTCGGTGTGTAGATCAAAAATGGTGAGAACAAGAAGTGGAGTTGGAAATGCTGATGAAAACAGGAATCAACCACCAGTGATTGAGCAAATACCTGTCGTAGCAGCAGCACCTGAGCCAATAACCATGGCTGGTGTGCAAATGATGATTCAAACAATGTTGGATCGTCAGATGGATGAAAATAGGCGGTTGCTTCAACAGAATCATGAAGAACTGTCAATTCGTGTGGAAGAGCCCGAATTAAATGAAGGGCACTCGGAAGGTGGAAACTTCAGTGGGTCTGTTGGTCAAGCCAACCCACCGATAGTTAGGCAAACAACCATGATGGAAGGAATGATGGAATGGGATGCAAGTACAAGGACTTTCTAACTTGCAAACCATCGACCTTCAATGGAAAGGAGGATCCGATTGGAGTTATGGATTGGATCTCCGAAATGGAGTTAGCCTTCATGACTTGTGGCTGCAGAGGCAAGTTACAGACTATCTATGCAGTGCGTTAGTTCCAAGGTGGAGCCGTTCGTTGGAGGAACACTCTAGGGAAGACGTTAATCCCTAATGAGCCACTGCAATTGACATGGTGTTGGGCTGAAGATTTTGTTAAAGAGTGCGTCAATTGGGCTCAGCTGTTATGTATTTATTTTGTATTCCGGTTTGGGCCTGTCCAACCGAGAGCCCTTTATGTTTATTATATAAGTATATGCTTGCATGCATATTAGGTTAACGATTTTAGAGATTCATCTAGAGAATAACGATAGCATTTACAGGTTTCTTTAATTGTTCTTGTAACCTACCAATCCTCTACAGTTGATGTTCTTAATCGAGCTCTTCTGAGGATTTTGTTTTAATCATTCGACACGATTGATTCACTCTTGCCTTATACTTTTTATCGTGTTCTTGCTGTTTTTTATAATTAATTACCTGTTTAAGATCTAATCGATCTTCATAGATTAAGGTTTTAATCTCATCAATTGGTATCAGAGCAGGAGGCTGTGTAATCGATACACATCTTTTTTGTGAAAAGGTTTTAATTAGGGGTTTTCCGCAACTACCGATATTTATTGAGCCGTCATCTCATTATTGACGTATCTTGATATTTATTGTTTTGCCCTAATCTGAGTTATTACAAGTCTGATCTTTTAACAGGTTTTTTCGATCATAATGGACGAGTCGCAATCAAATCCTATTAATATTTCCAACAGCATCGGTTCAACGACAAAGATTCCAATCCTATATACCCATGACTATGAAGTCTGGGCGCATCACTTTGAAGACTACGTGATTGGATCTGGGGATAATGGATACCTCATATGGGAAGCTATCATTAATGGACCATTTTCTCATTCTGCAACGTCCAGGATTATTAAGACACAAAAGGAGTACAATGATCTGCTGAAGGGTGTTAAGGATATTGCACAAGATGAAAAGGACAAATTCCAGTGCAATATCAAGGCATTAAGGTTAATCAGATTCGCCCTTCAGTCCGACACCTTTAGGTTGGTCAGCTCATGCACGACGGCAAAGGAAGTTTGGGATAGACTTCGCGAACTGTATTCTACAGACGAGGATCTTGAACATTCTATCCAAACCTTGCTCTTATCTGAGTTTGGAGAATTCAGGCAAGGAGCCGAAGAAACGGTGACCCAGACGTTCGATCGCTTCAATCATCTTCTCAGCAAGATGATCAAACATGACATCGAAAGGAAGCTTATCGAGCAGAAGGTTACTTTCTTAAATGGTCTGCGGTCTGAATGGAGAGCAGTGGTGTCTACAGTCAAAGCCCATGAGCAGTTTAAATCATATTCTCTGGCGAAACTAGTGGGTATTCTCAAGTCCCAAGAGAAGATTGTACTGCAGGAGAAGAACGTTGTCTCAAGCCTTGGTTCGTTGGCCCTCCTGTCAAAAAGCAAAGGCGTGATGGAGGATGAAGACCTTAACTTGGAGGAGTATGACCTCACGTCTGAGGATTATGCTATGATGGTGTCTAACCCCAAAAGGTTCATAAAGAAGAGATTCCCCAGCAATAAAAACTGAAACTGGCAGGGGAGTTACAGTTCAGAAAAGGTTAACAATGAACCGAAGGTTGAAGAGCCCATGAAGGAACCGAAGGTGGATGGCGATTCCGGAGTTAGCTGTTACTACTGTGGTGGGAAAAACCACTATGCTAAAGATTTTGTCCTTAAGAAGATGGCTGAAAAGGGTGATGAAAAAGATGAGGAATCCGTGTTGTAGAAAAGGCTGGATGAGTTGAGAAAGAAGAAGTCTACCGCTAACCCTTCTATTAATGCTCTTATTGTGCAGGGTTCGGTTGCTGATGACGAGTTCGGTAGCACGGAAGTTTGGTCTACCGACTCAGAAGACGATGAAGTAAGGAAGCCTACTCATGGAAAGGCTTATGTGGCAAAGGAGGAGAGCAGTGGAGGAAGATGCTTCATGGTGTCTGAGGTATCTCAAATGAGGGGATACAACACCGATAGTGGAAGCAATGAACCGAAGGTGCAGGAGGACATGTGCTTTACGGCCAAACCACTCAGCAAGCAGTTCAATGAGCTTGATGAATTGATAAAGAAGGTACAATCGGTTTTTGTTTCATTTAAAGTACCACAATCCTCATATGAGAAAGAACTAAAAAATGTTAATACAAGAATTTCTCATCTAGATAGTAGCTTAACTCAAACTCGAGTCACCAATTCTAACCTAACTGATCAATTAAGCAGGGCGGCGTCGAAGAGTGAGGAGCGGCGTATGTGGATCGAGTTGAAGGAGTCTGAAATAGTTAAAATTAAAGACGAAAACATTTATTTACAAAGAGATAATTTAAAGTTGTTAAAACAACGGAATGTTTTTTGTTTAATTGCAAAACGTCTTTATTCTAATATTACTCAACTTCACTTAGATTGTGAAATAGGTCAAAAGATCCATCGCATGATCTTGCCCTTTCTGGAGTTTAAGGAGGATGAAATCGATGCTGAAGCCTATAACTGTGAGAGTGTGATATCATCTGATGATGTCAATCCGACCTACATGTATGGACTGGACAAAATTGAATCTTTCATTAAATCCAAAGACCACAAGAATATGCTTAAAAACCTTTTAGATGAAAATGATAAACTTAAACTGAGAACCGAAACCATACAAAAATTTGACTCTCTGAATGCCAACGTAAGCTCAGAAAACAAAATTGATGTTGAAAATGCATCTGAGCTTAACGAGGACGACAACTTAAGTGAAATTTCTGTAGAGGACACGGTTGACTGCTCAGAATTTGTTAAAAGCGAACCTGAAAACCACAAGAATCTAATTTCTGAAAATTCAGTGGAGTTCGCTCGATTGTCCCAACAAAAGTCCCCGATCTTAGTAGAGAAAGCAGTTGTATATCAAAAGGTCCAGACCACTCCAAATCAAGTGTACAAGGTCACTGGAATAACTGAACATCAGACCGCTGAACTCACAGCTATTGTAAACGAAGACAATGCTGATGGATGTGATGAGTTCTTCTGGTCAGCTCCAATCGATAATGCAGATGAAACGGTGGGCTTATCAGAAAGAACCTCTTGGATGAGTAAAGGTAGATACATACCTGAACCCTTGAATAAGCCTGATAATTTCGATGAGCCAAGCACCAGTGGTACGAAAGACATTCCTCAGGAGAATGAAAGTTCGGCAAAAGAAGACGTTCCCTCTACTTCCTCAGCTCAAAGTGAAACTCCTTCAGTTCAAAACGAATCAGCCAAGGAGAAACTAAAAACGAAAGCTAATGTTCATCATCAACCAAAGCAGATGAGGAATAAGAAGCGAGAAAGGAACCAAAGATACAGGAAGAATCTCTCTGAAAGGAGACAATTCTGGCAATCCCAGAATGCATACTTCTCACATCAAGACAAGAATCTGAAGTATGAAAACAATCCTGTCGGAAAGCCTGAGAGTCACACCAACCGAAAGCCAAGGTTCGGTTCACAAGAGGATACCAACCGAAAGCAAAGGTTCGGTTCTGAGAATGACTTCAACCGAAAGCACAAGTTCGGTTCAAAGAACGATTCCAACCAAAAGCAAAGGTTCGGTTCTGAAGTCAAAAGAGATCAAAACTCTAAGGTCAGTCCCTCCAATGATCAAAAGCAAAAGGGTCACCTAGAGTCTCCAGCCAAGAAGTCCTCTCAATCTAAACCTGCTCCTTCTAGTTCATCTGATTCTTCTACATCCACCAATTCATCTCCATCTTGTTCTAAAGCTAATTCTGTTCGTTCTCAAAAATCTCATTTGTCAGCTGAACAAAAGGGCAAACAGAAGGTCAATGAATCCAAACCATAGTCCAAACCGAACGCACCCAATCCTAATAAGATAAAAGTTTTTACCATTAAAAAGAAAGATGAAACAACACTCATAAAACGAACATATCTAGTTGACATTTCTCTTACTGTTCCTGTTCCCATGAAAAGCTCACGTGGACCCAAGAAACTTTGGGTTCCTAAATCTGCTTAATTTTTGCAGGTTATAAGTGACGAGCAGTTCGACGAAGAATGGTACATCGATAGTGGCTGCTCACGTCACATGACAGGGAGGAAAAAGGAGCTCAGGGAATACAGATCTCTTGCAAATGGTGGCAATGTCAAGTTTGGAAATAATTCTTTTGGCACCATAAAGGGATACGGGATGATAACAAATGGTGACTTTACCATAAGGAAGGTGGCTTATGTGGAAGGACTCCAACACAACCTCATCAGTGTATCTCAGCTTGTTGGAGGTACAGGTCTCAAAGTATCATTCGATGATGAAGGTTCTGAAATTATTGAGAAAAAGACAAAGAAGGTAATTCTCAAGTCGGAGCGAAAGGGTGAAATGTTTCCTCTAAATCTGAAACCCATCAAAGGAAACCCAGCTATATGCCTGTTATCAAAAGCTCAATCTGACGAAAGCTGGTTGTGGCACCGAAGACTCTCTCATCTCAACTTTAAAGATATCAACCGACTTGTCACTGGAGGGCATGTTAGGGGTCTTCCAATGCTCAAGTTCGACAAGGATCATATGTGTGCTGTATGCGAAATGGGGAAGCAGAGTTGTCAAAGTCACCCATCTATAATTAACACAAAAGTTGTTGAACCACTCGAATTACTTCATATCGATTTGTGTGGTCCTTCATCTATCGAAAGCATCGGTGGTAGCAAGTATATTCTTGTTATCGTTGATGACTTTTCACGGTTTACATGGGTGTTCTTTCTTAAGCTCAAATCTGAAGCGACTCATAAGCTGAAAGTGTTCATCAAGCAGATTGAAGTTCAGCTCAAGAAGGTCGTTCGCAACATCAGAAGCGACAATGGTCTGGAATTCAAGAACAGGGAGTTTGAAGAATTTCTTGCAGAAAAGGGAATAATTCACAACTTCTCAGCTCCCTACACACCACAACAGAACGGAATTGTCGAAAGACGAAACCGATCTTTGTGTGAAGCTGCCCGAACTATGCTAAGTTTCGCTTCCTTACCTCTTTATTTTTGGGCTGATGCTATTTCTGCTGCTTGTTTTACACAGAACAGGTCTTATCTCAACAAACGATTCACGCTCACACCATACGAGATTCTCAATAACAGGAAGCCTAATGTGAAATTTTTCCACGTGTTCGGCTCACGGTGCTTCATCTTTAATTCTAAAGAACACCGCAACAAGTTCGACGTCAAAGCCGACGAGGGAATCTTTCTGGGATACTCGCTCACATCCAAGGCATACAGAGTCCTAAACAAGCGTTCGAGAAAAATTGAAGAGACATATTACGTGACCTTTGACGATGGCTATGTCAAAAAGCTACAAGCCAAAGAAGACATCGTTGGGGAAATCTTTCCTCAAACTGGGCAAGTCACAGTCTCGATCACTAACTTATATGATAAATTTCTGGAGCTCTTTGACGAACCAGAGAAAGCTTCTCTCTCAGAAGCAGGTGCAGCAGACAACAAGGTCGACCACATGAAGCAAATTGTCAAAGAAGTTGCAAGGAGAATGAATGAAGGAGGATCGATTTCTAATAACCCTCCATCCAACAATGCTTCAGTCGAGGGGGAGCCAAGCTCACATGTCGAGGGGGAGCCAAGCTCACATGTCGAGGGGGAGCCAAGTTCTACAACTCCAACCGAAGGTGCTTCTCTAACCGAAGGTGCCTCTCCAACCGAAGGTGCTTCTCCAACCGAAGGCGCTTCAACGCCTGAAAGTCCAGCACCACAAGAAACCCCTGAACTTCAAGTTTCTCAAACCCCATCAATCGAGGGGGAGCATGATGATATGACGCTTGACTACGATAGCTAATCTGAGCCAGAAGAAATGATCAATGCTGAACTAGACCCAACCTTTGATCCAAATTACCCTCCTCTTACCAAATGGACCAGAGATCATCCTATTTCTCAAGTAGTTGGTGATGTCTCTGAAAAGATTCTGACCCGATCGCAACTGAAAGCAAAACAGACATCCTTATTTTCAAAAGTTGAGTTTTGTATGTTTAACTCATTCGTATCAAAAGTTGAACCGAAGACAGTTAACACTGCCCTCGATCACTCTGATTGGGTTCAAGCAATGCAAGACGAACTAAACGAATTTGAAAGGAACAAAGTCTGGCGCCTCATTCCAACTCCTCCAGATGCTTCGGTTGTTGGTCTCAAATGGGTCTTTAGGAACAAAATGGACAAGGAAGGGAATGTTATAAGGAACAAGGCTCGTTTGGTGGTAAAGGGATACTGTCAGGAGGAAGGAATAGATTATGAAGAGACTTTCGCTCCTGTAGCTAGGCTAGAATCTGTTAGAATATTTCTGGCTTATGCTGCCCACAAAAACTTTGAAGTTTTCCAAATGGACGTCAAATGTGCATTTCTTAATGGAGAACTCGAAGAAACCGTGTATGTGGAGCAACCTCCTGGGTTCGTGAACGAAAAGTATCCAAACCATTGCTATATTCTGGATAAAGCTGTATATGGCCTTAAACAAGCTCCGAGAGCCTGGTATGAAACGCTAACCAAATTTTTAAAGATGTCTAAATTCAAACAAGGTTCAGTTGACCCAACCTTCTTTCGCAAAAAGGAAGGTAACCACCTTATGATAGTTCAAATTTATGTCGATGACATCATCTTTGGCTCTACGAATCCCAGCTTAACAGCTGAATTCAGAAAGTTGATGGAGACTAAGTTTGAAATGAGCTCAATGGGTCCTATTAACTTTTTCCTTGGTTTAAATATTAGACAGGGACCTGAAGGCATCTTTATCAATCAGGAAGCTTACACGAAGACTCTCCTAGCAAAGTTTGGAATGATGGGAGACTCAAAAGTCAAAGTCCCAATGGCATTCGGCACCAAGCTAACTCCATCCCTAGACAAACCAGCTGTCGATATCACGCTCTATCGTCAAATGATAGGCTCACTAATGTATCTTACTGCTAGCAGGCCTGACATCATGTTTTCTGTGTGTTATTGTGCTCGATTTCAGGCAAATCCCCGCGAACCTCACATGCTTGCAGTGAAGAACATCTTACGCTATCTGAAGCGAACTGCCTCCTTAGGTCTGTGGTATCCTTCCAACTCAGGCTTCTTCGTTCAAGCCTATTCTGATGCTGACCTTGGAGGATGTGGACTCGAAAGAAAAAGCACAACTAGTGGCTGTCAATTCCTTGACGGGAAGTTGGTCAGCTGGCAATCCAAGAAACAAACGTGTGTGTCGCTGTCTACTGCCGAAGCGGAATATATTGCCGCTGCATCCTGCACATCCCAAGTCATTTGGATCCAGAGTCAACTTCGAGACTATGGACTCAATATGAAGAAGATCCCACTATATTGCGACTCTGAAAGTGCAATTAGGATCTGTCATAACCCAGTGCAACACTCTAAAACCAAACACATAGCACTGAGGTATCACTTCATCAAAGATCACGTGGAAGATGGAAACGTCGAAGTTCACTTCGTTAGATCCACTGATCAACTGGCTGACGTCTTTACCAAAGCTCTTCCTGAAGCATCATTCAATAGAATACTGCAAGGGCTAGGTATGATGGAATCAGAGTCAGTACCTCACACTACCTCTCAACCTCAAACGTAAGAAGCGAAACCAACTGAACGTTCGGGTTCGGTTAAAACATCTGACTCACTCATCACTTCAAAGGTAGTCTTTCTTTGTTGTATATTTCTTGTACAAAAATTGTTTTTCTTAATATCAAAAGTATTTTCCAATTGCACGTCTCAATTCCTTGGTTTCTTAAAATTTTTCAAAACCGAAACCTACCGAAGGTTCGGGTTCGGTTTTTCAAAATTTTGTGGAACCGAAACCAACCGAACGCTCGGGTTCGGTTTTTCAAAATTTTCTGGAACCGAAACCAACCGAACGCTCGGGTTCTGTTTTTCAAACTTTTTCCAACCACCACCAACCGAACGTTCGGGTTCGGTTTTCAAAGTTTTTTTTTACCTCATTTTTTTTTCTTAATTTTTTTTATATAAATCTCAAAAACTCCAAAAATATTATTTTTTTTACTTTATTTTCTTTCTTATTGGTTGTTCGTTCGTTTATGGGAATATAAATGTTGGCTTAATTAAGTGTCCCTAGAAGCATGCTGCTGTATGTGTCCCAAGCCTCATAAGATTTTGAATAATAGCCTTCATGACCTGGTATACACAAACCTTGTCTTCCCAATAAGGCTAATACATTTATTCTAATCATGAGCTACCTCACTCTATTCTCACATGAGATAAGAGTTTTCTGCTTGGTCCTTTATTTCGCAGCAGAGGTACTATGTTTTCTTACACCATCTCCATTACATTTCTCCATTACATTCGTTTCCTCAACGTAACCCTTGAGACTCTCAGAAATTACCACTGAGGTTTATGGTTACACAACATCTGTGTTTATGATCTTAGTTTCGTGCCACTACGATCTGAGTGAAACCCAAAATTCAACACCAAATCTGAATTGACGGTGAACAATTAATTTGCTCAAGTTTTCACCAAAAAATTGACGAATGTACCTTCATGAAATCTCAAATTTTATTTTGCGTGATTCCTATGAAATTGTTCAACACCATAACATTTCTTCCCATGGGATCCAATTTTTATATTTTTTATCTGAGATTTTATATTTCTCCAAGCCAATTTAAAATACATTCCTACCTACTTGTTCAACAGGCTACACTGGTCTCACAAGTACTTTGTTCACTTTCTTTCTTATTTCAAGATTAGAATTGCTGAATCAAAGCGAAAGCCACCCTTACTTAGCCTAATTAAAAGAAGCCTTTCAACATTTATTAATAAGTGTTTGATCGTAATTCAACGGGAATCCACACTAACACTTTAAGGTCTCTCTTGATCTTGAAGGAAGAGATTCGTGCCCGGGATCATCAGTTTCGTGTCATTATTGACATCACAGAATATCCTAAAAAGAGTTGGTTTATTTCTTTTTCTTTTACACTCTTTTCACGAAAATCTTTGATTTTCCAAAATTCCGTTACTAATTATTACAGGCTGTCTTATTACTTTGGTGGTTAATTATGAAGTTGTTGTCAAAAACAATCCACGTGGGTATTTAATTTAAAAGATGTCGTTTAAAAGGATAAGACGAAAGGTTGCTGACTAGGCGGGAGTTAAACGGATTGAAATTCAAACGACGGTAAAAAGGGGGCGCGTGTGAATTTGAAACGCCCATGCTTTGACTGACATTATGGACGCGTGTGCGAAATCCAAGCGTCATCCCTCTGGAATTTAAAGGCGCGTGAGGATTTGAAGCGGTTTTTCTTCTGAAACGGCGCTTGTTGGGTAGCGTGATCCTAGGAATCTGACACTCTCTCTCCTACGTGATCATCGCATAGAAGATTTGAAACGATTTTTCTCTCTCCAATCCCTCACTATAAAAGGCAGTCTTCACCACCATTTACCTTTTTACTGCTTCCGGATTTTCTACAGAGCAAATACTCCCAAAAAGCTTCACTGTTCATCATCTTCTTCTACCACCTTCAACAATGGCAGAATCCTCTTCCGTCCATGCTACATCACAAATCCTTCCCATTCGTCCGCAACAATGCCTGGTGATCGATCTCAACCCTATGGCGTACGACTCCTACATGTCGCCGATCATCGAGTGCCTAAAGTACTCCCAAATCGCCACCGCTCTATCCAGGATCGAATCTGTTCCCATGGTGGCCCTGTCGCAGGTTTATGCGACTGCTTATTACGACAAAGCGGTCGACCGGGTGTTCTTCGAGATTGGTGAACATAAGACATCAGTTTCTCGACAACGTTTCTGTACAATGCTAGGGTTGGCTGTTGACCCATCGAGAATAAACCCGGAGACGATTCCGGTTGGGTATCTGTATAACATGTTTTACAACATGGGGTACACGGAGGTTCTCACCTCCGTCACTAAATTCAAGAAGTCCTGCTTGCCGCCGCAATGGAACGGCATGTTCACGGTCCTCTTCAAGGGCTTGTCGGAACGGAGCTCAGGATCTGACGAGGCTAGTCGATCATGTATGCCGTCTACAACGGTGTTAATCTGGATTTTGGGATGGTCCTCTGGCAACAGCTTATTCAGAGTCTTTCTTCATCATCACGACACTCTGAGGTGTCGTTGGGCCGGTTCTGGATTCTAATCACCAAATGGGCGATGGACAAGTTTGACATTCCCACTACTGCAGGTACATCGATGTCTTCTATTGGTACTTTTCATACCAAGAAGATCATCGTCTCGGATGCATCTAAATCCTCGTTTATTGGCTCCATTCCGGAGACAATGTATGGTGACGTGCCCTCTGACAGCAGGCTTATCCGGACGATCAAGGAATTCAGACCAACTGGTCCTAAGGAACTTACACCGGATATGCTCAGGTCCATCCACGATGCTGACAAACCGGTGAACAGGGGCAAAAAGGCTGACAAAGGGAAGCAAGCGACCAAAGCTCCTAAGGGTCCTTCTCCCAAGAAGAGGAAACAGACAAAGGCTGCTCAGTCCCCATAGCCGAAGAGGAGGAAGACACAACCGAAGCGCAAGATCGTTCTTCCCTCTTCTTCAAGTGATTCTGAGGGCGAGAGTTCGGGTTCGGACGGCTCTCAAGGAGGCGAAACCCCTCAACGAGGCAACACACCACCTCGGTCACCTACCCCAGAGATGGAACTTCATAACTCACCAGTTCATTCACCTCCACCAACCATTCCTACTTCCATTCCGACCATAATCCCTAATACCACTATTCCACCAACCTCTTTCCCTATACCACCACCCATTTTCACAACTGCAACCGAAACACCACCAGTAACCGAAACCCCACCCGTAACCGAACCACCTCAAACCGAAACTCAACCACCACCTCAACATGTTGAACCACCTCCAGAAACTAACCCCACACCCACTCAACCTGAACCGACCAAACCAACCACACCCCCAGCTTCACCACCTCCTCCATCTCCAGAAAATGCCTCTGATGGAGAAAACCCTTACCTTGGCGGTGAACACATGAACTTTGATTCGGTCTACTATAGTCCGTTTCAGGTTCAGAGTGATGAAGAGGATGATGCTCCAGTGACAAAGAAGCATCTAACGGAGCTCAACGAGAAGGTTGACCTACTTCTCGCCTCATCTTCCAACCAGCAGTCCTCTCTTTCTGAAGCTGCACTTCAGAAGATTGTTGATGCCTTCTCCAGGGCTCAACATGATTCCGTAGCCTCAGCAACTGCTGCCATCGAAGCCTCTACCAAAGCATGTGAGGCAGCGACCGAAAAAGTCGATAAACTATTCTCTGACGCCTCTTCTCTGTTGAAGTCATTACAGGAGAGTGCGGATTCTACCAAGACAACTTTGGAACCGATTGTTCAGCAATTGGCAAAGTTCGTCTCAACGGAGTTGACTTCGTTCGCTGCCCTTCGCCAAACCATAAGCGACGACAACTCGGCCCTTCGTGCCTCCATCGATGAGCGACTTGCTAAGCTACAAGAGGATCTTGCGGCTGAAAACACTTTGATGGACGTTCTCGCAAGCAAAACCACCGCCCTAAAGATCAAGAGCACTCAGCTATCCAACTCTCAACAACAGCTGGAAGCTCTTCGATCCGAAAGGGAGGTCATCAAGACATGTGTTTCGGATGTACACGCTGCCTTATCCAACATCCTAGAAGCACATGATCCAATTCTAAACCATTCGGTGAGGCGAACCCTTGCTGAAAAGCTCTCTCCGGCCATGGACCTTCTCAGCAAAATCGAAGGCCTACCTAGTTTCGTGTCCATTCCGAAACAAGGGGGAGACGAGAAGAAGATCGGATCGAAACCACCTCCTTCCTCCAAAGCTACTCACACAACCGAACCACCTCCGACTGGTCAAGCTTCGGGTTCGGGTGTGAAGGACAAAGGGAAAAACATAGCTGAGGAAGAAGATGAAGATGAAGATGAAGACAAGGAGACCATTGCTGACATGTTAAAACGAAAGACCAATCGCAATGTTGATGAAGATGTAAATCGTGTGGCGCGAGAGGCTGAAGAAGCCGAACGCAAGCAAAAGGAAGCCCACGATCTCCTCGAGAGCAGGAAAACTCTATTCCCTGCATGGACTCGGGAAAGAATGATCAAAGAGGCCATAGAAACTCCCAGCATATTATGGCTCGAGCCGGTGATCTCGTTCGACTGCAATAATACTGTCGACTCGCAGTTCGACATGCCGCTGACTCGAAAGGCATTTATCTTCCACGCCTTCTCAAACATCTTTGAAGTCCCTCATCCGAACGCTGAGCTTGACAGGGAGCTCATCGACTTCTATCTGAAGGCTGCTCGTCCTCAATATCTTACTTGGAGCGCCCAGAAGATAGTGAACGTTCGGGTACTGAAGCCTTATGCCGAAGGAAGGTTCACAAACGTTCGGTTCAAGGTCATTCGAGGATCTGCAAGAACTGCTCATCATATCTCCCTGGCAGATCTACTGAATTTAAATCCTCATGATTAGATTGTCCTGTATAATATCCTTTTGACTAATGAAGCCGAATATGGTCCCATTATAGACCATATCAAAAGGATGTTAGCCTGCTACATCATGGAGGTTGCCCTAATGGATCAGGAGGTCGCCACAGTCTTCAAGAAGAAACTGAAGATAGCTCCTGTGGGATCGGCCAGTGATCTCAACCAAATGCAAATGGGCAAGATCGACCCGAGACGCAACTCGGTTATGTTCACTAGAGCAGAAGGACAGAAATGTCTCTTTGCTTT
Organism: Lactuca sativa; assembly: GCF_002870075.4. Classification (NCBI taxonomy): domain Eukaryota; kingdom Viridiplantae; phylum Streptophyta; class Magnoliopsida; order Asterales; family Asteraceae; genus Lactuca; species Lactuca sativa. The sequence goes on along the minus strand of NC_056627.2, from coordinate 252,399,559 downwards.
AGCTGACAAACACCTTTACACCACTGCTTGTCTGGAGCATGTGCTATCGATCATCAAGAGGTGTAAAGAGAATTCAGCTGATGATGTCAAGTACTTTGAAGACATGATTCAGTGGTACATCAGGTTTAGACAGACTATACTCACGCTCACCAAATGTCTGTTTAACACCGTGAAGAAGAAGGTACCTACTTCAGTTGCCGGCCCAAGTAACAAGTGAAGGTCTCGCTCCAATTAACGCAAAGGGGGAGATTGTTGGGCTGAAGATTTTGTTAAAGATTGCGTCAATTGGGCTCAGCTGTTATGTATTTATTTTGTATTCCGGTTTGGGCCTGTCCAACCGAGAGCCCTTTATGTTTATTATATAAGTATATGCTTGCATGCATATTAGGTTAACGATTTTAGAGATTCATCTAGAGAATAACGATAGCATTTACAGGTTTCTTTAATTGTTCTTGTAACCTACCAATCCTCTACAGTTGATGTTCTTAATCGAGCTCTTCTGAGGATTTTGCTTTAATCATTCGACACGACTGATTCACTCTTGCCTTATACTTTTTATCGTGTTCTTGCTGTTTTTTATAATTAATTACCTGTTTAAGATCTAATCGATCTTCATAGATTAAGGTTTTAATCTCATCACATGGGCAGAGCTCTTGGTGCAGTTCAAGCGCAAGTTCTGCTCGGCTCAAAATCTGTTGGAGTTGGATAATAAGTTTTTGGCATTGACGAAAGGCAGCATGTCAGTTGATGAATACACCAATAACCTCACCGATAAGATGGAGTTTGCCTTGCGTATCGTCCCATACGAGTTGACAAAGGTGGACCGGTATGCGAAGGGACTCCCATGGGAGTACGAGGTGCCAGTACGTCAGGCACATACTCTAGAGGAAGCTATATGGGCTGCCAAGTCTGTTGAGAACATGATTAAGGGGAGAACCACCGACAAGGTTGAGGTTGGTGAGAAGAGAAAGTTTGAGGGAACATCTGGTTCCGGTAAGAAAAGCAAATTTTCGAAATTTGATTCGAAAAAGTTTGGTGGAGGAAAAGGAGGAGAAGCGAAGTGGTGTGATAAGTGCAAGAAGAAGCACTTTAGGAAATGTAGTGAGGATGTAACCTGCTACAAGTGCGGAAAAATTGGGCATTTTGCCAATGAGTGTCCGAACAACAAAAGGATGTGTTTTGGTTGCAATGAAGAGGGGCACATTTTGAAAGACTGTCCGAAGAAGAAGGAGGCAGCTAAGCCTAACATTCCACCAAAGCCGAAGGCGAGAGCCTTCCAGATGACACTCGAAGCTGCGAAAGATGAAGCTGATGTCGCTTCAGGTACCTTTCTCGTAAACGAATTACCTGCTCAAACTGTATTAACCAACAGTTTGACTTGCAGAGTTAGTTTTCAAATCTTATTATATATTGTTATAATATTTGCTGCTCACATGATTTTCCACTTTATTATTGTTAAAGGCATTAGTTTAGTACTTTTGATTTGTCCTCTGTAACACTCCACAGAGATACGCGAGTGGAGGACCGCCCTTTGTAATTAGAATCTAAAACAGGATTTTCTGCATTATTACTTGTAAATTCGTTAATCTTAATAATTGGAGACACGTCCTCTGTAACACTCAACAAAGATACGCGAGTGGAGGACCGCCCCCGTAACCAGAATCTCCAGGAGGGAGAGTGTGACTTGAGTGTATAGATCTATACGGGGCTGACTACCCCGCACCTGACTGCTAGCTATAGCCGAACCGAAAGATTCAAGGGTGACGAAAGTCATTAAATGATTTGGACTTCTTATTGCCATATCTAGTCTATCGTATGGAAATGGAACTCGCAATTTAGATAACGGAGATTTACTTGTTGGTAATAATGAATTTAGTAAGCTAATAACCTTAAGAATTAGTTTACTTTCCACACAATAGTTTTATATACGTGTTAAAACTAACATACATTTCAATGATAACCAGGCTTTCAGGAAACCTCACACAAACATTTTAAGTATGGTAGATACATGTACATTACATTTTGATTCGATAACCAAACACAAACTTTTAGGAAAATAAGGGTTTTTACTGGGATAACTGAAATGTTCTTAACTAGACCGTGTAACTAATGGATAACTAAACTTTACTTTTAAGAAAATATGGGATTTTCTTGGATTCATAACTTTTATAGAAAACCAAAGGAAACTCGTTCATTTTCAGAAAAATAAACTGCTTATGAACTCACCAGCTTTATGCTGATTTTTAAAATGCTTGTATTCTCAGGTCCACATTAGACAGGTACCCCCGCGATCTTTTGGAAGTCGGAGCGTATAGAAGACCCGTCTTAGCTTTTGTTCATATGATACTTACATGTATAACACTTGTAACACTTTACTTTCAAACAAATATAAATTTCCAATGTAATGTAATGTTTTGTGTTTACTATGCTTACTATGTACATTGGTTGCGATACTTCATGACGTCCTTCGCCCCGGAACGTTTCCGCCATCGGTTTCGGGGTGTGACAATTGGGACTTGGCGAGTTGGCGAACCAACTCGGCGAGTCAGGTCAACTGGAAGTTAACTTTGACTTTGACTTGTACGACTAAGTGTTTTGTGGGAATTATAGCCAGAGGATTTCCGGAGCAGCAGCGGCAGCAGTCAAAGGATTCCCGCACAGATGAGCAGCTACTACGAGGTGAGTTACCCTTTCATTAGCGGTGGGTCTACGGCCACAATGTCGGCCCACCAGTAGGAGTTGTATGTTAGATGATTTTCTTTGTGATATCATCTAGGTTTGCTACTACCTGATATGTTATATGCTGGCATGATATGTTATATGTGATAGTAGTAGAGTTCGGTTGTTAGGACCGCAGGGTAGGTCAGACAACCCAAATATGTCTGACAGTATGTGATGATAAGTTTATATGTTGGCATGATATGTTATATGTGATAGTGGTGGTCAGAGGGGAATAGTCCCCAAGTTCGGTTGTTATGACCGAAGGGTAGTTCGGACACCCCAGATATGTCTGATAGTATGTTTATGTTATGATATATGTGATAGATGCAGTAGGGAGTGGAATAGTCCCCGAGGGTGGGTTGTTAGGACCAACGGGTAGGTCAGCACCCCGGAATGGCTTGACATGGGTAGGTTAGCACCCCAAAATGGCTTGACATGGGTAGGTCAGCACCCAGAATGGCTTGACACGGGTAGGTCGGCGCCCCAGAATGGTCGTACCGGGTAGGTCGGCACCCCATAATGGCCGTACTGGGTAGGTCGGGCACCCCAAAATTGCCCGACAGTATGTATGTTATATGATTGTATGGTATGTGGTACGATAGGGGAACTCACTAAGCTTCGTGCTTACAGTTTATAGTTTCAGTTTCAGGTACGTCTTCAGCGAAGGGGAAGGAGCTGGCACGGTAGCGGCACATCAGACACACACATTGTTTTCCGCACTATGAGTTATTCTGGGATTTATACTCTGACATTATTATGTTTTTACGATTCGGTTTTCAGACACGAGACATGTTTTCATGAAATGATATGATTGGTTGATATTTTGTTACAAATGTTTTGCAAATCACTTAATCAAAAATGAAATTTTTGGACGTGAAAATTGGGTCGTTACAAGTTGGTATCAGAGCCCTGATTTGAGGGATTCAGACACACCTTCGGGGGTGTCTGGACTCAAATCGAGGGATTAAAAGATTTTATAAGAAAATTGCTTTCTAAAGAATAAGACAGAAGAGTTTTTAAGAAAGAACAAGTGTGTGATGTGCGCAACCGGCCGAGCTCAAGTAAGTATTCCCCAAAGTACCCATACAATGTTATACTATGTTTTTCAGATTCAGTAGAATAGCATGCTATAATAGGACTAAGGATCTAGGAATGATGCCTTATGTGCCTGCTCTATGTGCTTCAGCTTATGTGAATTGCATGCTAGTATTGAGTAGACAGCAGTAGGATAGCCTGTTTAGGTTATGCCTGATAGTAGGAGCTTAGCAATGTATGCTAGTGTAGCTTCTCATTATGAGAACAGATTTGCTTGAGTAGTTTTTGTTGGATTAATGTCTAAGTCCATAACTATAATTGGTAAAACTTGACCCGACCCGGCATGGTTCATTTGGGTTGCATGGCATCATGCACTTGGATAGACTATAATGAGAGAAATAACACTTAAGGTTGATTAATATATTATAAGTTCTAATATATTAATAGGATTATTTAATTAGTATTGATCAAGAATTAATCTAGAATTAATTAAGTGATCAAAAGAAGACTAATTAAATATATGGGTTGATTGTGTAAATCATCCATACTTGTATAGTGGGCTAATGCTCCATGGATAATCAAGTTGGGCTAAAACCCATAGGATGGCCCATGGATGATCCATGGTGTATTTTAACCCATGGATCCAAGGAAATGGAAGGCCATGACAATTAGGGTTTACCCTAATTGTAACAACTATATAAGATCATATTCTTTGGGAAAAATCGGCCACTATGAATAATGAGAAAGGGCTAGCCGATTTTAGGAGTGTTCAAGTTTCTCTCAAGTTATTCCAAGTGTATTTGGTGTTGTGTGAACCATTTGAGGTGTCACACTTGAGGCACTAGGCACTCAAGCTTCATGAAGACATTCTACATCAAAGAGGTATGTATTCCATCTTGTTATGTTCATTATTTTGTATGCTAGATTAGGATAATACCTTGGATGTTCATAATTGCATGTATAATAGAGAAAACATAGATCCAAGGTATTTAGGGTTGCATGTACACTTAAGAGTGTTAGAATGCTCAAAACCCAATAGTGGTATCAGAGCCTAGGCTTGTTTTCTTGTTATACTTGCAAAAGTAGCTAAAAAATCGAGTTTTGATGTTGTCTGCACAGCAGACTCGCCGAGTCCAAGTCAAAATGCATCCAACTCGCCGAGTTGGTTCATGCACTCGACGAGTTGGACCCCCTGACAGCATATATTCGATTGTTTTGGCTGGAATTGGACTAGGAACGTTACCCTAAGATGTTTTTGGACTTATAAACTTGTTTTTGTTGTGGTAATGTTCGTGCTAATCCAATTTCTAAGATAATTGTCATAATTTCAAGATTTTTATTAGTTTTATGTTCATGCTAATTTCTTGAAGATTGATGATTTGAATTATCTTGTTCTTAGATTAATAGAAAATTTGTGTGAAATAGTTGATTCCAATCCATTTTAATCTAAGAGTTTATTACAAAGTGTGTTTTTGTAACTTGTCCTCAAGTTATATGAAAAGTCACATTTAAGAATCATAAAACTCATAAAAGTTGGCAAAGGTTACAAAATGAAGAGTCTAGTTCTAATTAAATGGTTTTATGACTCCATAACTTGTCCTCAAGTTATGGAGGTTCAAGAGTCTCTTCATTAAATAATAATAAAAAGTGTAACCTTAATTAGTTCCATAAGTTACAATATAAAAAAAAGGTTATTTTTTTTAATTAGTTTAAAGTCTTCCATAACTTGTCCTCAAGTTATGGAACTTGAAGAGTTTTTAATTAAAACTACTTTAAACTCATATGTTATGGAATTAATTAGTTTTGAATGTTTTCAAAAATTGCCCTCAAGTTTTGGAATTTGAAAAAGTTTTCTATTATGAATACTTTAATTCCAAGTTAAGCCCTTAAAATTTTAAAAGTTAAAATTCAACCCTTATACTTTATAATATTATAAGTTAATAATATTTATATATGTATAAGAACAAGTCAGTATTACCGCTAGTAGGCCTCATTCACGAAGCCGGTCTATAAGGGGGGTATAAGGTTACTGCCTATAAAATGGCAGTTTAATGGGTGTCCACTCTCACCCACCGCTTCCTTGACCGGTGGAGGGTCGTTAGCCGAACGGATAGGACAAGGACTAGAATTCTCCCTTCATTAAAAGTATTAATGATAAATACTAAGTAACTAAACCATTTATAAATACCCAATCTTAGTTACTTAGGAAAATGTGAATAAGGTGCTAATCCATGAAATTACACTTTGCACTTTGTTTAAGTTGGTTAGTGGAGCATGTGTGGTTAACCGGCACACTAATTCGTATTTAACAAGGTAGGCAAAGGGTAACTTAATGTTTATCATAGTATCGATGGAGCGTGGGTGGTTAACCGTCACATCGATTGAGGGGTAAACACTTAAGGGTACCAAGTATATTTGCATGGTTATTCACACCTTGTTTTGTGATCCTCGGCATCCCAGTCACAAAACCTGAAGGGCACACTCGAGATTGAAACATGCCATTGAAAAGTTCAATGAATCTCAAAAGATATAGGAGTTTCAAATCCAATTAAAACCTAATAATACATTTCGTTTATCTTGGTGGAAATTGGTGAATCGTCATTCACCTACCTTCAAATATTTTATAGCTTGGATTACAACATCCCTCTTCTAAGTTATAAAATAGTTTGTTGGGTCCTAGCCTAAATATTTCATATTGGGTGTCATATTAAGGACTTTAGATCAACTATCTTGAATATCTCCCAAAAGATGTCTGGTTTAGACATTTATAATCTTCCCAAATCTCTTGAAACAAGCTTTCCTAAATGAAGATGATGTCCCATGGAAATCATACCTCTTTCACCTCCTCTAATTATTCTCCCTAACCCACAAGTTCTTGAAAAGTTTAAGGTCACTCAAGCCCTATTGGCAAGTAAAGGTCTATGTGTGGTCACATCTTGGAGATGTAGTCACATATTGACAAGCCGGGAGAGTTAGGTGTCAAAGTCTTGAGAAACTTGGTGGCTCAATCACTTTCTAAGTCACATAGTGAGTTCCTTTGGGACACCTATGAAATAGACTATGACAAGACCCTTAATGATCTTATATATTTGCTAAGATCAACTTCCTAAAACTTTATGGACATTGACAATGATGACATTGGATATCCAGTAAAACTCTCTCTTCCCAATGGAAAGGGATCGGCCATAGTCAACTCGGTTGACCAAATGGTAAAGAGAGAGACGAAGTCTAAGATAGTCCCATTATCGAGGGTCCATTGCCAAAGGAAGGGGCATTGGTTGCGAAGCTACCAAATTTACCTGAAAGATCATAAGGTTGGTAAAGTCAATAAGTTTGACTCTACTTCAGGTAAAGTCCACTATCTAACTCTGTTAAGTTTCTATTCTGAGATTCTTGATACATAATGTGACTGTGTCACATGTTGATGTTTTAAGAATCAAAGAAAAGTGAAGAAACTTAAAGAAAGAATATGTTGAATCTGATCGCATAGATGGATTTCTATCGCATAGTTTGAAGATCGGATTCTTGAGCTACTTCTTAGGAGTTATGATATATTGCTTAGGAATAGATAACAACAGAGTTTTCATGCTCTTTTGCATTGTAAGGATAACTTTTCTGCAAAGTTTTTAAAATAAAAGGAAAAATGATGATTTTACTTATTTTAAAATATCCTTACAATGGAAAAAATTGTTGCTTATATGATTCCATTAATAGCAAGAGTGGAAATATGAAATTGATTCTTTCATTTGTGGTAGTGTCTAAATTTACCAAATAAGGAAAGATACTCATCACCCAAGTTTCAGTTGGATAGAAACTTGGAATCATGCAAGTTGTATAGCATGATGAATGAGAACTTTCAAGCATTTGAAAATTAAGACTAACTACTTGTTCACATGGATGTGTGAGTCAAGTGAAGGACTAAGGGATCAAGTACACTTTCTTGTGCACTTATCAAAGTCCACCACAAAAGATGGATAAGACTATTCGTCATGATTTACTAAGGTTTAGTAAATATGACTATACTTACAAGCCTAAGTGTAATTCTGAGACATTGGAAAAGGTTCCAATGTATTGCAGAGCGAATAAGAAGAATCAAATTAGGCAGAAGGATGAAAGTTTCTTAAATCGGAAAAGATGGGAGAGTACTTTAGTATCATGTCATATGATCATCTTAACGATTAAGAGACCTTATTGCAATTAATCCTCTAAGTGCATTCTGATAGCTAAGAAGAGGAGCTATGAATTGTTGAAGTGGTTAAATCAAGAAGATGAGTCATATTTCATTCCAAAACAATTCTTAGAGTCATACTCCAAGATTGTAACTTGAGTGACATATCTTAAAGAAGGTTTAAAAACACTTGTCAAATGTAAGAGTAAAAGTTTTCAACTCTTGTACATTTGAAATTGGTAAGTTGTGATGTTTTGGATAAAACAAAGACCAACTAAGGCTAATTGTGTTAAGTGTATGTCTTGATTAGAATCCACACTATCTCTTGAATATTTGGCAAGATAGTCTTATATGTCAAGAGGACAATGGGAGTCTTAAAGATCCTGAAAAGAAGTTCAAGATCTAATCAAGAATAAAAACCGGTAGTTTAACACTAACACACGACATGAGGTTTATAACCTATCGTGTTGACATTTATGTGCCCATTCCAGTTAAGTTGGCTATATATTTGAGTTCTACATGTTCTCAATTTTTTGCATAGCTACTTCGAAGCAATGGCAGGCCCTTGAGCTGCCAGGTGGCAAGAAGTAAAGATTGCACAAGTTCAATCCATATGAGTTAGGATTTGTCACTAACCTAGTCTTGTTGATTATGTTTTTGACAAATTCACATGGATAGGAACACTTACACCATAAAATCTAAGTGTCATAAGGTTTATCTTCGATTCATGAAAATGATGGTAAGGAAACTCTTTCACTAAGTAGATTTTGAGTAGATAACAATTGTGGGAAAGACAAAAGGTCTAAACATTATGATTACGGCATCCCTTTTCATAATTGTTTAGACACACCTGTGAGCTATCTAAGGCAAGGTGTATGATTTTGATAAATTTTTATCAAAGCAATCTAGTATCAGAAATCTGAACTTTGGTAAGAAAGTCAACAAAGCATTGTTTTTTCTAGAAGTTCAGCTGATTTCTAAGTACATGTCAAAGCTAGTGGGACCATGAGTGTTATGCTAATAATCATCATGTTAATGGGAGCATGATAACTATGATAAAGGTTGCAAGTTAGCAATGTTAATTATAGAAAACAAAAGGTTTTAATTGGGAAAAAGTTGTTTTGCTATAATTAAGGGAGAGGCAATTATACTTCATTTCAATTCTAAAAGCATAGATTGAGATTTTAATCAAATTTAGTCAAGAATATATATGAATTTCATGTTGGAATGACTCAACATAAGGAAATTCTATATATGGGTTCATTATTTGCGTTCTAAAATTCGATTATGATTACGGCATCCCTTTTCATAATCTGAATTATGAGAACTTGGCAAATAGAAATGAAAATATTATAGCAAAAGACTGGTTTAGTCTTTATGTGAGACATCATGAATCGTGTCCCATATGCTTCGGATATAGGATCGACTACATGTGCTATATTCATCCTATCTAAAATTTTCCAAATGCCTGGGGCATTAAGAAGGGAAAAGGTCTAGAATTGGATATGACTAAAAGGATTAAGCAATTGTTGAGGACAATCTAAGGTTTACCAAAGATTGGTTGCTCAGGGACAGTTGGAAGTATAGTGTTAATTGTTGGAAGGACCATATTGACATATTCTGAAAAGAGGCAACTCTTGTTCAAAAGTGATAGTCAAAAGGGGAATATGGAAATGATCCCATAGGTGGAAGTTGTTCAATAAATCTGTATAAGATTAGGAAACTTAATGCAAGAAGGATGTTTCCAAGGAGTTGATCTCCTTTGGAATGCTCTGTAATGTTTGTTGTCAAATCTTTGTGACTTTGTGCATAATCATTACAAGAGAATCATTGCATATAAGTTGAGAATCTAACAGATTTAGGTAAAATGGCATGAATTTGGAATTCCTGCATTTGCTATAAGAATTAGGGAGTGTGAAATTAGAATCATTGAAAGTTTGGTCAATTGGTTTATTTCACAAAGTAAGGGTCATAGACAAACATAGTATGCATACTTGGTGTATGGCATGACTAGTGTTTAGAAAACATAGTGTACATGCTTAGAGCATGGGACAACTATTGTTTTAAATTCAAGAATAAAGTTGATAGCTGAAACAATATACAATGAATAATGTGAAATCATATGGTGATAAATAAAAGGTGTTTTATTTATATTCATAAGTTCTGAGACCATATTAGATTCATTTATTCTTGTGTTTCACTTTGCATGTTTTGACTTCCATAATAACTAGGTTATTCTTCCAGAATGACTAAGTTATTCAAACCATCCACAGTCGGTCATATGTTGGAAGTAGATATGAATCAAGACTGTCATGGGTTGGCTTGTAGAGGTCCAAGTTGGTGGACAAAGTTGTACTACAACACTCATGAGTGCTCATAAGTTCTGAGTATTGGATTCAACCCGCGCTCATTTGAATCATTTCATGGATTTTATCACGAGTGATCATGAGACGATAATATCTTATATTCTTCAAACCTAGAGATATGAGTTGTTACTATGAGTTGATAGTACATTGATTGCACGAAAACACATTGGTAACTCGATGTTATAAAACGTGCCTTTGTGTATGATTCAACAAGTAGCAGAACAAGCCATATGAGTTGAAGTTTATCCATTCCTTTTACCTTCGGGATAAAAGCGATATATGTGGGCCCCTCGATGATTTAATGATGACACATGTGAGTGCTTGGCCAAGCCAGGGCTGATTTGATTTGTTCAATCAGTCAGTCATCATGAATCAGAAATCGGGAAACAACAAATGGACAGAGAGAATGATTGATGATCCATGTCTCAGTCCATACGATATCCAGAATGGAGGAATATATGATCTCTTATCTAATGGACAAGTCATTGACAAAGGTCAGAGTTCATCGGCAAGGTCAGAGTTCGACGGAAGCTTTTGAGAGCTACGATTGCCAGTTGGTTCTTGAAGTCATACTTGCAATAATTGTTTTAGACTTATCTAAGTAGGAGACTGTTGGATTAATGTCTAAGTCCATAACTATAATTGGTAAAACTTGACCCGACCCGGCATGGTCCATTTGGGTTGCATGGCATCATGCACTTGGATAGACTATAATGAGAGAAATAACACTTAAGGTTGATTAATATATTATAAGTTCTAATATATTAATAGGATTATTTAATTAGTATTAATCAAGAATTAATCTAGAATTAACTAAGTGAACAAAAGAAGACTAATTAAATATATGGGTTGATTGTGTAAATCATCCATACTTGTATAGTGGGCTAATGCTCCATGGATAATCAAGTTGGGCTAAAAACCATAGGATGGTCCATGGATGCTCCATGGTGTATTTGAACCCATGGATCCAAGGAAATGGAAGGCCATGACAATTAGGGTTTACCCTAATTGTAACAACTATATAATATCATATTCTTTGGGAAAAATCGGCCACTATGAATAATGAGAAAGGGCTAGCCGATTTTAGGAGTGTTCAAGTTTCTCTGAAGTTATTCCTAGTGTATTTGGTGTTGTGTGAACCATTTGAGGTGTCACACTTGAGGCACTAGGCACTCAAGCTTCATAAATACATTCTACATCAAAGAGGTATGTATTCTATCTTGTTATGTTCATTATTTTGTATGCTAGATTAGGATAATACCTTGGATGTTCATAACTGCATGTATAATAGAGAAAACATGGATCCAAGGTATTTAGGGTTGCATGTACACTTAGGAGTGTTAGAATGCTCAAAACCCAACAGTTTTCCTGCGTCCGAATGTCGCTTTCTTTGTGCTTTGAGGGACTCTGAGTGATGGGAGTTAGCCATTAGGTGAATACGTCATGTCACATGTGATCAGGGTTGAATAATCTCAGAGTGCTAGATTTGGCCCTATTGCGCAGCTCTTGTCTGAGTCTAACCGTTGTAGGGACGAGTCTGTTACTCGAAGGATTATCTGAGCCTCATCACATGTGATGGTATTCAGGTAATGGCTAATTGGCGTTACAAGGAGGCCTTCAGCAGCTGATGACCGGTTTGGGTGGAGTCATAGATTTTCCCTAGGGTAAGCCTAGAATGGGAATAGCAGAGAATCACCAGTGGTGAAAGGGACTTGGTGGAGTCAAGGCAAACCTTGAGGAAGGTATGGATAGATGTGGAAGGTAGTATGGGCCTGTATTACTGAAAGCAGATGATCCGTACCCGAATTAAGGAAGGTTGAGACAAGACCATGGAACTTGTAGTGGATGTGATCCCTCTAGAGGTATCGATATCACTAGCGGTTGGTATTATGTCTTGCAGAATGGTGTACTCCGACAGAGGCCGGTAGTTGGCAGTTCAAGAGAGGGATCGGGTTCGGGATCAGGGTCTGAGCTAGCAGATGAGAGGCTACGCGAGTTCATCGCGTCAGAGATCACCATAGGCATCCCTAAGTCGACCGCCATCATCTTCGGGTCGATCAAGGAAGGGATAGTTGAGCTGATGGAGGATTGCCTCAGGGCGTTCAGGAGTGATATGGCGTCTGGCCAGTCAGGATCCTGCACACTGTCCTTTAAGGACTTCAGGGGCAGTGGTGCACCAGATTTCCACGGGGCAAAGGACCCCATTGTTGCCAGACAATGGATCGCAGACATTGAGTCTGCGCAGTTGACCAGCTTCTGCCCCGAGGGGTCGAAGGTACGATTTGCAGCAGGATGTTTGAGGGACCGGGCTAGGGATTGGTGGGAGTCGTTTGGTGACTCTCTGGGAGCCTTGGCTATTGAGGCTATGTCATGGTCGGATTTGGTGACCCGGTTCCGAGCAGAGTTTGCGCCAGCGGTAGAGCTTCAGCAGTTGGCCAGGGAGTCTTTGAACATGAGACAGACCACGAAGACTGTGGCGGAGATCACCGCCAAGTTCCGGGATAGGGCATTGCTGGTGCCCCAGTATGCGGGGGATGAGGATATGAAGAGGACCCGCTATCATGACATGCTGCGATCCGACATTCGGGAGCACGTTAGTTTTTCAGCTTGCCCTACCCTAGATTCCATGATTGTCAGGGCTAAGGAGAGGGATATCGATCTGGAGCATGTCCGGAAGAGGAAGACTGAGGAGGGTCAGACGACTGGGGCTTCGGGGAAGAAGCCCAAGGGATCAGATGGTAGGCCGAAAGGCCAGTCAGGACCGGGCCGCTGCAGGAAATGCGGCAGGCCACATGAGGGGGCGTGTAGATTGGGATCGTCGGGCTGCTACAAGTGCGGCAAGACGGGGCACTTCAGCAGGGACTGTACTACCCCTACACCGGTTATTCAGACGTCTGAGTTGCTATGTTTCCACTGCAACCAGAGGGGTCACAAGAAGGCCAATTGCCCCCAGTTGATAGCAGCATCAGCGCCAGTGAAGGCGCCAGCTCCAGCGACCTTGCGGATCACCGATGGTCGACAGGGCAAGGCAGAGGCTCCAGTGGTGAGGAGTCGGGCATTCCATTTGACTACCGAGGAGGCACGCGCTGCACCCGAGCTTGAAATTTGAGCTAGGTTGATGTGTTAGACGCATGAACTCACATCAACCTAAACGCTGACACCGATGAGATCTCGGATGATATCGAGAAGATCTCCCTACCACGACGACCGCCCATATGCGACAAAGTGAGGCACGCTGCAAGACATGCAGAGGAGGTTGATGTGAAAGCAAGAGATATGGCGGAAATAAAAGCGAAATTCGATGAGCACAATTTATTACAAAAAGAAAAAAAAAGTTGAAATGTCACCACTTGGAGTTCCTAGAAAGGCATGCACAGGAGAAGCAGAAGCAAAAACAGAGAGAACTAATGACTTATCAGTTGTCAATTCTTCGGACTAGCGGGGAGGGTTTGGCCCTTCAAGATCTAGCGGTACTACAAGTGATGAATGATCAAATTAAGAAGACATATTTGGGTTAATTAGTAAGGCTGTAAACGAACTGAACGTTCGGCGAACCGTTCGTGAACTATTCGACTGGAAGTTCATTTATGTTCGTTTATTTAATAAATGAACGAATAGGAACACAAATTCTCGTTTGTTTAGTTAAACAAACGAACATGGACAATAGTCCCGTTCGTTTATTTATGTTCATGAACGTTCATTTATGTTGTTCGTTTATGTTCGTTTGTTTAAGTTTATCATATATGTTAAAATGTTTTGTCTTACATTACTATATTATATGTTCGTTTATGTTTATATATGTTCAATTGTGTTTGTTTATATTTTTTTTGTTTATGTTCGTTTAGCATGTTCATGAACATAAATAAACGAGAATGAACAATGCAATTTGTTAAACGAACAAACATGAACAATAAAGTTCGTTCGTTTGTCCGTTCGTGTTCGTTCGATTGTTCAGCTAACTTAAACGAACGAACATGAACAAGGCCTTGTTGGTGTTCGTTCGGTTCGTTTACAGTCCTATTAATTGGGATTAATAGTAAAATGTTATCGTTTTAGGTTTAATTTGAATGTTATTTGGGTTAATTAGGACTAGGAAAAAAATGTTATCTTTTAAAACTAACGTTTTTCTTATTGTAATATTAATATTAGTTTTTAAAAATTATATATGTTTTTGTTTTTTTAATATTATGTTTTATAAAAATATTTTTGCTTTACTAATTAAAAAAAGAAACACGAAAAAAAAAGAAAAAAAAATATGACATGGAAAATATTGGTGCTATAACATGAAAACCATTTACTTGTGTGGTATTAGGAAGTGGTCAAATTTAAGCCATCGAAAAAGTGTTGTTACCTCAACGTTAGCTCCACCACCAACCCACTAAACATTGAAAATTGTTATCATTACACAATATTTCTTTTTTTTTTATTTCTTTTTTATTTTTTTTAACATTAAATTAAATAAAAAAACACAATTTATAACATAAATGAATATTTTATATTAATTAAATTCACATTACATTAATTAGAAAATATAGAAAATTAGACCTAAAATATTTATAAAAAAACATAAAAAATAGAAAATTAAAGCTAAATTACTAAAAAAACATAGAAAACATAGAAAATTGAACCTAAAAAATTATCCATTTTTTATAGAGAATGTGTGTTTGTTGTGTGTAAAAATATGTATAAAGTGTGTTTATATATAGAGATTAGTTTAAAATTAAAAATCTTTTTTTTTTTAATTGTTTCTGAGGGCTACAAACTCACAACCCACAAAAAGTTTGAATCTAACACATCTTCAATCTCACTAGCACATCTTCAATTTCACTTATTGCCTTCGTTCGTCTTTGCATAAACTTCACACCCAAGCCACTAGCCCTTGGGGTGATGTTCACGAGTCTTTTGGAAGGCCACCTAAGCTTCCACGCATGGGTTTCTATCCTACTCCGGATAGTCTTATAACATCATTGCTTATGTAGCATGTTAGGTAATATTAAATTGGTGTTACATTTATTTGTCCACACCCAATGCTCTTAAGAACTCTATGGCCTCTTTTCTTTTTCTTTTTTTCCTATTTAGAGCAGCTTGGATAAATGATATTTAAAAATATTTTTAAAAAATCATCACATACATGGGTAATTAAATGACAGCGAAAAAAATAAATGTTGTAACTTAAAAAAAAAAAAAGATTTAATGGGTAAAGTTTTATTTCTTTAATGACTTTTCTCCTGAAAGCCAATGGACTAAGTATTTTTGTGTGTCGCCAACTCAGCACATACCAAAAACCTCCGAATATCTCTTTTATGGTAAACTTTTTTCACAAAAAAAGCTTATTTATGGGTCTTACCAAAGTAAAAGAATTATGTAAAATGAATAAAATATCAGTAGAATTATGAAAAGGATGTATGCATAGCCTGTGAATGTACACGCAAAGTGAAGAAACTCTTACATAGCTTGTTCGAATTTGACAAAGTTATTTGACCAAAAATAAAGACTCGCGTTTACCATATGCTAGCTATCCTAATTAACCCAGTAGATTGCTTTTGAGCTCAGGCAATGTGGTTTAGTGATGCTGAGCTCGAAATCAGAGGCTCATGCGACAGTTTCTTCTTTGCTGAATTTACATTTTACAAGGTGCTTAAGTAATTAATGAGAATGACACTCATCAAGCATCAAAAAGGTTTAGAATTGCAAAAATGGAAAGGAAAAGCATATGTTGAAGGTGAAGGTGAAGTCTATGCGAAGGTTTATTCTTAATGGCCATGGGCAATACAGAGTGACATTTTCATTACCATTTACTGCTCCAAAAAGGAATTAACATTTCAAATAACCCAGAAAAATATGAAAAATGGAAGTTCTTTTTGGGATTTCTCTAGATTAATTTACATGTTACATGATCATATAGAAGCTTCATAGTCCATACACCATAAGACAACAAGTTTTTTCATTTACAAATTACAATCCAAGAGCTCCTAGTGGTGTTTTCCCTTGTCCTGCTTCAAAGTAAAAAATTAACATAGCAACCATAGCAAGTCTTGCATGCTTAATCTCAGCCAACTTCAATCTATCAAGCTTTTCGGTATCCGGGACATATTCTCCGTTCTGGAGCGTACCCGCAAAGCCCAACGGGTCGAAAAATTTGCCACCTGGGTACCCTTGTTCGCCAGTGTAGTTGGTGAAATTTTCAGCTGTTTTGGACCATGGGGTGGCCCACTCAACCGATTGTGATTCCGGGTTGAAGAAGTCGACCCATCTCTTGCTCTCGACCCAACCCATGAGTAGGAGTTGGGTGCCCAAAAGAGATCCGAATGAAAACGGGGCAATGGCACCCGGGTCGGCTCCAGCTTCAAACCATGGGATCCCGCTCCATGCCTGACCCACGAAGATGCCCAGGACTGCAGCCATGGCCCACCGGCCATGGATGAGTTCAGCTTCTCTGTACCATTTTAGAAATGCCGGGTCCTTGCCTAGACCTAACGGGTCAAACCCGAAGTCACCTGGGAGCCTGTTTTGAACCGGTTATACACAAAGGACAAATCTTAGTATACTCGGAGAGAAAATCAAGTGGGTTTTTTAATTTATTTAAAAAAAAAATACATAAGAAAAAGACTTACGAGCCATCGAGCCACTCGGGATCGAGTAAATTGCCGCCACCCTTTACGGCGGGGATCCAAGATTTCTTGGGAGCGACGGCGGCAGCAATGACAAGGCGCCTAGGGGCGGAGGTGGCACTGGTGGCGGCATTTAGTGGTGCTGACAAGGTGTGGCTCCTCTTGCCGCCGGTCAAGAAGGGTGATCCGAGGCCGTTTAAGACTGCGGCGGATGTAGCGGCTGCCATTGTTAGTCTGTAATCAAGGTTTTGGTGTTTTTGTTGGTTTTGAATATGGAAGAAGAGGAGAATGAAAGGCGTGTTATATGGGTGGGAGTGAAATCAAAAGGGAGATGTGAATGGAGCCAGGTAGGATAAGTGAAATCTGAAGATGGAAATGTTGGATAGGATTCTGACCAATGAGATTGTGGAATCCATCTTTAAAACCATGTGGCTGACTCCATTGATTAGGGTTCAGGTGGTGCCCACTGTAAGTCCTTGTGGTCTTGAATCGTTGGACTCATAGCCTCTAGTTTTATTGCTAGTAAAATTCTCAACAAAATCACTCATTGTAAAATTGTCTTTGTACGACTCTTTATTCACTATATACAGAAATTGAAAAATTACAGTCTTTGTTTATTAATATCAATTACAACCAAAGTTGAAAATTTACAGTCTTCCATAAATTTTCAATTTATGGAAGATTTTCATATTTCGACATATAATGGTTGTATAAGTACTTCCTTTGATTTCAATATAACCATACGGACGTATTTGCTGATCAATAGCAAAAACCAATGAATTCCTTTATCAAAGATTTTCATTGAAATGGTTGAATCTCAATTCCATACAAAACTCCAAACCTAATTCTTGTTACAACAAAAAACGCATTAATTTTTTTATTTTTTTTCTGTAAAGGGTGAAAATGGTTGGTTTTTTTAATCGAAATGGTTGAAACTCAATTTCAAGTGATCTCATTTGCTATTGGGTCTTTAAGTGCCAAAAGTGTTTTTTATCGGACAAAACATGTCTTTAGAAAATGATATGGAAAATTAGAATAACTGGAAAATGTTGGAAAAAAAAATAGATTGCACGGTCAACCGTCGGCCCTTGGATGGGCGACCATGAAGGCATGAACCAATATGTTAAAGATCTTTTCTTTTCTTGTAAAGGAACATGACTTATTAAGGTAATTAACTTTTCGGTATGTTCACACAGGCCCGTCCCAGAGGGTGGGCGATAGGGGCGACCGTCCAGGGCCCATCTTTTAAAGGGGCCCAAATTTTTTATGGAATTGTTATATTTAGAAGATAATACAAATAATTTTCTTTTAATTATTGATTTATTATAAAAAAATTTGATGACATTTGTATTTTTTAAGGGCCCATTTTTTTCTCTCGCCCTGGGCCTAAAATATGTTTGGAACGGCCCTGTGTTCACATCAGGGTAACTATCTTTTTTTTGTACATATCTAGGTAACAAACGTGTTGTAAGTGTTCATATATAACCATTATGACATGTTATAGCAGGTTAAATTCTAGATGTGAATGTTTTCAACAAGTTTGTTACCTAGATATATACAAAAAAAAAAAAAAAATTACCCAAATATGAACAAAATGAAAAGTAAAAATTAAATTACACGAATGGTCCCTGTGGTTTGGGGGAATTTGTGTTTTTGGTCGCTAACTTTTTTTTTAGCTTTGATGGTCCCTACTGTTTATTTTTGTTGCACGTTTGGTCCCTGTCTTACCTAAAAAGACTATTGTGCCCTTATTAATTTATTTTTTTAATTAATTTTCTTATTTATGTATTTATTTTTTTACATATTTAAAAAAATTAATAAACCACACATATTTGTATCTCCTCGGATGATCCCTACTGTTTATTTTTAATTAATTTATTTTTTTAACTCGGATGATTCCTACTGTTTATTTTTGTTACGCGTTTGGTCTCTGTCTTACCTAAAAATACTATTTTTCCCTTACTAATTTTTTTAATTAATTTTCTTATTTATGTATTTATTTTTTATAAGTACATAAACAAGAAAATTAATTAAAAAAATTAATAAGGACACAATAGTCTTTTTAGGTAAGACAGAGACCAAGTTCGTAACAAAATTAAACAGTAGAGACCATCCGAGTTTAAAAATTAAATTAATTAAAAAACAAACAGTAGCGATCATCCGAGGAGATATAAATATGTGTGGTCTATTAATTTTTTTAAATATGTAAAAAATAAATACATAAATAAGAAAATTAATTAAAAAATAAATTAATAAGGGAACAATAGTCTTTTTAGGTAATGCAGGGACCAAACGCGCATCAAAAATAAACAGTAGGGACCATCCAAGTTAAAAAAATAAGTTAGGGACCAAAAACACAAATTCCCCCAAACCACAGAGACCATTCGTGTAATTTAATTTTTACTTTTGGTTTTGTTCATATTTGAGTAACTATTTTTTTGTACACATCTAGATAACGAACTTGTTGAAAGCGTTCACATCTAGGATTTAACCTGCTATAGCATATCATAATGGTCATATGTAAACATTTCCAACAAGTTTGTTACCTACATGTGTACAAAAAAAAGATAGTTACCCATATGTAAACATACCGAAAAGTTAATTACCTTAATAAGTCATATTCCCTTCTTGTAACGGTCGAAATTTAAAAACTCACAATTGACAATACCACCACAACAATAATATTGTCATATTAGTGCCATACCATCATCATACCATTATAAAATATCAGCCACTCCATATCATTCTAACCTCTTATTTAATAATTACATAATCAAAAAGATATTTTTTTAATTAATTAAATGTTAAGAGAGAGAGAAAGATAAAAAAAAAGACATGATTTGGCAAAAAAAATGTATGGCCTCATGTGTTGCACCCCACATCTCGCATCAAGACAAAGGTGGTGTGCACACCACCACCACATTACCACTTCATCAAAATGTCACTTGTTTTTAAGGATGAGCATCGGAACCGGCAGTAGCGAGTTTAGAACGTAAAAACATATGGTTCCCTTTTTAAAGAAACCAATAAAAGAAGAAAAATACTAAAAAAAATATTATTGTGGGTTCGAATCGGATTGAGTCGTAAAAGCAAAAAAAAAAAAAAAAAAAAAAAAAAAAAAAAAAAAGTTTTTACAATTGTACCCGACGAGGTCTTATAGCTTGATATAATTTCACAGTTGTATCATTACTAATACTATCTAAAACATTTTTTTCAATATATGACACCAAACTATCACTTAAAAATTGATCACCCATTTTGTTGCGTACATCAGTCTTTACCAACTTCATTACTGAAAATGCACGTTCCACACTCGTTGTTGCAACGGGTAAAATCAATGCAAGTTTCAAGAGAAGGTAAACCTTAAGATATATTATATGCTTTTTTCCATCAACCATCTTTTTGGCAAATTCTCCAATGCTCTTCAATTGATTAAATCGTTCACCTTCTCGTACATCCTTAATGTAATTTTTAAATTCAACTTCAAGAACTTGAAGATCATATTCTGTTCGAAATTCTTCCTTATAAAGTGTAGCCATTTCCATTAGTTTATCCAAATCAAAGGCTTTAAAAGACTCACGCGGGCACAAACAAGCCATGCAAAGAAGTAATTTCGTATTGGCTTCATTAAAGCGATGATTACCTAAGAAAATGAATCTTTAATAAGCTGATTACAAAACACAATAAATAAATCAAGTTGATAATATCAAACGTTACCTACCTGTGAACCTCTTCGACGACTGAATCCATCATAATATTCATCTTCCATATCCACGATTCTAACATCATGTTTATTGCAAAACAAAGTAACATTCCCTAAAAGTGGTTCCCATCCTACATCTCTAATTTCTTGAATCGCTTTTTAGAGCTGCTTACTTGATTCATGGCATTTACGATATCTTGGTCTTTTCTTTGTAATGTTGTATTCAAATGATTTGTGACTCACAAGATATCAACCATCAAGTGTAGACAAAACACAAAATCAAAGGACTTTAATAACCTTAAGATGCAAATTGCTTCAGCTTTACGATCACGATCACTATTATCTTTACCAAGGTCTTCAAGTACTTCACAAATGGAAGAATATATGTTCTTGATATTCAATAGAGATGAAAAATGAGAACCCCATTGAGTATCAGATGGTCGTTTGATATCCATTTCTTGGTTCAAACCGGTACCACTCTCAAGCTTACTTAAAATTTAACATATAAAGTTTAATTAGAATAATACAACTACAAAATATTTTAATAATAAATCTAGTATAATTATAAAAGCAAACCTTCAACCAAGGCTTCCATAACTTTATTTTCTTGTTTTATTCTTAAATTATCTCGTCGCTTGTAGGAAGATCCATTAATGTTTAATAGCCGAGAAACCGCATCAAAGAAATCATTAACCTTCGTGTGATTTTTTGCAACAAACACTAGGACTAACTGTAATTGGTGATCAAAACAATGAATAAAATATGCAGATTTTGTTTCTTTCATAATCAAAGTCTTCAATCCATTAAATGCACCACTCATGTTACTAGCACCATCATAGCATTGCCCCTAATGCTAGTATTATTCAAATTCCACTTTGACAGCATATCATAAATGGTTTCCTTTATTGTCAAAGTTGAAGTGCCACTGACATGTCTAAGGCCAACAAACATTTCTACAACTTCTCCTTTTTTATTTACAAACCTCGATACTAATGCCAATTGTTCTTTACAAGAAACATCATGTGACTCATCTACTAAAATTGCAAAAAATCTTTTCCAAGGTCTTCCATAATAACATTTATAACTACATCTGAACATGCCTGCACGATATCTTTCTGGATATCACTGCATTTCAATTGTGTATTTTTTTTGGAGCACTCTTTAACACAACACGATCTACCACATCACATCGATCATCTAACCATTGTAAAAGTTCAAGAAAGTTACTTTTATTATCTGAACCATCAGTCTCGTCATGACCACGAAATGTCAATCCTTGACGCAATAAGAATCTAACACAATCAATTGAAGCATTCAAACGAATACGATATTCTTTTTCTTGCAAAGTGGTTTGTTTCTCAAAAGTAGTTATGGATTGTCTTTGGTTCATCAAATTTTTGACACTTTTGGACAGCAATATTGTGTGGAGTTCCAGCTTTATGATCATCTAGTCTTGATTTCCTATTCCAAGCTTTGAAACCAGATTTCACAAAATGATCCGATCCACCTTGGTTTGGTATGTCGGATTTAAATAGATAACAACATAAACAAAATGCAAGATTTTGTTTTATACTATATTCTAACCAATATTTATTGCCATCAAACCAAAATATATTAAATCTTCGTTGTTTACCTCCAAAAACACGTTGTGGAAACTTATAGTTTTGAGGTTAGAAAGGTCCTTTTTGTAAGCATGCTCTTTTAATTTTATATTTTTTATTCACATGATAATATTCCACAGGCGGACGTTCTGCCGGGTCAACGGGTAGTAAACTTAAGTCAACTCTCATATGATTATGTTGCTCATTATCTTATTCTATTACTTTTTTTATCACTCTTTCCAAAAAACTTGAATAAAAACATTCTTGATTTTAATTTCTAAAACAAACAACAATTCATAAACAACAATCAAATACCCAAACAAATGAACAACAATCAAATAATCAATTCAAATTGAAATTATAAACAATAAAAAAAGCTTATTAAAAATCATGAATAAAACAATCAAAACAACAAAAAAAAAAATCACAGATTCGATATTAATAAAATAGTTGTCATTTGCCAACGATTAACAATCAAATACTTAAGGTTAATAAAATTAACAAAAATTATTAATTAAGATACCTGCATGGGCAAGTGGGCAATTGGTATTGTTGAACAATGAACATGCGCTGCTGTGATAGTATTCTTCATTCACATTAATTTCCTTTTTAATTTAAAATTTATTGGGCTATATATGCATATTGGATCATACCCTAAAAATATTGGACTATTCAAACATAAAACAAGGGCTCAAAAAATTTGATATATATATATATATATATATATATATATATATATATATATATATATATATATATATATATATATATATATATATATATATATATATATATATATATATATATATATATATATATGGGAAAAGTGAATATACCCTATATAAGCTTACGTACCCAAACTCACCATAATACGTTGTTTTGTATCATATAATACATTCTAATTGTCTAATATTCTTATAGTTTTTAACTTCTAACTTTATTTACTTCCAAGATTTTTGTAAATTAAACATTTATCTTTTTCTTACATAATTTTCATTTTCATCTACAATATATATAGCCTAATAGGTGTTCGGCAAAAAGGTGTGATTTAAGAGAAAAATAATACGGAAATTTCGAATATCTTGAAAATAATCAACTTAGGGTTGAAGTTTAAGAACATTATAATGAATATATCAAACAAAACGACTTATTATGGTATGTTCGGGTACCTAAGCTTATATACCCTTAAGGGTATATTCACTTTTCTCTCTCTCTCTCTCTCTCTCTCTATATATATATATATATATATATATATATATATATATATATATATATATATATATATTGTTTGGCTAAAAATATTAAGATAGTTCATACATTTTTTTTGAGGTGGGTCACAATAAAAAATTATATACAACTTGTTATATATATATATATATATATATATATATATATATATATATATATATATATATATATATATATATATATATATAAAAGGTGGGTCAAGTGACTCACCCTCAATACATATAAACTCGCTACTAAGAACCAGGTATCCGTTTTTGGAATCGGAACCGTCTTGGAACTGTTGGTTCTGGAACTGGAACCGCCTTAAGCGATTCCGATTTCGGTTCTCATTTTTTCGGAACCGCTACCCGCTGGGTACCCGCCGAAACCAGTTTATATATATATATATATATATATATATATATATATATATATATATATATATATATATATATATATATATATATACACACACACACACACACACACACACATATTAGTATTTCATATAAATATGTGTGTGTTACTTAGACTAGTTTAGAATATATCGGTCCGATTTTGTCCCTCTTTTGTCCGAATTGATTTGATTTGGATCGAATTAAGTTACAATTTTATCGACAAAAGTTAAGGAAATTAATATAACCGAGTTACCCGTTCCCGGAACTGGAACCGCCGGTTCCGGGACTGGTTCCAAGAATTTAAGAACTGCCTAAAGCGGTTCCGGTTCCGGTTCTAACTTTCTAGGAATCGCGGTTCCGGTTTCGGTTTTCGCCAAATGAGGCAGATACCCGCCTATGCTCATCTTTACTTGTTTTGTATGTATATCGTTGTATGTATATCATAATTAGAGCCGGCAAAAATCGATCTAACCTATCAACCCAACCCAAAAATAGCGTATTGGGTTGAGATTTTCAACCCATTTAAGTTAAATGGGTTAATCCATTTAATTAAATAGGTTAGGCTTGGTGATATTATCAACCAGTTTTCAACCCGCCAACCCATTTTAGTTTAATATACATATTGAATTTAATAATTGTTTAAATATTATCATGTATTAACCAAAATATTAATTTATAAACTATAATGTTGTATTATTATTTATGTTTTAAAAAACATATAATCTTGATTCTCATAATTTTTCTTAGCACCGATAATACTAGTCGCTCTTCAAAATCATTTTGAAATTAAATATTTTTAATGTTATTTGAACAATATATTTGTATTTATCAATCCTTATTGTACTTTTGTCATACTTTGAAATTTTATTTACATTTGGAACTAATTTAAGTTGTATAATCTTTAGTTAAATAATGTATTTATGTGATTTTAAATGGGTTAACCCAAGTTTAACCAATTTATTTACTAGGTTGGGGCAATAACTACTTAAATGGATCAATCCAGTGACAACCCATTTATCTAAAAAGTTGGGTTGGATTGGAAATATCAACTCATTTAAATAAATAGGTTGGATTGGGTTGAAATTTCCAATCCAATTAATAAATGGAATGAATTCGAACCCAACCCAAATCGACTCATTGTCAGCTCTAACCATGATGCCTTATAGGGTCTTTTTTACTTGTTTTACCCACTATAAAACTCAATGCATTGGGGCATCTTTACTAGATTAACTACGATGAAAAACTATGATATTTTAGGAGGTTTTGATTTTGTTCTTCAAATAAAATTATACCACGCTCATCTTTAGGTTCAATTTTATTCACTTAGAGTTAGGGTATTTATATAACATTAGTTGTTACCAAAAAAACATGTTAAAAGATCATCATCAACCCAATGGATTTAGTCGAACAAATTTGAGTAGAAGTCTATTATACATAAGATGTTAAAAATATTCAAGAATATTATGAAAAAATCTAGAATGTCTTGGAAGCCACTAGAAGATTCCAAAACACATAAAGAAATGAGAATGGTCTTATATAGAGTTATGAGGTCTTGAATCAGATATGTTTAGGTGGAGGCCAATGTAGAATATTCTCCAAGTCATATTGGTATATTAATTGATCTTACTAAAATGAAAGAAATAACCAAAACTTGTATTAGGAAGATAACTAATAACAATATCATTACACTATTTTCTTACTGCTTGATGCACAAAGGCAAGTTACTAATGATGCTCAGCTGCAACAATCACTTATAGAGTAAACAACAAGGATGATGATCTCATTATAGTTATGGATATTGGTCGTGGAACTTTTAATGTTTCCATATTGAAGATATTTGATTAGAAGGCCAATTATGTTAGTGTCTTCTTGACTTTTAGTATGGGTGTCTAATAATAACTCCTATTTTCAAGTTAAAAGTCACAATCAACATTATGTAGCATTCTTAACAAATTTTGCAGTTAACATATTTAAATCAGTATTTAAAATTAAAAAATTCACAACATTGAACAATTGAAAAATAAATCACGCATTTCCACCATTACTCCAACTCGATAGTTCGTCATACCCAATTCTATCCTAATAACATGCGGTAGTAACAACATCAGATGCATTAATTAGTTAAAATTAGAAAGTAGAAAAGCATACATGTAAAAAAAGATATATGTGGCACTTGACTTGTCTGTAATCATGTCTGATTTATGACTTAATAAGTATGCTCCAATTGCATACGTTTACTTCTACTTAAATGTCTGAACATCATATTTTTACATTCAAGACATGCTTTTACAATGGTTGTTTAAATTCCTAAAATATGACAATGATATGTAAATGTGTGTTGATCATTTTACCCGAATATGAGTTAACTAGAATTATGCAAATTGGTGAAAATATTCAAAACACACTTACCCATCATTGTCCTATTTTAGGACTTTAACCAACTTCTATAAACTAGTTCTTGAAATGAAATAATGCTAATGATTATGCAGTTAAGTAGAAGTAAATCATTAGGGATTTTGTCCTACTTAAGTGATAAAATACGTGTGATTTACAAACCATTTAGATACCATTTGTATGTTTATTTTTCACATACATTTTATATCTTCTAATTTTAGTTAACTATTTCATCTATTGCAGTTGTATATCTTCTATACATCATGTTATTTGGATGTATCGCATACCACAACTCATGTGTTAGAGTCACAGACTGCAAGGTACGATTTATTTTTCATTTATCCAAAGCTTGTGTATGATTTGATTTTGAATATTGATTTAAATCTATAAACACCTAAACAAAATTTCAAGCAGTAACATAATGAATATTATATTGTTGACATGTATAATACAAAAAAGAGCTCGTATACGATGGGACATGGTTACTATTCTATCTGATAACTTCTAATCTCTATAAATTTGGGCATAAATATAAATGAGACACCAATAATGTGTGTGTGTGTGTGTATATATATATATATATATATATATATATATATATATATATTAGGTGTAAGACCCATGTATTAATGGGTTCATTTTAAAGAAAAAATTATGAAATTCTAAACATTTGAAAAGTCTGAATTTATAAGAAAAAATAGAAAAATATTGAATTATTAAAATGGGATATATATAGTAAAGTCCCAATATTTTCATCGATTTGACAAGAAAGTCCTAAACTTTATTTTTTTGACAGTAAAGTCCAAATTACCGGCAATTTTTGACACTTTTACCCTTTTTCCCCGGTTAGCCGGTAATTAGGACTTTTTTGTCAACAAAATAAAGTTTAGGACTTTCTTGTCAAATCGTCAATTAGGATTTTACTGTCAAAAAAATAAACTTTAGGACTTTTTTGTCAAATCGTTCAAAATATTGGGACTTTACTGAATATATAATTTTTTTTGTTAGAAATTTAATGGTATGATACTCTTTAAGCATAAGAGTTATTGAAACATTCTCTAATCAGCTAGATCCTATTGAAATCCTTTACGTTTGCTTCTTGTTAAATCGTTTTTTTAATCTCAACAAACCGACATTGAAAAAAATTGAGATAATCAAGAAAGAAAAAAAGAACCAGGGTTGTGTTGACTTTTTGCAGTCTCAAAAATGGAGAAATTAGAAACCTAAAAAAACGAAATTGCCCTAGCTTTATACAAACACAAACAACACATGCCTAGTCAAAAGGGTGTGAATGTGGAGAAGGGAAAGAAGGGCAATTTCGTTTTTTTCGGTTTCTTATTTCTCCATTTTTGAGACTGCAAAAAGCCAACACAACCCTGGTTCTTTCTTTCTTTCTTGATTATCTCAATTTTTTTCAATATCGGTTTGTTGAGATTAAAAAAACGATTTAACAAGAAGCAAACGTAAAGGATTTCAATAGGATCTAGCTGATTAGAGAATGTTTCAATAACTCTTATGCTTAAAGAGTATCATACCATTAAATTTCTAACAAAAAAAAAATTATATATTCAGTAAAGTCCCAATATTTTGAACGATTTGACAAAAAAAGTCCTAAAGTTTATTTTTTTGACAGTAAAGTCCTAATTGACGATTTGACATGAAAGTCCTAAACTTTATTTTGTTGACAAAAAAGTCCTAATTACCGGCTAACCGAGGAAAAAGGGTAAAAGTGTCAAAAACTGCCGGTAATTTGGACTTTACTGTCAAAAAAATAAAGTTTAGGACTTTCTTGTCAAATCGATGAAAATATTGGGACTTTACTGTATATATCCCTATTAAAATTAAATTGTTTGTTTTTTAATTAAACAAATAATTTAGATAAATAAACAAATGAAACTAATGAAACTTTAATTTAGAAATTTTGAAATTAGAAGGAAGTCAATTAATGAAATTGATATGCATTTATTATTATATTTATTGCAATTATTACATTTAAATATTATGTGGAAATTAATAAAATGAAAAAAAACCACAAAATGTCATGTGGAAAAAAATTAATTGAAGATAACCACAAAATGATATGTGACCAAATCAATGAGAGTATGACATGTGACAAAAAGTTTTTTATTTATTAGAGACGAGATATATATATATATATATATATATATATATATATATATATATATATATATATATATATATATATATATATATATAAATATATAAGGCTACGTTATTATGTGGACGGACAACTATTGTGCGGACGTGTAGACAGTGCTATTCTATGAAAATTACTAAAAGAATAAGTTGTTTAGTAATGTGAATACATCCAACCTCACACAATTATTGTCATTTTCATTCATTCTCACTAATTCTTATTGATTTTTGTTCTCACGCATCGTTTTTCACTCATTTTCATTCTTGCAAAATACGACTCAATAAAATCCTGACAACATTCTGATAGAATGTGAATAATAATAATAAAAAAGTCTATAATAACCTTATAGACGATTTAATTGGTGAGAATGTGTGATAAATAGTTATGTAAAATTGAACGTATTCACATTATCAAACAACATATTTTCTTTGTCATTCTTAGAGAATAACATTGTCCACACGTCCGCACAATAGATGTCAATCCACATTTGAACCTACACACACACACACACACACACATATATATATATATATATATATATATATATATATATATATGTAGGTTCAAATGTGGATTGACATCTATTGTGCGAACGTGTGGACAATGTTATTCTCTAAGAATCAGTCATACATGCACACAATAGATAATGAAAACAAAATAACCTAACCCTATATATAGTTAGATATATATATATATATATATATATATATATATATATATATATATATATATATATATATATATATATGTAACTATATATAGGGTTAGGTTATTTTGTTTTCATTATCTATTGTGTGCATGTATGACTGATTCTGGACCAATCATTTTAGTTATTTTAAGAAAGTAATTAATGTATATTACATGTTGAAGATATAATAGGTATTAATTACATCTTCAACATTTAATATGCATTAATTAATTTCTTAAAATAACTAAAATGATTGGTCCATAATCAGTCATACATGTATACAATAGATAGTGAAAACATTTGAACCTAACTATATATATATATATATATATATATATATATATATATATATATATATATATATATATATATATATATATAGAGAGAGAGAGAGAGAGAGAGAGAGATGTTCATCAAATTATAACAATTATTGAATTTGAGAATGCAAAACAAATCTTAGCCACAATTTTTTTAAATAAGAAATTAAACTAATTAATAATACGCGGTATATTAGTAAATTGGCATTGATTTAATAGTAACCGTTTACACATGATCGTATCTTGCAAATGCAAAAAGCATTTCTATTTACACAATTATCGTTCTTTGCATCACTCACTCTCTCTCTCTCTCATCATTTCAGATGAAAAATCATCATTTTACCATTCTCGATCGTCATTTCAAAGAAAAATCCTTTGTTTTAATCATTTTTTTTTCTAAAATCGAACAATGAAAACCTCCCAAAACAACAACAACGTGTTCAAAACATGGCTTAGCAGAAACTCTTTCTATTTTGTTTGAGTTAAAAGGTAAAAATTTAACATTTTTTTAACTAAAAATACGTATATTTTAGTTTAAAAGTTAAATATATTTATGATATTTATATGTGATTAGCGTATACAAAATTATATTCATATGCGATTAACATTAAAGTTTTGTTTAAAAATCAGAAAAAATAACACATATGATTATATTTAATAATTATTTATTTGTAATCACATATGAATAGAATTTGTTATTAACTTGTAAGTTATTATATAATTTATTCATATTTTAATTTTAGAAGAGGCACAAAAAAGAGAAAGAGTATCAAAGAATAAGAACGAAACATGTGAAACGTTTATATATTTGAATGCATTACATTTTAATCATTTAGGATTAATTATATATAAATATCTTTTAAGTATTATAGTTATTTATCTGATAATCATATGTGAATAACAAAACCAAAAAAACCATACACCCGAACATTCACATATAAATTAGCACATAAATAGTTACAATGCTAAAAGATATTCACATATTGTAATAACTTGTGTCAATATATATATATATATATATATATATATATATATATATATATATATATATATATATATATATATATATATATATATATATATATATGTAATATATATGATTTGATTATATCAATTTAAAAGAAAGAGGATTAGTTCACAATTAATGGGTTAATTATATACAAATTATGAGGCTTAATGATCAAAACCGTCATTCATCAATATGGCTTTAAATTCGAGCAAACGAGAGGACTCCTTCAGTTTCTGAGTTAGACATTATATATAGCTCGAAAAATAGAGTGGAAACCCCACTGGAATTGCAAGAAACAACTGTGATTCGAGGGAGAATTCGGAGATTGAAGGTTGTGAAGATATTCGTGGTTTCTTTCGAAATTAAGGTAAGTTCTTCTAATCTTAGTTTAAATTAGTTGAAATATCGCTTTAGATTATATATGGTGCGGTCTAGATCGATCGTATGTCCTTGGTTTGGCTATGAAGATGTTGAATTTGATGGTTATTGAAAGAGTAAAATTTGGCATAAACTGATATAAATAATCTTTGATTATATGATTTTATTTTAGATTAAAATGGATTTGTCTTAGTTAGCAGCGGAGATAACTATTTATGGGTTTCACTCAATAATTTGACGATTATTGGGACAAAATCAAAGCTGTAAAAAGAAAAAGATAAGAATGGCAGAAATAGAAAAAAAAAATAGCGGGTTAAGAAGGAGGACAAATCGGGTAAATTACTATGGGTGGGCTTATACGCATTTACATTCATTTTTTTTTTCAAATCCAACAAACAGTTACAGAAAAGGCCCTCATGGTTTAAATCACTTGTCATCTTTTTGAACTATTATATGTTAAATAGTTACACTTTCGACGTCTTGCCAGTTACTTTTATTATTGTTATAAAGAGTTGCATTCTAGCCCTTGAAATTTTGGTAATTAAATATTCTACTCAAATTATTTTATAAATAATTAGTTTATTATTTCCTTTAAAAATTTTACGTTTTAATATATATAATTTTTTTTGCATGATAACTAATGTACTAGCTGGCCAAACAAGGCGTACGAATAATCGAACCCCACACCATGAAATCATAAGATGCTTTTAGGATTATGTCCTCAGAAAATATATTGGTTAAATGTAGGGTGCGTGTAGCGTGACACACGTTGGTTAAGACCTAACGCCAACAAGGTGAGTTTCGTGTGAATTTTGTGGTTGCTTGCATGAAAAGTTGATTCTAAATTATTTGCAATTATATGTTACCGTTGTTATTGCTATGAATATTTGTGTGAAATTTTGTGAATTATTTCATATAAAATGGTGAAAATGGTGGGTGACATATAGGGAACAGGTGTATTTACACGGTCTTATTATTAGTCGTCGTACAGGGTGTTTGTACGCGGCGGAGAGCTTACGCTCTGTTTATCTAGCCGTAAGCATATTTGTTGTGCCCGGCGGAGGGACTCGTTCCCTGGAAATGACAGTAGTTCCCTAATGTGTCATCAAGGGTGGAAAGAAATGAAAAGAATTATATTGATAAATTGTTGCATTATTTTTATTTTATTGACGTCAATATGCATGAAAACCACGAACTCACTAGGCCTTAGGCTTACCCATTAGAATCTTTAAATGCACGCAACCCAGGAAATAACGTAGCAAGTGGCAGCGGGAATGGAAATGATAAAGTTTAGACTTGAAGAAGGCGACAAGTTTTGAGGAAGACGTAGCGCACCAAGTGTTTAAATAAATTTATATTTGTTTCCGCTATTATTATTAATAATTACGTTAGTATTTAAATCTTGAATTTTGGAAGTTTTGGGACTATGTTAAGTTATTTTGGTATTTGAAATTTGGGGCGTTACACATATGATTAATCATATGTGATTACACAACTATATTCTTATTTATGTGATTATATAACTTAATAAAATGTAAATTTTTAAACGTAAAAAATAAAAAAATGAAAAATGTGACTGAAAAATAAGAAGAGAAATGAGAATGAAGATCGAGAAAAATAACATTAAGGGTAAAACGTATTTTAAATACGTTTTAATCTTTTGTGATTAACAAAGACAAAAAAAACTATACACAATGATATTCACTTATAATTAGCACATGAGTAACTATAATGACTAAAAGATATTCACATATAATTAATCACTTATAATTACAATTATATTCTTTTTCATGTAATTATATAAATTTATGAAAATGTAAATTTCTAAAACATTTAGGAAAAAAACAAATTCAAAAAGCAAAGATGTCACTGGAGAATTAGAAGAGAAACGAGAAAGAATATCAAAGAAAAAGAACAACCAAGGTAAAGCTTTTATATATTTGAATACATTACGTTTTAATCATTTGTGATTAACAAAGACAAAAAACCATACAACCTACTATTCACATATGATTACCACACAAGTTAACTATAATGTTTAAAAGATATTCACATACGATTAATCACCTTTAATTACAACTATATTTTTATTTATGTGATTATATAACTTAATAAATGTAAATTAATAAAAGTTTTAGAAAAAAGTAAATTCAAAAAAAGCAAAGATGTAACCGAAGAATTTAAATAAACTATGATTTAATCATTTGTGATTAACATATGATTAACATATAAATAGTTATAACTATAATTCTCAATAGATATTCATATATGATTAATCACCTGTGATTAAACCATATATTTTAATTATATGCGAATATTTGTTAAGCATTATAATTATTTTTGTGTCTTATTTAGATTATTCATGTATGTATTCTAATATATCGTAAAACTTGTTAGATACATAAATAATGACAAAAAAAAGGATATATATATATATATATATATATATATATATATATATATATATATATATATATATATATATATATATATATATATATATATATATATATATATATATGCTAAAAGAAACAAAAAAAATTGCCAATTGCAAAAGATTCATCAATGTCACCGACTACACAATCAAAAACAAAAAAGAAAGGGGAAGCATTTGATGGTTCAAGCTCCAAATGTATTTTTTTTAAATCTTTTTAACTTTATATTCATAAAAGAAGTTATATATCTTTTAAAAAAAATCTTACATATAAAGAGAAAAAAATGCCAACTCATAGATTATGATCCATAGATTATGATTCAGATTTTGAGGACATTGGTCTTGTTAAAAGGAAAAGGCAGAAAAATGATACTTTTGTGCCGATACAAATAAAAATCTTGCTAAAAAAGACTAATGTGCAATGCATAATAGGTAAATACTATTTCTAATTGCAAGTGAAAATTTTACAGTATTTACCTTATTCAAATGTAAAAATTTGTTGTCATGATCAACATATCCTAATTCTTCTAAAAAAATATAAGGCTTATATAAAAGTCTAAAGAAAGCTTTTTGAACCTTTTCTTAAAATTTGTGCTTTTAAGAAATTCCACATATAACTATAATAATCACATGTGATTTCATGTCTAGAAGTTGATATCCAACATACATAAGCAATAATAACATATAATCAGTTAAAATATTTGTATATAATACACAACTCAACATATGCATGTTAATATACATAATCAGATATGAATAAATAAAAGAACATATAAAAAAAAAATACATTTTTAGCAGTTTATTCATGATACGCAACATGTACACTCAGTTTTTTGATCAATAGATCACAATTCCAATAATAACTATAATAATCACAAGTCCTAAACAAGCTTCTTAAATATTTTCTTAAAGTATGTGTTTTTAATAAATTCCACTAATAGCTGTAGTAATCACATGTGATTCAAAGTTTACAAGTTGATATTTAACATACATAAGCAATAATAACATATAATCAATTAAAACGTTTGTGTATAATCACATGTGATTATACACATCTCAACATATACATGTTAATATACATAATCACATATGGAAAAAATAAAAGAATATCTTCACAAAAACTTACATTTGTTGGTAGTTTCTTCATGATATGTCACATGTACAATCTGTTTTTTGAATGAGAAAACATGATTTCAACAACCTCCTTTAATGCTAGATCTTGATTTGTTAAGACCAATAACGGATGCTTATTCCTACGAGCCCTTGGAAAATGTACAAGCAACCACATATATGAATCCACATCATCGGTACTTAACAAACCAACTTCGACCATAAAAAATGATTTATGATGATCAATGACAGTGAATGGAATAAAAACAAGTACATACATGTTTCATACAAAAGACATAATCATATATGATTAACCATATATACAACTGAACTATAGCTTTTATCTAATGCTATTAATCACATGTGATCTAAAAAGTAAAACTTACTTATTCGTTCGAAAGTTTGCATGAAAGGGCATAAGTCTCTAAATTCTTTGTACTTTGCTTTCTCTGTCTCGTCGCTAGAAACATTACAATCAAAGCTTTATTGGAATCATATTTTTAATAAAATGAAAACTTTAGGTATCTGTCTTTTCGATTTGTCATCTTGCTCACAATAAGTTGAGCATCTTTGTAACAGATAATGGACCCATATCCCTCTTGAAGTTTCTGTATTCTACTACCTTGACATTTACCTGTTGAAAGTCGCCTTTTAAATTTGATTTTAGTTTGTAGGCCTTTGTATCACCGATTTTTTCTGTCGAAGCCCGAACTATGAATTCCTTGTCCGAATGCGATAGTTTCCTTGTTTTTATTAAATTATATATGTCCCCAAGCTTATGGCTATGCATTTCTTCAAATTTCTCAAACTTGTAATCACATGTTCTATTTATATATTTCAAAACAATCTTTGCTCTACAATATGTCACCTTATCGTTTGCGTTATGTTTCTTTCTCATATCCAACGACTTCTTTGGTGGTATACCTATCCTGCTGCAAACTATATACTTATGATTTACCATACCACCAACTTTTCTTTTTATGTTCATACGAACATCAAAACTTTCCTTCTTTGCATGGATTCTATACATCTCAATTGCAGCATCGAAAATTTGAACCTCATTAAGTAATTCGGTTTAGAATCTCCAGTTTGATATCAGGCGAAAACTCTGACTCATAATTATGTTTTACACACTTGTGATCATTATACTACTAGTATTTGAATCGTTGCAAGAATTAGAGCATTCACTTGTATAATAAAATATGGAAAAGGTGTTTAATGTTTTATTCATATGGAAATGTACAATGAGCACCTTTTCCATATTTGATTATACAAGTGAATGTTGTATTTCTTGCAACGAGTCAAATTCCAATTGTATGATGAACACAAGTTTTGTTTCAACAAAATTATGAGTCAAAGATTCATTATGATGTCAAACCGTAGAATCTAGAAGAGTTTAAACCAAATTACTTAATGATTTATGATGCTGCAAGTGGGATGTATTTAAGTTTTGTAGAGAATGTTGGTTTTGATGATTGTATGAACACCAAAAGAAATTTTGGTGGTATGTTAAAGCACAAGTATATAGTTTGCAGCAGGATGGCTGACCACCAAAGAAGTCGTTGGATATAAGGAACAAACATAACACAAGCTAAAAGGTGACAAATTTTAGAGCGAAGATTGTTGTGAAATGTATCAATGGAACGGGTGGTTTCAAGTTTTACAAGTTTGAAGAAACACATAACAATGAGATCGATGATATATTAATAAAAATGGAAACCATCATATTTAGACAAGGAATTCATAGTTGGGGCTTCTATATAAACAATTGGTGCTACAAAGGCATGTAAATTGAAATCAACTTTGAAAGGCAGATTTTAGCATGTATAATAGACTATATAAAATTCAAGAGGGATATATGGTCCATTATTGGTTACACAGATGCTAAACTTATTGTGAACAATATGACAGATCGGAAAGACAACTACCTGAATTATTCTTTTTGTTATAGATGTGGTGACAATAAAGCTTTGAATGCAATGTTTTGGGCGGACGAGATAGAGAAAAAAAAATACTAAAAACAAATTTGGAGATGTTATATTCTTTTATGCAACCATTCGAATGAAAAGTGAGTTTTACTTTTGTAAATCACATATGATTAATAACATTAGGTAAAAGCTATATCTAAATTTTATAAATGGTTAATCATATGTGATCATGTCTTTTGTATGAAACATGTATGTATTAGTTTTTGTTTCATTCACTGTCATTAATCATCATAAATCATTTTTTATGGTTGAAGCTAGTTTTTTAAGTATGGAGGATGTGGATTCGTATTAGTGGTTGCTTGTACATTTTCTGAGTGCTCATGGGAATAAACATCCATTATTGGTCTTAATGAGTCAATATGTAACATTAAAGCAATATGTTGAATATGGGCCCTTCTTCGTTACATCTATAGCACACCTTGTTGGATGTGCACTCGTTGGCCTAATGTCCTACCTTTCCACATTTGTAGCAAGTCACCTCCTTGCTACATTTCCCGATCTATTTCTTTTTACACTTCTCACACCACTTCGCTTCATTTCCTCATCCTGCAAATTTCCTTGAACCATACTTGCTCTTCTTGTTGGAACTTGTAGATCCCTTAAACTTCCTCTTTTCGCCAACCTCAACCTTGTTGACAGCTCTTCCCTTAATCATTTCTTCAACAGACTTGGCAACCCAGATAGCTGTCTCCAGAGTAGATGACTGGTGTACTGGCACCACGTACTCCCATGGAAGTCCCTTTACGTACTTGTTGATTTTCGTCAGCTCATCTGGGACGATGCGCAAAGCAAACTCCATTTTGTCAGTGAAGGCATTGGTGTATTCATCAATGTCAGGAATTGGTTCTCTAGTTCAAGCAGATTTTGAGCCAAGCAGTACTTGCATTTAAAGTGCACCAAAAACTTTTCCCATGTCAGCTGTAGTGGCTCATTAGGGCTTATGGTCTTCCCTAGAGTGTTCCACCAGCGAACAACGCCACCTTTGAACTGACGTACTACATATGTGGTTTGTAGCTTGCCCTTGCAACCACATGTTTCGAAGGCCAACTCCATCTCCAAGATCCAGTCCATAACTCCAATTTGATATTCTTTCCCAATGAAAATCGACGGCTTGCAAGTTGTGAAGTCCTTATACTTGCATCCGTTGCTCTCGACTCCTTCATCCTAGTTGTTCCTCCCAACCACTGGCGGTTCAGCTTAACCAACAGTCCTACTGTAGTCCTCTTCTTTTGACTGTCTGTCATTCAATTTTGGTTGTTCAATAAGCATCGAAGGTTCATCCCTATTATTCAGCAACATATGTCTCATCTTTTCCCTCTGTTCGACCATCATAGCCCAAATCATGGCTTGTACTCTAGCCATTGTGTGATGGATGAGGTGCAGTTGCTACCACCGGTACTGGCTCATTCACTTGGGATTGAGGCTAATGATTCATGTTTCCATTTGCATTTCCGAGTCCACTTTGGGTTCTCGCCATGTCGATCTATACACCAAAGTAGGTGAATTTAGATCTTTATTTACGATATACGTTTAAATCCTCCTTATTACTCCGAAACGTTACATGCTAGTTCTAATATCGTAGTCGAACGCTTAGAATCCTGAAGACATAAGGTTTCCAGATCTGGTCGGCAATAGACCATAATCCTAACAAATAATAGCATATAAGGCATCTTTATAGATATAAAATAAAGCATTTAGCACAAAAAAACATTTTAGGCATATTTCCTAAAATAAACTAGTGCTCGTGTCTAAATTATAGTAGACACTCATCTCACAATCATCGTTTAGCATTCTAAGTTTAAGTCTAGGAATCCTACAAATTCAGAGTTCACTTAAACTAATGCTCTGATACCAACTGTGACATCCCCAATTTCACAGCCATAAAAGACCGATTTATTTATACTTTATTTAAAAATCAGAGTATACTTTTAAAGAAATATGTTGCGGAATTTGTTCCCAAAAATATGATAAAGAATTTATCAAAGCATTTCCGAAGAAATGTATTTTCATTATATTACAAACCTCGGGATGTCATTGTCATTACAGATCCAAAGCATAAACAAAAACAACATTGGCCACAAAAACATCATAGGCCTTAAAACATTCTATTTATTTCTACTGACTTATAATCCATAATTGCTCATCAGATCATCACATTTATGCTTTTGTGTCACTACCTGTAATACAAGAAACTGAGTGGGCCAGGCTTTGGAGCCTGGTGAGCATATAAGGTTTTCAACCCATAATAAGTAAGTTTATTATTTTCATCAAATCATTCAGCCCGATTACCCGTTTTCGTTATCCTCACTTTACGTCCCTAAAGCATCTATTATAAGGGACATAGCCTTAGGATTTTTCATCAGGGTGGACAAGATTATTTTGGGGATTCCTCAACAATACATGTTAAATAAGGCAACCATGAGGGGGATGGAGTACACCTGGTGAACACGTAGTTCAAATAAATACCTACAGGTTGTGAGTCTTCTAGCATTCCACTGGACTGTCTAGAATAGTCTGTGGTCGTCATCTATACTCTGCTAGATGACTAGATCATCGTAAACATCGAGGTCTCTCATCATTTTATTTCATCACACATCAACTATTTCATCTACCCATGTTTTACCCAACATATTTGTAGATATAAAATACATATATAGTGTGAATCATAAAAAAAATGTTTAAATCGTTCATCCAACATAGATCTCAGGTAAACAGATAATATGCACACATAGCATGTAATTTATATAAAAATACTTCATATCTATGTGTAAGATGAAAGTAACTATGCACTCACCTGATAAAGTGGTGATTCCAACTTGGACAGCGCTTCACTTCTTAACAATATGATTTCCTTCAACGAAACCGGGAGGTTTGCTAGAAACCGAGCTCTGCGGGGGAGGAACTTTCCGAGCCGAAAAGCTTTTTTCTCGGAGATTTCGGACGCTCCGGGGCTTTCTTCTAGCACTAGGGAAGTTTCCTAGGGGATTAGGGGTGTTTTTGGAGGTTTAGAGAGAGAGTGGAGAGAGAAAGAAAGAGTTTTTGGTGTGAAGAATGAGGCTGCCTCGCACCTCTATTTATAGGCCTGAAACCTCGGTTACGTTGGGCATACCCTCGCATGTACGTTGTGCGTACCTCGGTGCGTAGGGCGTACCCACTTACGCGGTGAGTACGAGAGGGCAGGTGTCAACCATCAGATGGAACGACGTGGCTGATTCCGGACCTAGTGTGCGAGTACGCGGGGAGTTCCCTGAGCAGTCTCACATTTTCCATTCCCGACTTCTAAAATTCATAACCTCCGCATACGAGCTCCGCTTTCAATGTTCTTTATATCCATGCGTAGGTGGAGACGTACTCTATAACTTTCGTTTAGACCCCGTCGACTAATTTTGACTTTATTTTTAAAGTT
The DNA here is from genome assembly GCF_002870075.4 of Lactuca sativa. Lineage (NCBI taxonomy): Eukaryota > Viridiplantae > Streptophyta > Magnoliopsida > Asterales > Asteraceae > Lactuca > Lactuca sativa. Next base: position 252,359,847 of record NC_056627.2, on the reverse strand, counting down.
ATATTTTTAACAAGTCGGGGCAAGAAAAGTCCGTTAAAAATCCATATCTTTGTCATCCAACGTCCGTTTTCGTCTGTCGTTTTATCGTTGATCTCCTATTAATGAGATCTTCGATTCTCGTTTAGGTTGCGTCGGCTAAAAATTGTTCTATCTAAAATTCGAACTCTGGACTGCACACTGTTATGCCTAATTTTATAAAATTCATAACATCCTCAAACGAAGTCGGATTTGGATGTTCTTTTTATGCACGTTCTTGGTTTAACGTATACTACGAATTTCATTTAGATTGTTAAGGCTAAAAAGTATTTTATTGTAAACTCGCTTTTTACGTCACTCAACGTCGTGCCTGTATTGTCGCGAAACTTCGACAGATCATAACTTATTCATTATAACTCGGATTTCGACGTTTTTTTATATCTCTGGAATCCTTGTCACGATCACTACAACTTTCTTCACAGATATTGGGTTTATCTATTATTTTATTTTGACCCTTATTTTCATTCTTAATTTATTATATCTTATAAATAAGTATAATGCACATAGAATCACATAATTCTCATAATATTCAAGCAATTCCTCTTTATTACTTCAAAATAGGTTACAATTGTTGACCCTAACTATTACATTATCATACTAAGGCTTAGCCCAGAAACATGGGCGTTACATGTATACATTTGGTCACTGAGTTTTTTTCGTTCACATTTGCATCTTCAACTTATTTAACTGTACACATTCAGTCCTTTTGACCGACTACTCTACGTAAGCCGGAAAAATGACTTAATAGGGTAATATATTTCTCACTATGTACACATTTAGTTCTTACTATATTTTTGCACATTTAGTCCTTAATAATTTTTTTGTTGCAAAATAAGTCGTTTTTGTACACATTCAATACTTATAAACAATTTTTTTAGGTTTCTCTCATGGAACCCAGCATATGACAATCATTAATAAGACGTTCGGGGCTATTTATGTTTATGACCACTACGGCCTCCATTGTGTGGTGCTTAGGTCTTGTGTTTTAAACGTCGTAACTTTTTCATACGATCTCAGATTTTGACGATCTTTATATGTATGCGTTCATATTTAAGTCTACTATAATTTTCTTTTAGATTACTTCCGTTAAAATGTAATATATTTTTAGTTTTTTACTTATGATTTTATAAAAAAAACGTTGATATATAACAAATATGGACGTGTTGATATAAAAATCGTTAAAATCCATGATCGTATGAATAAGTTATGACGTTTAGAGCATAAGACCTAAGTAAACAAGCAACTGAGGTCACGGTGGTCATAAACATCAACAGTCATGAACAACACATTAATAGTTGTCTCATGTATGATGTTTTAAGAGAACCTAAAGATATATGTCAGAAGTATTGAATGTGTAAAAAAACCAATAATAACTTATTTTGCAAGAAAAAAATATTAAGAACTAAATGTATAAAAAAAAATTAATGACTAAACGTGCAAAAAATATTAAAGACTAAATACGTATAAAGTGAAAAATATATTATCTATTAAAACATTTTTTTATTTACTTGAAGCAGTTAGCCATAATGATTCAATGTTTACAGATAAAATGATTGACAGAAAAATATGAATGAAAAAGACAAATATAAATGAAAAAACTCAGTTACCAATTTATACAAATCGAAAAAATATATTATTTTTTCAATTCATTATTCTTTTTTCTTTTAATTTTGATGGTTTTCTTGATCTAATAAATAAGTAAAAAGAATGGATTAAAAAAGGAAAAAAATATATTTCATTTAATATATTTTTTTGTTAACGAAATACACCCGAAATCGAAGAGGTATACTACTGTCCATCGTATATTCTCCGCCATATTATGAAATCCCTTTTCTTGGATAAATAAGAATCAAAAGTTTTTAATATCGACTGTTCGTACTCGGTTGGCTCTTGTTATATGGGTCCCAACTAATCTAAGCGCCAAAACATCCACAAGCGCAAACGGACTTCACTGAAGCCACTCCTGATCTCAATCTTCTTTGAATCAAAACCCTAAACAACAACAGATGAAGTCAGATTCTTTAGATTACTAACAATGTCTAATCAATGTTCTAATATATTTAATTATCGATCTTTCAATCTCTTTCCCTCTTTCAACAAACCTCTAAAACCCTACGCTACCACTCTCCGCCCTGTTTTTCCATTTCATGGCAATCTCATACTAATCGATAGGAGATTAGGAAACAGAAAGTTATCACTTCATCCGCCTATAGTCGCTCAATCTTCATCGGATGTAGTTCTCGTTGCAACCACAGGTACATTCTTATCCGCTTCACAGTTCCATTGATCCGTTTAGTATTATGTTTCCAAATTGTCGGTTAACAATTCCAAGAATTAAGTAGTAAGATTTCGATTCTGATGCTGTAAGCCTATAAGTGATATTTGCCGTGAAGTAGTGATATATTAGATATACGATGAATATTTTTAGTCCTAAAATAGAATGTATCTTTTGGATGGATACTTGGTCCTGAAAAGCTCTAATCACCATTGTTTGATCTTTCGTTAAATCTCTAGTGCTCTGAGCTTGCAAGAAAGCTATTAGATGTCCTTTTTTGGTGCGTGGAATTTTTTTGATTAAAACACAAATAGTGAATTACCTTCCAGCTATATTGTTAGCCTACATAGATGAAATAACTGTTGTAAAAATAAATCCAGTGTCTATTACGCTATCTTAAGTGTTATTTGATATTTTGTATTGGCAGAACATCATGATGGCAGTTTAATATTCCAGTTTGGCGATGCTTCTGAGGTAGTGAAAAATGATGAAGTGGAAGAAATAGAGAGAAAAGCTGAAGTGGAAAGTAATGATGTGAACGTATTAGATGGAGATCAGGATAGACAGATAGTTGAAAAGACAACTGAAGGAGAATCTGTAAGTGATGTTGACAGACTTACTGAGGTTGCTAATGAGATTACAAATGTAGACATTGACAGTGACATTGCTGAAAGGGAAACTAATGTCACTAGTGATTTGAGAGATACTCATGCAGAATTGATCGAAAGAGTGTCATATATATCTGAGGAAGAAGTTATTTCATTGCAATTTGATGCTAAAATGAACGAATCTCTTAAAGATGTAGAGAGCACGCTTGATACAACAGAATGCACTGCTCAACCTGATGATGAAACTGAGGTTCAATTAGTTTCTGTTAAGCCTGAAAGTATACAAGCTTCAGATGTTGAAGTCATGGATGTTAAACAACCATATGCTGAGGATGAGTTGGACAAGGTGGAAACTGAAGATGCTAGCGAGAGTGATACAGAAGATATAATCCCTCCTGCAACTATACATATTACAGACGTTGAACTGATGGGTGCTGCAAATGAGGATGTCAATGAAGAGTTACAAGATATGAACATCAATGGGATTACTCTCGTAGATGAGATGCCAGCATCTGATTCATTAGGAGCTGAACCTTTAGATGAGGCAAGCCAGCTCCAATCTGTTGATGTCAAGGTTGAGGCAACCATGGAAATTTCAAGTACTGAAGGCATAGATGTTAAGGATCAAGCTATGGAAAATGAGTTGCAAGAAGTGAGCACCAATAAGAGGAATGAGAATGATGTTGCATATGTGATGCCTGTATCCAGTGTAGGAGAGTCAGGCCCAATTCTAGAAGAGGATGTCAGCCAACCCCAATCAACCCCTGCCCCCCTCAAGCCTGTCATGCAAGTTTCAGATATTGAACTTCATGATTCAATGGATCAGAATCCAGATGATGTGCTTTTACAAACCCACAATGAAATTGAGTTGCAAGTTGAGCTCATGGATATTACACAAATAGATGAGTTGCACAAGGTGGAACCTGAAGATACTACCACAAGCAATACAAAGGGTTTACTGTCTCCCACAATCTCAAATACTTCAGATGCTGAACTTATGGATGCTGCAAATGAGGATATGGAGGAAGGGTTGCAAGATAGGAACATGAATGAGGGTACTTTCATAGATGAGATGCCACCATCGGATCCATCAGTAGCTGAACCAACTTTAGATGAGGTAAGCCAGATTCAACTTGCTGATGTCAATCTTGAGGCAACCATGGAAGTTTCAACTGCTAAAGGCATGGATGTTAAGGATCGGCCTGTGGAAGATGAGTTGCAACAAGTGAGCTTTGTGATGCCTGTTACCTTTATAGAAGAGTCAGAACCAATTATAGAAGAGGAGGTAAGCCAGCCCCAATCAGCCCCTCTTGAGTTCAATCCCACCATGCAAGTTTCAGATATTGAACTTCAGGATACTATGGGTCTAAACTCGGATGATGGAATTTTACAAGTCATTGATGAAACTGAGGATCCATTTGAATCTTTCAAGCTTGAAACTATGCAAGCTTCACATATTGAAGCCATGGATGAGTTGCTTGAGGTGGAAACCAAAGATACTACAGAGAGTGATGCAAAAGATTCAATGTGTCCAGAAACCATGCATACTTCAGATATTGAACTTACGGAAGCTGCAAATGGGAATTTGGTAGAAGGGTTGCAAGAAGTGAACACAGGTAATAGCGATGAGAATGATGTTTCCAATGTTATGCATGCAGAACCAGTTCTAGAAGAGGAGGAAAAGCAGCCATGTTCAACCCCTGTTGAGCTTAAGCATAGCATCCAAGTTTCAGATATTGAAGTTCAGGATACTAAAGGTCAAAGTCTAGATGATGTGATTTTACAAATCATTGAAGAGGATGCAGGTGACAATTACATCAAGGATGTTGAGCGATCATTGCATCAATTAGAGGCTCTACTAGTTCAAGATGAGGGAGTAAATCACAGCATGTTGGAACAATGTGCTGAAGTTGATGCACTTGAAAGCTCAATGCTGGTTAGACTCTTGTTCCTTTTCCTTTTACATAAATGTGATGAAGTGTTTAATTGGATATTTGGATGTTAGGAAAGTACTATTTGTGCCATTTCATATGAAGTGATAGCACAATAGCTTACATTTTGTAAGAAGCAAATCTAAGTAGTCGGATACCTGCCTATGGGTACATTTTTCTATAGTATAGTCAACTTTTTATAATAGAAGCTGATTTGAACAATAGTTGATTAAAATAATTTTAAAAATTGTTGAAAAATATATGTACTAACAAACAATTTGACTTGCAAGTTATACTAAAAGTGCTTACTAGTGATTCTATAAAAAAATATATCACTATGAGTTTGCGAAAATTAATGGTAAACGAAAAAAAAAACTTGTGTTCAAAGTTTGTTGCTTGAGTTCTTTGATTATGATTTTATTACGATTACTAATTTAGAACATGATTAGTAACAATATTAGATTAAATGACCTTAAAAATACATTAAAAAATATGCCAATAAACAATGAATACAATATATACAAAAAAGTTATGTCAAGTCTTGACCGTTTTCAAATAGTCAAAAGGTCAAATTCTTAAGTCCTATATTCTTGTATAAGCACCTTTTGATTTTTTATCCCACATAAGTTTGTCTACTCATACATATAACCTTAAATACTTGTTCAATTGCCTAGATTTCACCCAATCTAATAATATCTATTTAGATACATTCTGGCCTAACTTAATATTTTGAACATACCAATACTACTTAATTACTTTACCATTAATACAAATACTTAATAATATATAAGGCAGTAGATTCATTCTATTAAAATGTAGTTATAATATATTTGTCCCATCTTTGTAACTATACTAATTGGTCAAACAGTTTATAATATTATACTTATCTGTATTTAATTTAAATAATTTCTTCTACAGAAATTGTTACCTGTAATTTTTGGACCCAATGGGTTATATTTGATTTGTTTATGATTTGTAGGTTGAACAAGTTGCCAATGTCTCACAAGTGGAAGCAGAAAGAGTTGAGGAGATTTATCTGACAGGCTATATCCTGTCTTCTGGTGCAGCTTTGTTGGAGCATCCATTTAAGGTATAATTTCTTTTATGCATGGTTTCAGACAGTCATTACATATAGTATGTTTTTCATTAGTTTTGTCATTTGTGTCTTTGACTAATCAGTTACACATATTTATGTCATCCTACATTCAGTTGTATTGGATTGTAACAGAGAAATATAATTTTTGGCATAAGAGGTAACCATCTGGATTAGTAATAGAAATAATAATTCCAGGCATTGACAGGTGGAGATGATGCGTACTTTCTGTCTAGCAGTAAATGGCTAGGAGTAGCTAGTGGGGTTAGCCAATGGTCATTCCAAGGTACTTCATTGTAGCTGAATGGGACCCATCCATAATTTTGATTGTTTTTATTCTGTAAAAAAAATAATAGTTCTTATTTTTAGTATCACCCTTTTGTTTAATTTCTATTTTCTGAAATACAGGCACGGATCCAGGAGTTTATGCCCAAGAGCTCATGAGAACCTGTGAAGAGATTGTCTCAGTCTCAGATGCCACCAGCAATGTTCCAATGACCAGCCCTGTTGAACTTCTTTGTAGAGGTGTCAAAGAAACAAATATGTCAGGTTCCTCAAATATTATGATAGCAAACTTCAATGGTCAGGTGTGTATTTCTAATTAATTTAATTATAACCCAACCATTAAAAAAAAATGAAATATATATATATTTTCTGATAAATTTAATTTCCAACAGGCTCTTCATGTGGCCAACATCGGAGACACGGGATTCTTGATAATCAGACATGGTGCTGTTTACAAGAAATCTTCTCCATTGCTTCACGAGTTCCACTTCGCATTGCAAGTTGAAAATCTCGATGATCCCTTGCACCTTGTGGAGGTATGCATGTTTTCAAATATTTTTATTTTATTAATTTTATTAATATAACAAATAGTAACGTAATTAATTTTTGATACTTTATATTATATATATATCTCAGGAACACATAATTGAATTAGATGAAGGTGACATAGTTGTATCTGCAACAGATGGACTTTTTGACAATCTATACGAGCAAGAAATAGCTATGGTGGTCTCAAAGTCACTACAAGCTGGGATGAAACCAGAGGTGAATATAAAATATAAATATTAATCTCCTTTTTTTTTCCTCTTCAATACTTGATTGCTATCAATTAATTGCAATTTTAGGAAGTTGCTAAAGTATTGGCGACACGAGCACAAGAGGTAGGGGTGTCTGCATTTGTAAGAAGTCCGTTCTCAGATGCTGCTCAGGCGGCCGGATACACCGGATATAGTGGCGGCAAGCCGGACAATGTGGCGGTGATTGTGTCTTTGGTTGAAAAAATATCCACTTCATAGATACAGCTAAGGTACACACTCTTCTGCTATCTCTTATCATTTATTTTGATCCACGTGTGTGTCTATAGATCACATGTATTGTCTAGGTATTTGTAATTGCATGTGTATAAAATTTACCCCATTCCTATATTTGCTTAACAGACCATTGGATATATGCAACCAGTTGGCAATTGGTGAAATGTGCTATTTTTTTTTAATTGTTTACTTCACGAGTTAGGTAGGGCTTTATATATTTTTTTAAACAAAAATTGAGTGTTCTCGTTTAGAAAATATCATTTGACAATGGGTCTAATAATACATTTGTGGTTAGAAAATTAATTGACATTTACCCCTATGTTAAAAGGTGCACTTCTTCATACTTGACGTGCTGCTCAGTGCTCACATTATAATTCCATGTGGACGTTAGAAACGATTGGAAGATTTTAAGGATATGTTAAGGATTAATTTTGCAAAAAGCAAGTGAACCTATAATAAGTATTTAACTTTTATAGAGATGTTGGTGCTCAAGCCTTGGACTATTTTTTTTTTTCTTGATCCAAACCAATTCTATATTTTATTAAAAAGAATTTCTGTGTTTTATTTAAAAAATGTATTGGTCTCCCTTAGTCTATAGCTTTAACTTGGGGTGTCAAAAAAAATCCAAATCTAAATAGCACACCCAAACCAAATAAGATTTGGGTTATTCGGTTCAATTAACCGAATAAGGAAAACATTATTCGGTTTGGGTTTGGTTAATTTTTTTTTTTAATTCGGGTTAACTGAATAAGATACTAAACTATTAATATAAAATTTCATATTTATATTTTAAAACTTAAAACCATTAGTTAAACAAGCCTAAAAAAGTCCAACTATGTTTAATTAGCTTGTTTTTCTGAAAAATCTTAAACAAACACTTCTATTTGTTTGTTAAACGTTTTATACAAAATAAGGTACTAATCCTTTTTAGGCTCGTTATAATGTTTTAAAAACTTTAAAAAAAAAAAAAAAAAAAAGTTAACTATTAGTTTTTGAATTTTATTCAAAACCAATTATAGTTTTCTAGATTTGTAAATTGTGATTTGTCATCTTCTTTATTTTATAACTATGGAAATAACTTTATTTTCTTTGCCGAACGATATGGCATACTTTCATTAACTTCCCTCCCATTTTAAAAGTATGAAGTTTGAAGTAGTCTTAATACTTTATTAAGATTATATTAAGATTATTAGTTGTGAGTGAAGTTAACATCATAAATGGTCTCTGTGGTTTCCTCATATCTGAAGTTTAGTCCATGTGGTTTAAAAACATCATAGATAGTCCATGTGTTTTCAAAACTAAAACAAAACTTTTGGCGATTGGTCCTTATTGTTAACTTCGTTAAGTTTTGTCCGTTAACTAAAGGACATTTTTGTTCACTACCACATGGACCATTTATGATGTTTTCACTTATTTTTTTTTAAAAATGAAATAATATTCAAAGGTCTCTCTCTCTCTCTCTCTCTCTCTCTCTCTCTCTCTCTCTCTCAAAAAAAAAAAAAAAAAAAAAAAACCCACACAATTATTTGTGTTGTCAAATTAAAACACACATACATTTCACACAGTGGTCGTATTCATCAAAACACAACACAAACATACACTTAATGTTCCAAATATGAAACAAATATGGAGAAGGGGACTTGTTCTTAGTCCCCGATTTGAAACTAAACCTTAATCCAAAAGTCGAAGGGCATATCTGATACGAAAACCTATGCAAAAAATTATAATCCGAAGAACACTGCCTGAAACGACAACGAGCACCACCAGGAATGGCGATGAACTCAAATCTTCGGTGACCATATCTTACACACCGATACACTCAATATCCACCATCTCCGAAGCTGAACTGAAAGATTTGTAGTGGGTATCTCGATTTCAAAAGGGTTCTCCGAATCGTTGCCTTCCTCAAAATTAGAGTTTGTGCTTATTATCTGTAATCAATCGATGGAGTTTTTCTATTAAGTGGGTTCATCCAGATGAAGAACATCGATTCGATTTTTGAGTCATGGTTTTTAGCATCAGTTTCAATTTTGAATGGGATTGAGTTTCTTTACTTCAATAAGAGGTTGTGAAGGGATAATCTCTGTTAGAGATCTTTTCTTCTTCTTAGATGAATCTTTAATTCTTCAGAATAACTCTTTATTAATGAGCAAGAAAGCTTCCAAGAAAGACCATCATGATGGTCCTCTTCGTGCTTCTTAATCAAATGTTCCATGGTAGTTCTTCTTCCAGAAGGTTCACTACATAATTAAACACAACTAATTGATCAAGATGAAATTAGGAGACGACCAATTTGAGATTCGATTGGATGCACAGGAGTTGGAGAAGATTACAAAGAAGGATGGCATGGTTGATGAACCAATAGTTTAATTTGTATTTTATTTTGGAGATTTGGTTTGTGATCATGTGAATCGATGATGATATTTAGTCTAGATTTGTTTTGCAATTGACCATGTGTGTTTATGTGTAGGTCAAAGTTGCGTTTGGAGAGAGAGAGAGAGAGAGAGAGAGAGAGAGAGAGAGAGAGAGAGAGAGAGAGAGAGAGAGAGAGAGAGAGAGAGAGAGAGAGAGACCTTTTGAATATTATTTCACTAGTTGTGAGACTCATGTATTACATGAGTTAATTTATAAAAAAAAAAAAGTTAGATATAAAAATTTAAATATTTGAGAACTTTAAATTTATAAGAAAATAAGAAAAATAATGAATTATTAAAATTGAAATATTTTTTTATATTTTAAATTTAAATAAATAAACAAAAGAAATTAATAAGCTTTAATTTGAGAAATGGCATGTGACATGTGGAAAAAAATTAATTCAAAATAACAAAAAAATGACATTTGGCAAATTGAATGAGAATATGATATGTGGCAAAAAAAACTTTCATTTATCAGAGTATATTTTTTTTAAATAAGTGAAAACATCATAAATGGTCTCTGTTGTAGTGAAATGAAGAAAATGTCATTCAGTTAACGGACAAAACTTAACTGAGTTAGCAAGTAGAAGAGTTTCGGTATTCAAATGATCTCTTCCTATTCCACGACATTTATTGGATAACTTATCCCAAGGAGTGAAGCTTAGGTTAACTAACACAAAGAAGATACAGTTCACTCAACGATTGCAAGGATCAATCGTCAAAAGTTTTGAAAGCACAAGAACAATCTATGATGTTTTTAAACTATGAGGACTAAACTTCAGATCTGGAAAAACCACAGGGACCATCTATGATGTTTTTTCTTTAAAAAAATAAATATAAAAGTCAAAATATTTAAGTACTTTGAATTTTTAAGAAAATAAAAAAATAATGAATTATTATAATAGAAATATTTTTTGTCTTTTAAATTTAAACAAATAATTTAAATAAATGAACAAAAAAACTCATGAGCTTTAATTTTGGGAATTTTGAAATTAAAAGGTAAGTTTATTAATGAAATTAATAGCAATTTATTACTAATTTTATTGTAATTATTATATTAAAATATTATACTGAATCTAATAAAATAGAAAAGCTCATAAAGTTGAATGTGGAAAAAAAAATTAATTCAAAATAACCACAAAATGACATTTGGCAGATTGAATAAGAGTGAAAATTGTCAAAAAAAACCTTCATTTATTAGAGTAGATATGAAAGTTTTGAAAACCAATTAACCATCCCGAAGAAGAAAACCGAATTGCAAGCCTTTCAATGTCCACTTCTAGTTGAAGTTAAAGCCCCTTAATTTGATTTGAACTTGGGACCTTCCTTACACGGAGCCATTAGGTGATGGTTGTTAAAAATAATATATATTTTTAATCCAAATATGCAATCCAATCCTTTCATTTTTATTAATTTATTAGCAATTAGGTGTGAGATTCGTGTATTATACGAGTTTATTAAAAGGATCAAAAGTAACATTGTGAACAAAAAAAAGATCATTCACGTAAGTTTTGGTAACCACAATGACCATGTTCATAAAAAAATAAATAATGACTGAGTTTGTGACCTTTGGTAAACCACATGGACTATTTATGTAATTTTGTTTTAATTAATCTATACTAATAAATTAATTAATATGAATTCACAAATGGAATGTACTATCTACATTAAACATCAAAATATCATATTTATCAAACTTAATTTATAAATATCATAATTATCCTTCATAAAATTTCTAAATATCATACATACTATTCATAAAATTTCAAAATATCATATATGTTCTTTTTAAACATCAAAATATTATATATACCCTTTTAAAATATCAAAATATCGTATGTTCACTTTTTAAACATAAAAATGTCAATGGTAATATCAAAAATATCAACATGATAATAATCAACAACAACAAAAGCGAAACAATCAAAATATACATTCCATAAAAAGGGTTGAAGATGAATCTTTTTGTTTGTCAAGAGGGCAACATTTCAACAATTTAGAAGTTCACATTCCATTATTATAGATGTAAGGATAATATGGTTAAAATTTTTAATTATTATAATAATTCTATGGTATAAAAATGATTATAAAATGTTTATAACATTATAAAAAATGATTTGGGCAAATATGATATTTTGAAGGTTTGTAAAGGATAAATATGATATTGAGAAATTAAGCTGGACAATATATGATATTTTGAGGTTTAAGAGAAACGTGTATGAAATTCTCCCACATTAATATGCATATGCATTAATTAATATATTAATAGAAAGTTATGTACATTAATTAATATATTTATAAAATTAATTAACATGAGGTGACATTTAATAGGTGGAATTTGAATAAAAAACTATAATAATGACAAGTGGATATTAAGTAATTCAAAAAAATCTAGAAAATAACGAGTGTCAAAATGAAGGAGAAGAAGACATGTGGTAAAATCATTCTTATTTATTATGGCAGAATATATTGGGCTCTTTATAAATAAATAAAAATAAATATTTGTTTTTTCTATAAAAAAATAAACTTTTAATGTTTTATAGAATCTAAATAAAGAAAACAACAAACCAATGGTAAGAACTACGTGTGGCGAGAACGTTTGCAAACCAAGATTGTGTATTTGAGTTGGATCTTAAGAGATTGCATGAATATAATTTCTTTCTCTTTTATTGATTTTTTTATATGTCAAAGACTGAAGTCATCAATGATTACCAAATGAATGTAGTCTTAGATCCAAAATTTCACATATCTATTAGGCGGAATTTGACATTTTTTATGCTTGACTTTGATAAATGATAATATGATATGACTAAAATAAATACTATAAGCATTTTACGGGTAATCCGTGTAATGGTTCGTGATTACACAATACATTTTTATTACTAAATTCGTTAGAATTGTTCCTACAAAAAACTTCAACACAAATTTGTGAGAATCATTTTGAACAAAATACAATATGAACAATGGTTTTTCGATTTGATTGGAAAACAAAAAAACCCTAAAAATTATAAAAATGCATAAAAAAAATACTTAGAGATCACAAAATTTTTTTTTGAAAAAATCGCAGCTTTCTATACAAAATCGGTGAAAAAAATTTTAATTTTTTTTACAAAAAAATTGATTTTTTATTTTTTTTTCAATGAATTTTAACAAAAACCTGCGATTTTTTATAAAAAAAAATTCAATTTTTTTTTTGTGATCTCTAAGTATTTTTTTTATGCATTTTTATGATTTTTAGGGTTTTTTTAGGACTTTTTGTTTTCCATATATATATATATATATATATATATATATATATATATATATATATATATATATATATATATATATATATATATATATATAGGGTTACGTTCATTTGAGACCACCTATATTTTGTGAGACCGTGAGACGCATTTTTTTATTTTTTTTTAAATTTTTTTAGTTAATTCAAGTTCCGAAAATAATATTTAAAAAAAGAATTTTTGGAATTTTCCATTTATTTTGCATTTTAAAATTAATTTTTAAAATATGTACAGTGTAATATTCTATTAGAATATTTCACGTATTTTTCAAAAAAATGGAATTTATTTTTTTTATTTTTTATTTTTTTTAGTTAATTCAAGTTCCAAAAATAATATTTAAAAAAAGAATTTTTAGATTTTTCCATTTATTCTGCATTTTAAAATTATTTTTTAGAATATGTCAGTGTAATATTCTATTAGAATATTTCACGTATTTTTCAAAAAAAAATGGAATTTATTTTTATTTATTTTAGTTAATTCAAGTTCCGAAAATAATATTTAAAAAAAGAATTTTTAGATTTTTTCATTTATTCTGCATTTTAAAATTATTTTTTAGAATATGTCAGTGTAATATTCTATTAGAATATTTCACGTATTTTTCAAAAAAAATCGGATTTTTTTAAATATTTTTTTAGTTAATTCAAGTTCCGAAAATAATATTTAAAAAAATAACTTTTGGATTTTTCCATTTATTTTGAATTTTAAATTTATTTTTAGATTTGGTCTCACGGTCTCACAAAATTAGAATGGTTTCAAATGAACCTGAACCTATATATATATATATATATATATATATATATATATATATATATATATATATATATATATATATATATATATATATATATATATATATATATTAATCTACAAAATGACATTTATTTGTTATGACAATATTGCGTCTTTCAAAAACTCTTATTATCCGATCATCTATGGTCTATTCATGATTTTTTCACATCTTCTACTTCTTTTAAAGAGAATATGATAATTAACTATTAAATTAAGACAAAATTGAAAGAATGGTCCCTGTGGTATATCCAAAAATGCTATTTTTGGCCAAACAGGTTTGGACTAGCACAAATAGTCCAAAGGTTTTCATTTTGCTGCGTTTTTGGTCCAAAACAATTTAAAATTTCTAAAAATGACGAATTTGCCCTTTTCCATTTGTTTTTTCTTTTCTTTTTGTTATTTAATTATTTTCTAACTAAAAAATAAAAAAAAAAAATAAAAGAAAATCTCTCTCTCTCTCTCTCTCTCTCTCTCTTTCTCCCTCCCTCCCTCTCTCCCTCCCCCCTTCTTTCTCTCTCTCTCTCTCTCTCTCTCTCTCTCTCTCATCACCCTATACCACCCACACAAACACCACCGCCCAACGCCACCTTCAATCACCCAAGACCTCCCTTATTCCTCAATTATCATCATTCCTAACAGTTGCAAATGTAAAAAAAGAGAGATCAAAGAAGGAGCTACAATCGATTCAGAAAGGAGAAAAAGAAGAACTGTAATCGAGTTTAGAAGAAGGAGAAGGAGGGTGCGACTTTGGGTGATTGTGTTTGGCGATTGGTTTTTGAGAAGTGAAGGGGGTTCCGATTTCTAGTGTGAAATCCTTGTCGTCGATCTAACCTTGTTGGTGTTTCAAGGTTCAGTTTTTTCAATCTAACCCTTGCTGGAACTTCCTGTTAAAGCAAGCCCTAGCACCAACCAAGATCGAAAATCTTATTTCCTGCAAGGATTAAGGCTTGAATCTGATAAGATACCTTGTATTGTTGAGGAATCGACTTTGCTTGAGCATGAATTAAATGAAATTGGGGGTAAACGAGGTTAGATATGTTCGATTAGGAGTTAAATTGGGTTGCAAACTGATCTTGGAAGAAGCTAAGTTGAAAACTGATCTTGCCCCTATAGCTGATTCATAACCATCACTGGGATCAGAGGTGGCACCTACAGAACCTGTTCCATAATCAAACTTTGAGATCTGGGTTAAATACACACACTGAAAAGGAACTCCGGATCACATTCAAAGAAGATGAAAATGGTGTGTTCTGAAAAGAAAAGAAAAATGGTTATTGAGATCGATGGAGGAATAAGGAAGAACGAATGGAAGCTGCTTGAGGGTCGAAAAGAGATGAATACAAAAGGGAAAATGGTGGTTGTCGCCGGTTCTTCTTCTCCGCTGAACAGTACCGACGGTCCTGTTTGCGATCGATCGGAGGCTTGCTTCAGTTGGCCATGGCGGCGGTTTGGTGGTTATTGGGTCGGTCTGCCATTAAAATGGAAGGAAGATGAAAGGTTGGGCTGAAGAAGGCAACAAATTCGATGGTTGCTGGGTTTTTCTGGTGATTAGGAGGAGAGAGAGAGAGAGAGAGAGAGAGAGAGAGAGAGAGAGAGAGAGAGAGAGAGAGAGATTCTTTTATTTTTTATATTTTTTTAGTTAGAAAATAATTAAATAACAAAAAAAAAACAAATGGAAAAGGGCAAATTCGTTATTTTTAAAAATTTTAAACTGTTTTGGACCAAAAACACAGCAAAATGAAAACTTTTGGACTATTTGCGCTAGTCTAAATCTGTTTGGCCAAAAATAGCATTTTTAGACATACCACAGGGACCATTCTTGCAATTTTGTCTTAAATTAAAATGAGCTTTTCTCGTTGTAGCATTTAAAAATGTGGTTGGTATTTGTGGGATATATGTAAATTACGAGAACGTGTGGTACTATGTTAGATAGACTTTCTTTTTTTGTAGTTATTGATACAATCTAATATTTTTAATTTGAATTCTTTTAGTTAGTTACATCCAATTAACAAAAAGTTTATAATCCAGCGATACCATGTATTGTGAAAATGTATGTGTGGTATTGACAAAGGAGTAGATTTTAGAAGTGGGTGACATTTGTTGGCCATTATATAATTTTATCGTTACATACTCGCAAACAGTTTACCTGATTTTAACATATTATTGAAATATTTATAATATATTATTGAAATCTTTGATGGGGCATATGACAAAGGTAGTTTGGGCAGCATGATCGTTGCCATTTTGCTAAAAGGATGTGATTGAAAATTATATAAAAGTGAATTTTAAAAAAAAGTTTTCTTAGGACTTTTTTTACATATCTTTAACTTTTTGAGAGAGGCAGGTGCCATGCTGCCTCTAGTGTGGGTGGGATTGTCCTTATTCCTCACGTCTATACATATAAGTATAGAAATGCAAAGGTAATTTGCCATGTTATAGCTTTATTTTGTATTTTAGTTTCGTTATCGTTTTGTATATTTGTCCCAATAATAAAAACTTGTTAATCCATAAATAAGGTGTAAAATATCATATCCATATAATGTTCCACTGTTGGTACCAAAGGGTCATAGAGAACTATGAAAACTTAAACGAACATTACATGTATCAAATCCACTGATTTCTTGAGATAAACCACACGGATTTTAAAAAAAAAAAATCCTAAACGTTGACAGAATGTTTTATACACAAATTGAAACCTTCCGTCGATGTAAACCATGAGGTCAACAGGGCTTTCGTCTTCAATTTGTTGTTAAATACTTTTTTTTCCCTTTGAGCTTCTCGCCTTTGTCTCTATACCTTATCTTCTCCTCGTGTCCTACTCTCCCTCAACACACAGCTAAACAAGTTTATACTCTATGCATATCCACTTGTACTTTTGAAACAGTCGTCTCCTTTTTCCACCACCTTATATTAATTAAACAAAACGTGTTTAGTAGCAAACTATCAACTATATATATTTCCTTCAGAGCAAACTCTAACACCATCACACACAACCCCAATAACTTTATGCTAAAACGAGATTACATAAACGATCATATATGGCCAATATCTCTCTATGTTTTGGTTACAACCCATGTGTCACGGGATGCAGATCAGTATCAGTTTCTGCATCTGCATCCCATGACACAGGCTCAAGCTCAGGCTCAGGCTCAGGCTCGACTACCAACTTTTACAAACTTCTTTCTTTAAGCTCAAGCAAAGCTGGATGCCAAGAGATCAAAAGAGCTTATAGAACACTAGTTCTCAAGTATCATCCTGATGTTTCTCATGATCATGACACTGTCAAAACGTTCATTATGTTGCATGCAGCGTACAAGACACTCATGGATCCAGTATCACGAGCAGAGTATGATTGTACACTCGGCTGTCATGGTTGTACATTCAAAGATCATGGAGGAGAGGGGAGGAGGTGGGAGGCTCAGATTGTTGAACTCAAGAAGAGGTCGAGTCATCGTGCTGACTGTATGGAGGGATCTTGGGGAAGTAGGGTTAGGTATGGTTATAGACAAAATAAGGGATCTTGAAAAGATTAAATGACGTCGTTTAAATAAAGACTTTGAATCTATAGCCTAACACACAAGTAACATTTATATTGTCGAGCATTTGTTTCTTGTTTTTGTATTTCCAGCTTCGATATGACTGTTAATTTGATTTATGAATGTAATGCATATTATATCTTTACATAGCAACCATGCATATATAATAGTCGCAATGAAAGACATAATAAATCATTTAGTGACACATATTACGTACATAACAGAAGTATTACCACGAAACAAACTTCTTACCAAATAACCAATGAAAAATTCGTCGCTGAACGTGTTAGCAAAGGATTATAGAGACCGAGAAAACACTTATCGTATGGTGGCTAAATATTTGATCCATTCAGCATATGTCCCTTTAGAGATCCATTTAGCATCACTTTATACAGTGTGTGTTAGGCATATAGATTTTCTGACAGCTTTTAGTTTTTAGATTTTACCTTTTCAAAGTTAAAAAAAAAAAAAAGCACTAGAAAAAAATGTTTTGTTTCGAGTACGGGCTTTTTGTTTTTATTTTAAATAAAAAAAATATCCAAAATCTAATTCAAATAGTTTAGAGCTTTTAATTTGTCAAACATGCTCTGAACAAACTCTAAAGTGATAAGGAGCCGCGTAAAACCAGCCGAATATCTGATCCATATGACCATATTGAAGTCTTGAATCTGACTATCTAAGCTACAGAAAGCATACAATGCCCCAAGCCCATTTATATTTTATATAACTTTGACATTTGAATAATAATCCAATAGCCCACTTAGTTAGTTACCTACTTACTTAATAGTTACTTGTATAACTGTTTTTGGTATAGCCTAATTGATTTTGAATTATTTTTAACTAGAGATGCATATTAACGGTTTTGTATCGGTATTAGGTCGGTTAAACCGGTCTAGCTGTATAACTGTTTTTTAATATAGCCTAATTGATTTTGAATTACTTTTAGCTAGAGATGCATATTAACGGTTTTGTATCGGTATTGAGTCGGTTAAACCGGTCTAGCTGTATAACTGTTTTTTAGTATAGCCTAATTGATTTTGAATTACTTTTAGCTAGAGATGCATATTAACGGTTTTGTATCGGTATTGGGTCGGTTAAACCGGTCTAGCTGTATAACTGTTTTTGGTATAGCCTAATTGATTTTGAATTACTTTTAGCTAGAGATGCATATTAACGGTTTTGTATCGGTTTTGGGTCGGTTAAACCGGTCTAGCTGTATAACTGTTTTTTAGTATAGCCTAATTGATTTTGAATTACTTTTAGCTAGAGATGCATATTAACGGTTTTGTATCGGTATTGGGTCGGTTAAACCGGTCTAGCTGTATAACTGTTTTTGGTATAGCCTAATTGATTTTGAATTACTTTTAGCTAGAGATGAATATTAACGGTTTTGTATCGGTATTGGGTCGGTTAAACCGGTCTAGCTGTATAACTGTTTTTGGTATAGCCTAATTGATTTTGAATTACTTTTAGCTAGAGATGCATATTAACGGTTTTGTATCGGTTTTGGGTCGGTTAAACCGGTCTAGCTGTATAATTGTTTTTTAGTATAGCCTAATTGATTTTGAATTACTTTTAGCTAGAGACGCATATTAACGGTTTTGTATCGGTATTGGGTTGGTTAAACCGGTCTAGCTGTATAACTGTTTTTGGTATAGCCTAGTTGATTTTGAATTACTTTTAGCTAGAGATGCATATTAATGGTTTTGTATCGGTATTGGGTCGGTTAAACCGGTCTAGCTGTATAACTGTTTTTGGTATAGCCTAATTGATTTTGAATTACTTTTAGCTAGAGATGCATATTAACTGTTTTGTATCGGTATTGGGTTGGTTAAACCGGTCTAGCTGTGTAACTGTTTTTGGTATAGCCTAATTGATTTTGAATTACTTTTAGCTAGAGATGCATATTAACGGTTTTGTATCGGTTTTGGGTCGGTTAAACCGGTCTAGCTGTATAACTGTTTTTTAGTATAGCCTAATTGATTTTGAATTACTTTTAGCTAGAGATGCATATTAACGGTTTTATATTGGTATTGGGTCGGTTAAACCGGTCTAGCTGTATAACTGTTTTTTGGTATAGCCTAATTGATTTTGAATTACTTTTAGCTAGAGATGCATATTAACGATTTTGTATCGGTACTGGATCGGTTAAACCGGTCAAGCTGTATAACTGTTTTTGGTATAGCCTAATTGATTTTGAATTACTTTTAGCTAGAGATGCATATTAACGGTTTTGTATCGGTATTGGGTCGGTTAAACCGGTCTAGCTGTATAACTGTTTTTGGTATAGCCTAATTGATTTTGAATTACTTTTAGCTAGAGATGCATATTAATGGTTTTGAATCAGTATTGGGTCGGTTAAACCGGTCTAGCTTGTTAGGACCGTTTCAAAATGGTCCGATCTTGTTTTATTTGCTTATATATATATATATATATATATATATATATATATATATATATATATATATAAAAGCTTATGTTATTTTGTTTAAAGTAATTATTGTGTTATTGTATGCATAAATGTGGGCCAATCAAATTTACTTATTTTAAGAAAGTGATTAATATATATTATTGAATCATACATACTTGTAAAGCTAGCATTTTTTCTTGAATCTCATTCATTTGAAACCTTATTTTTTAACTTCCTTTCACCACATTCATTTGAAACTCCCATGACTTTTCAATTTCTTTACAATAATATTATAAATAAGTTAAATAATGTTCTATACACAAGAAAGGGTGTTTTATTACAATGTCTTCATCCCACATCGATGTTGAGAGTAAACAAGAGAATGTTTCCTCTTCTATAAATATGAAAGTTTGTGAAATGTTTCAAAGGGACCAAACCATGAGAACTTCCTCATACCTATCTTTGTACGATTTTGAAGGTATTATTTGGTGAGATTGTCTATATTGGCAAGTATCCAGTTAACTTTTAGAATTCCAAAACTGGTTTTGAACCGAATTTTTTCAGGTTTAAACCGTGTTTCAGTAAGAAAAAAAAATTATGTAGTTAGGTATATTGAGTTGAACCGGAGCTGGATCAATCTGGACCGATAAAGGAATCATTTTCCTTTCACAACAAACATTTGAAACTCCCATGATTATTCAAATTATTTCTAATAATATTATAAATAAGCTACATAATTTTATATAAATATAAAAAAGCATCTACATAAACCTAAAATTATAACTGTTTGAAAAATCACTTTGATTCAAAAGCACGAAATATATACAAACCGGGTTTCACTAGAAAAAACATATATGTAGTTTGGTGTATTTAGTTGAATCGGTCCGAGTTTGATCTATTTGGACCATAAAAGAAACATTTTCCTTTCACTACATATATTTGAAACTCCCATGATTTTTCAAATTGTTTACAATGATATTTTAAAATAGTTACATAATGTTATATAAATATAAAAAAACATCTACCTAAAAATAAAATTATAATTGTTTGAAAATTCGATTTGATCAAAAGCACGAAATATATACGCAGACTATATTTTATAAATGAATTATTTTTATAATGAACTTTTGAATCTTGAAAATACATATAAACAAGCTTTATATATTAAATACCTAACTGAATTTATGATTTTAGAATTGAACAAAAGTTATTCAATAAGAACTTACTTTTTTGAATAGCAACTTGTGAGATTATAGAAAAATGGAACTATTGAACAATAAAGAAAGGGTAAACAAGAGAAAGGGTGTTTTACTAAATAAGATTAATAATGTTTTATTAACAAGAAAATGTGTTTTATTACAATGTCTTCATCCTACATCGATGGTGAGAGTAAACGAGAGAACGTTTCCTCTTTTATAAATAGTAAAGGTTGTGAATTGTTTCAAATGACCAAACCATGAGAACTTCCTTATGCCTACATGTTTAGGATGTTGAGGGTATTCTTTGGTGAGATTGTCTTTATTGGCAACTGTCCATTTAAGTTTTAGAATCCCGAAAATGGTTTTGAACAAGATTTTTTTAGGTTCAAACAGAGTTTCAGTTGAAAAACCGTTATGTAGTTTGGTATATTGAGTTGAATCGGTCTAAGTTTGATCAATTTGGACCGATAAAGGAAGCATTTTCCTTTCAGCACATACATTTGAAACTCTCATGATTTTTCAAATTGTTTCTAATAATATTATAAAAGAAGTTACCTAAACATAAAATTATAATTGTTTGAGAAATAAATTTGAATAAAAAACACAAAATATGTACAAACCGAGTTTCAATAGAAAAAACGTTATGTAGTTTGGTATATTAAGTTGAATCGGTCCAAGTTTGATCAATTTGGACCGATAAATGAAGCATTTTCCTTTCACCACATACATTTGAAACTCCCATGATTATTCAAATTTTTTATAATAATATTATAAGTTACATAATGTTATATAAATATAAAAAATCTACCTAAACATAAAATTATAATTATTTGAAAATCACTTTGATTCAAAAGCACGAAATATATACTCGATTATATTTTATAAATAAATTCATTTTATAATGACATTTTGAATCATGAAAATACATATAAACAAACTTTCTATATTAAGTACCCAACTGAATTTATGATTTTAGGATTTAACAAAAAGTTATTCAATAAAAACTTGATTTTTTATAGCAACTTACAAAATTACTAAAAAATGGAACTATTGAACAATAAATTTTCTGGATAACGTTTTATTTTTATTATTTAATATTTTATTTAACGAAATGAAATTATTGGAAAATAAAGAAATGAGTTTAATTAAAATGTCTTCATCCCACATTGATCGTGAGAGTAAACAAGAGAATGCATTCCCCTCTATAAATAGGAAAGATTGTGAAATATTTTAAAGAGACTAAGCAATGAGATCTTCTTTGCATCTAACTTTGTAGGACGTTGAGTGTATTCTTTGGTGAGATTGTCTTTGTCGACAAGTGACCAATTAAATTTCAAAATTTCGAAAATGATTTTGGAACGTATCTTTTAGATTTGGATCGAGTTTAATAAGTATATGAGTGTCTTCTGGCTGAGTTAGGCAAACTCGCTTCCATTGGAGGCCGAGTTTAAGTAACATGTCGAGTACTTGGTTGTGTTAGCCAAGTTTTACAACCCTGTATGTAATATAATTTAAAGTTTTAACATTATAAAAGACATCACTATTATCATATGTTCTACATAATTATGGTAATATTTATGATACAAAACATTTTTTTTACTATTTAAGATAAAAAGTTGTCTATATTATCATATGAAGATGTCACTATTATCGTATTTTCTACATAATGATAATATTTAATATAAGCGTTTTAATTTAATATGAAATTATTATTTAATAGATAACAATAACGATTTATTTATTTTTAAAAATTAATTTTTTCTATTTTAATCAGTGTTCTAAAAGGCGCGTCATGGCACGCGCTAAGGCGCGCCATAGCGTGAGGTGTGGCTCCGCCGTTACGAAAAGCCTCATAACGTTGCTGTTAGGTGTGGCGCGTGGAAAGGTGTGATATGGCGCACCATGACGTGTTATGGCGTGTGTTTTTTCATTTGAGACACGGTTTTTTGCTCTTTTTTATGTATTTTCTAATCGAATATACAAGTATTGTGGTTTTTGTTAAAATTTTGTTACTAGTTATTGATCTAACACTTCTAAAAAGTAGTTATATTTAATATAAAGTTATATTTATGTGATAATATAATTTTAAATTAATACAAAATTGCCGCCTTACATCACGCCTTGAAAAACGCCATGGATCGTTAAGCTTGAGGCTTGACCTTGCCGCCACGCCACACCTCACGCTATTTAGAACCTTGATTTTAATCATATAACTTTGTATATGCAGAACAACTTCAACTTCCAACCTTATCTCTTATAATATAGTTCAACATAGTAACAATACTAAAAATCATTTTTTATATTTTTTATGAAATTATTATTTAATTGTTAATAACAATGATTTAGTTATTTTTAAGATAAAATATTTTCTTATATCCCACGCAACACGTGGGCATTCTCCTAGTTAAATATAATTGAAAAAAAATCATCTTAATTAATTACAAGGGTAATTTAGTCAATTAATATAGATTTAATGAAGGAAAATTGCATTTTTTAAGGGATCGTAGATTCTATTAATTTTAAAAATTCGATTTTACGAATTATAATTATTTTAATTCGGACATTCTGACAGAATATGTTTATGAGTATATTAAAAAAAATATTCTTGAACCATAAATAATAAAAATATTCTTGAACATATTTCTTGATGATGACTTTAAAAACTTCTTGAAGAATAACAACTTCTTGTAGAATAACAAAATCTTGAACAATCAATTGAAGAATAAAAACAAAAAATACATTATTTCTTATAGAATGTGAGTAATAATTGTTAAGAATTATATTTCTTGTTAAAGAATAAAACTAAAAAAAACAATCAAAACGGCGAAGAAAACATCAAAATCTAACAACGACTAATACATTCTAAAAGAGTAATATGGTCCATTCTTCAAGCATCAACTTCTATGATTCCAACATAATTGGAATTCGTCATTCCATTCCAATAGAATTGGAATTTCACCAATATCATCCATTGAATCATCTGCATAAATGAATAAGATTATTCGAAGATTCGGAATCTGGATCGTCGGGGTGATTCTGTACACAAATCAATTTGACTTAATTGTGTGGGATCCACAGTTTCAGTTTCTGATTTCTTTGCGAACATCTTCAAAAGTTATCATTTAGCAAGTTGACAATTTTTACATTACATATACATTGGCATTTACAAAATTATATATATACCCATTCCTTCACAAGCATCAGCAAAAGTGTAACAGAGCAACAAACATACCATGAAAAGACATATGTTCATATGTTGTTAAGCAAAATTAGAAAGAGTCATCAGGCTTCACAAAGTTGTGATATTCCAGTTGAGTCATCTCCCCTCCAACTTTTGGGTCAAATTGGCATCTATAGAAACTGCACAGTTACAACAATTTTAATCCATCAAAAACAGAGTAATCATCATTCTAGAATGAATATAAATCTGTCAAGTAACTTTAATACCTTCCATCTAAGCCAAGAATCACCATTGTGTTCTTTTGATGACCAAATGCAACAATATACTGAGAGCCTTCAATCAATTGGAACTGATCCAACGACCACACAAAGCTAAGATACTTGGGGATAACTCCTGCAACATAATTTACTGACATATTCATGAAACTATAGTATGTCTTTTTGTCAAAGATTCGAGAACAATGGTTGATTTTTAATTAAAAACCAATACGAATGTGTGTACTGTGTACCTTTAATGAGAGCACGAGATGAACTGGTAATGAGGACTGGATTATCGACAAATGTGATGCTGAAAACATGAATAGTACCCTTATCACTTGATACAGAATGTGTGTTTTTGTCTGTACTTGTCTTCTAGCTCTGTAATTGCGTAGTGTGTTTTGTGAGTGAAAATGACGAGTGTGGGCAAGACTTAAAGACGCATAACTCACCATCACCAAACAAATAATTACCTAGATTAACCCCGAATAATTCCATGGCTCCAAAACTACAATCTAGAGTGTCCGAACAGACAGTTTACGAAAGGAGGAGCTACAGAAAGGAGGTGTTGTTTACCTGATGCTATGAGGAGGAGAGCGAGAGGGCAGATCAAAGAGCCGAGCGAGAGAGATGGCAGGTCGAAACAGTGAGCAGATCAACAAAGAGAAGATGGCCTTGGTTGTAAAATTCTAGGGTTTTGGAAAATACAGTCATTTACACAAACGAGGGGGGATTGGAATTGAACTCATCTTCATACCGGGCTTGAAGCAGAATTCCCGAACAATCCCGACGGAAGGTCCCAATACCACCACCAACACCACCTCTGTTCGATGCTTGATTGCTCAACTCTTCCCTTTCCCAATCTATGAAGAAGACGATGAAGGGTCGCTGATGTCGATTTGTTCTAGGGTTTTTAGATAAAGAGGAGAACGAGATTTAAACTGGAGAGATACCATGATTATAGGGATTATTTTTGGAATTTATTAAGCAAATTACTAAATTATCCTTATTTATTTATTTAATTATTTAATTTTGATTGGCCCACATTTATGCATACAATAACACAATACTTAGTTAAAACATTTGAACTTAGCTCTCTCTCTCTCTCTCTCTCTCTCTATATATATATATATATATATATATATATATATATATATATATATATATATATACACACACACACACACACACATTAGGCAAATACCTGCGCGTTGCGCAGAATACAATAATATATTTGAAAATTTTACAAATATATGTTTTTTAAATATATCAATGACATTGTTATTACCTTTTATATAATAAATCTTATAATAAATTGGTATAAACATTGTTTGTTTTGAATTATATGATAATGTAGATATCTTTTAAAATTGTATAATCGTAAGTGTCTTAATGACGTCTACCTGCACGTTACTTATAAATAAAATTAAATATAATATATGATTTAATTATATTTATAACTGTTGTTATGATTAATTAATTTTAAAAAATTTATTTGCTTAAGATTTTAATTTCTATCAACGTAATTATTTAAAATATCAAACATTGGTTTTGTTTTTAAAGACAACAATATAATTTTTGTATATAATTTTACTTTTAACTATTGTTGTTATAAGTTGTTTAAAATAACGTATTTCAAAACTCTTAATTATTTTAATTTGGTTTCAGAAATTTAATGTTTTTAAAATTTATTTGATGAATATTGTTAATTTCTATGATTGTAGTTATTTAAAACAAAAAACATTGAATTTGTTTTTAAAGAAAATATTATAGTTTTTTTTATATAATATTATTTTTAACTATTCTTATTGTAAGTTATTTTTAAGTTATTTATTTGAAAATTGTTAATGATTATTTTTTTTGTTAATTTAGGATTACAATTTAGGTTTAACACTATAATTTACAATCTTTAACTATTTATAAAATAGTGTCTTGATTTTTTTCAAGTTTAACTGAAATTTTGATTGAAGTTAATTGGTTAATATTATATTGAAATTAATAATTTAACTATTTTGCAGCAACTCATAAATTATACAAATGTTGTGACTTTAAAATGATAATTGCTCACATACGACAACATATTTAAACTAATAAGTGAACTATAATATGTTAAAAAGCTAAAGTCATAATTTTTAAATAGAAATATAATATGATATTTTAATATTGTAGTTTAGTCAATCATTTAAATGACTTCTATCTGCGAGTTACACGTAAATAAATTAAATATAATATATGGTTTAATGTTATTTATAGTTGTTGTTATTGTTAATTAATTTTTTAAGATTTATTTGCTTAATGTTTTAATTTCTATCATTATAATTTTTTAAAACATGAAACATTGTTTTTAAATTTTAAAGGTGATAATATAATCATTTATATAGAGTTAACTATTGTGATTGTAAGTTATTTTAAGCTACTTATTTATGTTAAAAGTTAATATATATATATATATATATATATATATATATATATATATAATAAGTAGAAGTAAATATAATATTTTAATATTAAAATTTAGTTTATATATGATTACACTTTAGGTTTGATATTTATTTAACCTTATTAACCAACTTATAATTATTATTAGAAAGAAATTGAAAAGTCATGGGAGTTTCAAATGAATGTGGTGAAAGGAAAAATGTTTCCTTTATAATATAGTACTAGAAGAATGCCCCCTGCGTTGCACAGA
The DNA here is from genome assembly GCF_002870075.4 of Lactuca sativa. Classification (NCBI taxonomy): domain Eukaryota; kingdom Viridiplantae; phylum Streptophyta; class Magnoliopsida; order Asterales; family Asteraceae; genus Lactuca; species Lactuca sativa. The sequence goes on along the minus strand of NC_056627.2, from coordinate 252,332,829 downwards.
AAAACCTATATAGTTGAAATCTTTACAAATATATGTTTTTAAAAAAAATATATAATAATAGCGTTGTTGTTAAATATAATATAATAATTCCTATACTAAATTGATATAATATATTCATTATTTTGAATTATATTATAATATATATACATTTAATATAATTGTATAATCTCAATCGCTTGAATGACTTCTACCCGTGAGTTACACATGAATAAAATTAAATATAATATATGGTTTAATGTTATTTATAGTTGTTGTTATTGTTAATTAAATTTTAAAAAATTATTTGCTTAATGTTTTAATTTCTATCATTATAATTATTTAAAACATCAAACTTTGTTTTTTATTTTAAAGGTAACAATATAATAATTTATATAGAGTTATTTTTAACTATTGTTATTGTAAGTTATTATTTATTTGTAAACTTTTAATGATGATAAAAATATATTTAAGAAATATTTTAGTTAAATTGAGATTACAATTTAGTTTTTTTATTAGTCACTAAAATTTATCACTTTTAACTATTTACAAAATATTATGTGGTTTTTAGTGGAACTAAAATTTATATTTAAGTTGACACTGTAATGTTATATTTAAATTAACAATTTAAGTATTTCGTCCAAACTGTTCAAAAGTTGTATCTTTAAACTGATAATGATTTACATATAACAACATATTAAATCTAATAAATTAAGTATAATATGTTAAAAGTTAAAGACAAAACTTTATAAGTAGAAGTAAAGATATTATTTTAAAATTGAAATTTTGCTTATTTATAATTATATTTTAGGTTTTGCTATTTATTTAACCTTATTAATCAACTTATAATTATTATTAGAAAGACACAACAATTTATCACTTTTAACTATTTATAAAATATTTTTTGGGTTGCTTAACTTAAACTAAAATTTATTTTACATTGATCATGTAATGTTATATTTAAATTAATAATTGAAGTATTTTATATAAATTGTTCCAAAATTGTACTTTTAAAATGATAATGGTTTACATCCAACAATGTAATAAAACTAATAAATTAAGTATAATATGTTAAAAGTACAAAAAATAACTTTATAAGTAGAAGTAATGATATTATTTTAATATAGAAATTTAGTTTATATGTGACTACACTTTAAGTTTGATATTTATTTAACCTTATTAACCAATTTATAATTATTATTAGAAAGAAATTGAAAAATCATGGGAGTTTCAAATGAATGTGGTGAAAGAAAAAATGATTCCTTTAGAATATAGTATTAGGTGTAACCCCGTGCGTTGCGCATGAATGCATTTAACTGGTTAAAATAATTATGGGAAAAAATAGAAATATGTTGAAATTTACATTTTTAGTAATGTTTTGGGCATTAACCGAATAATCAAATAACATGAAAATCCATCAATTTATATTTTGATACTATCGAATATAGTTCATACCTTATACACTTTACTTTTACTTTTATAATATCCGATATGTAACGCCCTGTTCTGAAATATTCATTTATGGAATTTCAGAGGCCAAGGCCAGGGGCGTTTTAGTCATTTATTAAATTTAGAGGTAATATTTGAGAAGTTTTCGGGCCGGATTGTGTTGTTAGAAGTGTAGGATTTCTCGCCACCTTTTCCGTGGATAAAAATTTCATCAGAAACGGATCTAGAATGAAGAAGTTATGACACTTTGAAGATTTGGCAAGAATGACCCTTATAGAGAAATGTTTGCATGGAAGGCCATGCATGCATGTTGGGGCACGCATGGGTACGCCCAACGTAATGGGGCAATTTGGTCGCGGGTGTTCAAGGCGTACGCCCAACGTACGTGGAGGTACGCCCAGCGTACGCTAAAGATAATAAAACCCTATTTTTGGGTTAAGCACTATATAAAGGACATTATGGTTCCAACCCTAGCCCCCATATCAGCCTCCCCAACCTCAGAAGAAACCCTAGAACGTCCTTACCTTCATTTTATGAGACCTTGACCTTGGAAAATCCATTTTGGTGGTTTAAAGCTTGGAAGCAAGGAGAAGAAGGTTGGCAAGGAGGAACCTTGGAAGCTAGAGCTTGTAGATCTGGGATAAGTGCTTCATTTCAGACCTCTGCAAGGTAAAAAGTCTTGAGCTTGATGATTAACCTCTTAGATCTCCTTAGTGAAAGTTTATGGACCTTTTTGGTCCCAAGATTGGGACTTTATGACTCAAGCTCGTTTCTAAGACCAGAGTTGCCTCCTTTAGAGTCATATGAGTCCCAGAAGCAGTAAAGTTCCAACCTTTATGGACCTATTAAGTTCATGCATGAGATCTATCCCCCTTTATGGAAGTAGAAGAGTGTTTTGAGAGTTTGGGTTGGTTTGGGCCATATAAAGTCACCAAGTCAGTGAGTTTACGACTTAAGACATGAAATAAGACTTAGATAGGAGTTTGTAGCTTCTGAATCGAGGTATTAAGAACTTAATAGAAAGTTGGCTTATCAGGGTATTACGTTGAGCGTACGTGCAGGTACACCCAGCATACGCGTAGTCAAGCTGGTACGCTAGGCGTACATTGGAGTACGCCCTGCATAATTCTGCCATAAGGGTTTTGAGCATTTGGGCCTTGGTGTGGGCTGTGTTTTGGACTATAAGTCCTTGGGCCTTGGTGGGCCATTAGAAGTCAGTGTTTATGGGCCAAGTATTTGTATTGGGATTAAGGTAGGCCCAATAAGGGGTCTGGGCCAAGTGTAGCAAATTGGGCCATTTATGGGTCAATAGTGGGCTTGGAAAGCCTACTTAATGTTGGACCTTTTTATAGTATGTTTTGGGCCCTGGTTGTGGATCATTATGGAGTAGGGGTAAAATGGTCATTTTACCCTAAGAGTGGTTATGATATTGGGCTAAGTGATATTATGATCTTGGTAGCTCGAGGAGCCGAAGAAGCAGCAATCGGGAAAGTTCCAGTTAGCAGCAGAGGGCTATCAGCAAAGTTCAGCAGTAGATGTGAGTTTCCTTCTAGTAGGAACGGGTCTACGGCCATAATGTCGGCCCGTTTAGTTAGCAGTAGTTTCGGACCTCGGTCCGAGGCAGTAGTTAGATTGCTTGATGTCTTTGTGATTCAAGCATGTTTTGTGTTATGTGTTCTGGGCTCTGGTCCGATGCAGTATGCAGTTTATGTGTTCATGCTAGTTGATACGTCTATGCTATGTTATGATTTAGTGAGTTCCGGACTTCGGTCTGATGCAGTTAGTTTCAGACTTCGGTCCGATGTAGGGGACAAGGTCCCAGTCAGTTCCGAACTTCGGTCCGATGTAGTTAGTTCCGGACTTTGGTCCGATGCAGTTTCCGGACTTCATTCCGATGCAGAGGGCAAGGCCCTGGTTAGTTTCTGGACTTCGGTCCGATGCAGTGGGCAAGGCCCAGTATGTGCATTATATGTTACTATATGGTATGTGGTAGTTTGGGGGAGCTCACTAAGCTTTGTGCTTACAGTTTCAGTTTTGGTTTCAGGTACTTCCGGTAGCGGAGGGAAGAGCTCGGGATGATCGCATGGCACACACCATATTAAGTCAGTCTGGGATGTTTCACTCTGATAAAAGATTATGTTTTGAATTAATACTCTGATTTTATGTTAAGAATTATGTCATGGTTGACAATCAGGGTTTAAGTAATGTTATTTAAATGAAATTTTATACTGCGTTTTTGGGTTGTTACAAATTGGTATCAAAGCCTTGGTTTGAGGGATTCAGACATACCCTCGGGTGTATCTGGACTCAAACTAAGGGATTGGTATAAAAGTTTTCAAAATATAATATGGTAAAAAGAGTTTTGAGAAAGAAAACAGTTTTAGAAAAGCAAAAAGAATTCAGAAAGAAAAGAATTTTGATAAGAGACAAGTGTATGGTGCATGCAATCAGTCGAGCTCAAGTAAGTACCCCAAAATACCCATACAGCTTTATGTTATGATTATCAATTAGTAGAACATCATGATAGATTAGGACTAAGGATCTAGGAGGATGTCTTATGTGCCTGCTATATGTGTTCCAGCTTTATGAGAATTGCATGCTAGTATTGAGTAGATAGCAGTAGGATAGCCTATTTAGGTTATGCCTGATAGTATGAGCTTAGCATTGTATGCTAGAACAGTTTCTCGTTATGAGGGTAGAATTGCTAGAGTAGTTTCCTGTGTTCGAATGTTGCTTGCTTTGTGCTTGTGGGACTCCGAGTAATGGGAGTTAGCCATTAGGTGAATACGTCACATCGCATGTGATCAGAGTTAAATAATCTCAAAGTGCTGGATTTGGCCCTGCTGCGCAGCTCTCGTTTGAGTCTAACCGTTGTAGGGACGAGTCTTGTACTCGAAGGATTATCCGAGCCTTGTCACATGTGATGGTATTCAGGTGATGACTAATCGGCATTACAAGGAGGCCTTCAGTAGCTGAGGACTGGTTTGAGTGAAGTCAGGGATTTCCCTAGGGCAAGCCTAGGATGAGAGAAACATAGATCAGTAGCAGTAGAAGGGACGTGGTAGATTCAAGGCAGTTCTTGAAGAAAGTATGGATAGATGTGGAAGGTAGTATGGGCCCGTACTACTGAAAGCAGAGGATCCGTACTCGATTCAAGAAGGGCCAAGACAAAACCAGGGAAATTGTAGAGTGTATGCGAGATCCCTTAGTGGAAATGAGTATTCTGACAGTTATTGTGATATGCTTTCAGCATGGTGACGTTGCGCGAGATACCAGTAGGAAGTTCAGGTACCGAGGAAGGATCTGGCTCAGGCTCTAGAGCCGGACAGCTTGATGATCAGATAAGAGACGTCATTTCCGCAGAGATTATGTGCAACATCATTGATCAGACTCCTATGATATTCGGTTCGGTTAAGGAGGCCATCATGGAGCTTTTGGACAGTCGACTTAAGGCCTTTAGGGCCGAGGCAATTTCAGGACAGTTTGGGGCTCGTCTAGAGCATGATTCTTGTGGATCCCAGGGATCCATCAGGGAGGGAAGTTCCATTTTTAGCACTTTCCATCAGGGGTCAGGAGTGGGTGGTACGCCTTACCCCCAGGAGAGTTCCCTACAGGATTGGATTGCTGCGGAGGTTTCGTGGGCCCTCCGCCAGGAGTTACCCGACACGATCGGACGTATCACTGATAGAGTGATCAACGGGACAGAGAGGCGGACCTCAGCTATCCGGGCAGCAGGTGAAATAATCAGGGTGACCCGAGAGCAGGAGATGGAATCTGATTATGGGTGAGCATTTGGACCGAACCGGACCGGATCGTTTTTTTGGTCTCCCGGGCCGGTTCTGGTTCTAGGAATCCATCCCGGTCCGGTCCGGTTTTTTTCCCGGTCCGATCCGGTTTTTACCGGGTTTAGAACCGGTTGGACCCGGTTTAAAAAAATTTGTAATTTGTGAATTTTTTTAAACAACCATAACACATTCGTTTTAAGTCGGATTGATACGCGGTTTTTTCCAATGTTTAATTTACAACTTGTAGATGAATTTAGACTATAATTTTGTTGATTTTGGTATTATATTCAATGAGTTACAGTCTTTCAAAGTTGAGCTATCAAAGCTGAAAAATTTCAGCTTTTCAGCAACATTTTTAAAACTTTGTAATCTATGAAAATTTTTAAACAACCATAACTCATTCATTTTAAGTCGGATTGACACGCGGTTTTTTTCAAAGTTTAATTTACAGTTTGTAGATGAATTTAGACTATAATTTTGTTGATTTTGGTATTATATTCAATGAGTTGCAGTCTTTCAAAGTTGAGCTATCAAAACTAAAAAATTTTAGTTTTTCAACAAGATATTTAAAATTTTGTAATCTGTGAAACTTTTTAAACAGTCATAACTCATTCGTTTTAAGTCGGATTGACCTGCGCTTTTTTCCAACGTTTAGTTTACAATTTGTAGATGAATTTAGACTATAATTTTGTTGATTTTGGTATTATATTCAGCGAGTTACAATCCTTCAAAGTTAAGTTATCAAGATTGAAATATTTCAACTTTTTAACTATTATTTTAGACTATAATTATGAATTTTATGTATCTTTGAAAGATAAATCATATGAAAGGGATCATGGTGAACTTGATTTATATGTTAGTTGTTTTTATTTGGAAAATTAATTTTGCAAGTTATAATATTCTCAAGGTAGATTAGTTATGCATGAAACGGAAACGTAATCATTTTTACAAGTTATATCGTATCAAACCCAATAACATATTCGTTTTAACGAGTTCTATCAAACCCAAAAACATATTCTAACGGGTTGTACTCTATGCATGAAAGGGAAATGTAATCATTTTTACAAGTTATATCGTATCAAACCCAATAACATATTCGTTTTAATGAGTTCTATCAAACCCAAAAACATATTTTAACGACTTGTACTCTATGCAATTAAAGTTGTACCGGTCCAAACGGGTCCAAGAACCGGAAAACCCGGACCTGGACCCGGACCCGGACACGGACACGGACACGACTCATCCGGTCCGGTCACGGTCCACAATATTATCCATAACCGGTCCGGTCCAAGAGCCGGTCCGGTCCGGTCCGGTCCAAATGCTCACTCCTAAATCTGATAGTCAGTTGAGAAAGAGGAAACAAGTTTTCGGTCTGGCTCAGCAAGCTGGACAGTCAGACGCTACCATGGATAGTGCCGAGGACCCGAGGAGTCGGGTTGGTTGCTCAAGGAGGGAAGGGACACGGGGTGAAGTGCGCAGTAGGTCCAAGTGTGGTAGATGCGGGTGGAAGGCTCACAAACATCAAGAATGCACAGTAGAAGTAGAGTTATGTCATCGTTGTCATCAGCCTGGCCATGTTAGGGAGAACTGTCCCGTTCAGCGGTTGGGACAGCCTCGGTGTCATAGTAGGCTTCGAAAGACAAGGGGATCCGAGGGTCCTTCAGAGCAGGTTGCGGGTATATATTTTTCTCTCTCTGTCAGCTTATGTTATGATGTTGTTGTTATGTTACTGCATCAATTTTAGTAGGATCACATATTGGAATGTATTATATTGCCTACTTGCGATTGAGTCTTATGCCATCTGCATACCTTGGAATTAGAATGGTAATTAGAGGTCGTCCCCTCTAGAGCATGGTACTTCAGATGCAGTAAGTGTAGCATGTATGTGTAAGATTTAGTAGTGCCTCACTATTTTCGGGAGGTTTCATTCGGGTATTGATCAGTTATATCCTCAGTAGTGACAATCTAGAGCTTCTAGTGGGGTTGCTAGTGGACGGCAGGGAAGTGGGTTGGAAATGTTCACCCTAAGTAAAGGTTCTCAGGATGTGGTTGTTAAAGCAAATGCAGTTAAGGATTGAGGGGTGCTCGACTAGTTAGCAAGAATGGTTCAGATCTAGTAAAGGTTAGTAGGAGCGCCAGCAGAGATGAACGTTGGCGGTCAGCAGATCTCCTTTTGATGATTGGAAGGAGGGGGAATCCTTTTTAATATGAGAGCTTTAGGGAGCTAGCCGGATCAAAGTGGGGGAGAAGCCTTCAAGCATTCAGAATTGGCAACATGTTAAATTTAGAAAGGGTTGGTAATCTTCGAATGGTAAGGAAAATAAGTCGATGGGTTGAGTGGGTTTAGGAGATGGGGGTTTGGAAACTCCCAATCGATGGTTTCATGAACATGGATTAATAGAAGGTTGGTTGGGATCCAAGCCGAAGAATTCCTCGACGGAACGCTAGTATATCAATGATATAAGGCGTCGAGGTTGGTGCAACATTTGATGAATGAGGGCTGGTTTTGGGCAATCAGGGTGAGGAATCGCTAGCAGGAGTAGTGGTAGTCAGGATGTCCTCGGTATAGTAGTTAGTAAGCAGCCATATAGTAGTAGAGTATTGTAAGTCTGCGGGGGTAGCCGTAGGATTCACTAGTAGTCAGATAGTAGTAGAGTGTTGTAAGTCTGTGGGGGTAGCCATAGCATTCACTAGCAGTCAGATAGTAGTAGAGTGTTGTAAGTCTGCGGGGGTAGCCGTAGCATTCACTAGCAGTCAGATAGTAGTAAAGTGTTGTAAGTCTGCGTGGGTAGCCATAGCATTCTTCAGGTTGGTTGGTAGCATGAGTGCGTCGTTTGGACGCGGGAGGAACAGTAATACCCACCAGCTTGGGTGCAGCAATGAGGATATGGGAATCCACAGGTTGGATTTCGGAATGCCCAAGTGGTTTTGTTGAACCAACGATTCAACAGTTGGATCGTCACCACAGTTATGAGGTCAGGGAAGCAGTGGACCGCTTAGGTTCGTGTATGTTAAGGGCTACCGTTAGTTTTGGAACCATCGCTTCTAGTCTTGGTTTGATGATGTCAGGATTCGATGTATGGACCTGGTCAGTTGGGTCGGGAGGTTGTTAGGGTCATAGTGACAAGATGACTAGTGGGAAACTAGTTCCAGAAAAGGATTTCGTTCAGAAGTTGTGTGAGTAAGGAGTCCTTGGAGCTCCACAGTTGAGTTGGAACTCGGTGTTGCATATAACCGACGAATGGTTGGAACCAGGAAGGTCTCGAGATACTTTGGGAGACAGTTTAGTGTTTCAGGCAGTTCAGTGTTTCAGGTAGTTCAATGTTTCGGATAGTTTCAGTGTTATAGTCAGTATTAGTTTTGTGATGGGTATGCACGTGGAGGCGACCACGTCGTTCAAGTTGTCGGGTGATGCTAAGTGGATCATCACGGAATTAGGTAATCTTGGAGTAGTTGCGTTGTCTATGTTGCGTATTTCTTGTAGAGTCTTGTCCATGGTAGAGTGAGATCTGCTTCTCGTCGGATTGTCTGACTTCTCACGCAGAGTGGAGGTTTCAGTACTGGAGCATCGTATGTGGAACTATTTTGAGTAGTGATGTGATGGCCAGCGCTGGGAGTGGCCGGAATTGCAGCTCAGCAGAGAATAGAAGGATATTGGAAAGGTTTGTTGCTTGGGGAAAGTTGCCTTGGAAAGGCCAGTGGTGGTTCAGGGTAAAGGGGTAGACCCCTTGTGTACCAGCTGTAAGTGTACTAGGAGTACCGGTGGGATTTCCGGTTAGGTAAAAGTGTTGTGCTGGAGAATGGTAATGATCAGATTATTCGGGAAAAGACATTTTCAAGAATTCGATCGGATAGGAGAAGTTCATAGTCAGTGGCAAGCTGCAAGGTGTTGTGAGATAGTTGGTCGTAGCGGACTTCGAGGACGAAGTCTAGTTTAAGTGGGGGAGAGTTGTAACGCCCCGTTCTAAAATATTTATTTATGGAATTTTAGAGGCCAAGGCAAGGGGTGTTTTAGTCCTTTATTAAATTTAGAGGTAATATTCGAGAAGTTTTCGGGCCAGAGTGTGTTGTTATAAGCGTAGGATTTCTCGCCACCTTTCCGTGGATATAAAGTTCATCAGAAACGGATCTAGAATGAAGGAGTTATGACACTTTGAAGATTTGGCAAGAATGACCCTTACAGAGAAATGTTTGCATGGAAGGCCATGCATGCATGTTGGGGCACGCGTGGGTACGCCCAGCGTAATGGGGCAATTTGGTCGCGGGTGTTCAAGGCGTACGCCCAACGTACGTGGAGGTACGCCCAGCGTACGCTAAAGATAATAAAACCCTATTTTTGGGTTAAGCACTATATAAAGGACATTATGGTTCCAACCCTAGCCCCCATATCAGCCTCCCCAACCTCAGAAGAAACCCTAGAACGTCCTTACCTTCATTTTATGAGATCTTGACCTTGGAAAACCCATTTTGGTGGTTTAAAGCTTGGAAGCAAGGAGGAACCTTGGAAGCTAGAGCTTGTAGATCTGGGATAAGTGCTTCATTTCGGACCTCTGCAAGGTAAAAAGTCTTGAGCTTGATGATTAACCTCTTAGATCTCCTTAGTGAAAGTTTATGGACCTTTTTGGTCCCAAGATTGGGACTTTATGACTCAAGCTCGTTTCTAAGACCAGAGTTGCCTCCCTTAGAGTCATATGAGTCCCAGAAGCAGTAAAGTTCCAACCTTTATGGCCCTATTAAGTCCATGCATGAGATCTAGCCCCCTTTATGGAAGTAGAAGAGTGTTTTGAGAGTTTGGGTTGGTTTGGGCCATATAAAGTCACAAAGTCAGTGACTTTACGGCTGAAGACATGAAATAAGACTTGGATCTATGTTTGTAGCTTCTGGATCGAGGTATTAAGCACTTAATAGAAAGTTGGCTTATTAGGGTATTACGCTGAGCGTACATGCAGGTACACCCAGCGTACGCGTAGTCAAGCCGGTACGCTAAGCGTACATTGGAGTACGCCCCGCGTAATTCTGCCAGAAGGGTTTTGAGCATTTGGGCCTCGGTGTGGGCTGTGTTTTGGACTATAGGTCCTTGGGCCTTGGTGGGCCATCAGGAGTCAGTGTTTATGGGCCAAGTATTTGTATTGGGCTTAAGGTAGGCCCAGTAAGGGGACTGGGCCCAGTGTAGCAAGTTGGGCCATTTATGGGTCAATAGTAGGCTTGGGAAGCCTACTTAATGTTGGAGCTTTTTATAGTATGTTTTGGGCCCTGGTTGTGGATCATTATGGAGTAGGGGTAAAATGGTCATTTTACCCTAAGAGTGGTTATGATATTGGGCTAAGTGATATTATGATCTTGGTAGCTCGAGGAGCCAAAGAAGCAGCAATCGGGAAAGTTTCAGTTAGCAGCAGAGGGCTATCAGCAAAGTTCAGCAGTAGAGGTGAGTTTCCTTCTAGTAGGAACGGGTCTACGGCCATAATGTCGGCCCATTTAGTTAGCAGTAGTTTCGGACCTCGGTCCGAGGCAGTAGTTAGATTGCTTGATGTCTTTGTGATTCAAGCATGTTTTGTGTTATGTGTTCCGGGCTCTGGTCCGATGCAGTATGCAGTTTATGTGTTCATGCTAGTTGATACGTCTATGCTATGTTATGATTCAGTCAGATCTGGATTTCGGTCTGATGCAGTTAGTTCCGGACTTCGGTCCGATGCAGGGGACAAGGTCCCAGTCAGTTTCGGACTTCGGTCCGATGTAGTCAGTTCCGGACTTTGGTGCTATGTAGTTTGTTCCAGACTTTGGTCCGATGCAGTTTCCGGACTTTGGTCCGATGTAGAGGGCAAGGCCCTGGTTAGTTTCCGGACTTCGGTCCGATGCAGTTTCCGGACTTCGGTCTGATGCAGTGGGCAAGGCCCAGTATGTGCATTATATGTTACTGTATGGTATGTGGTAGTTTGGGGGAGCTCACTAAGCTTTGTGCTTACAGTTTCAGTTTTGCTTTCAGGTAATTCCGGTAGCGGAGGGAAGAGCTCTGGATGATAGTATGACACACACCATATTTAGTCAGCCTAGGATGTTTCACTCCGATAAAAGATTATGTTTTGAATTAATACTCTGATTTTATGTTAAGAATTATGTTATGGTTGACAATCAGGGTTTAAGTAATGTTATTTAAATGAAATTTTAGACTGCGTTTTTGGGTTGTTACACAATATATATTATAAGTTTTTGTATAACATTAATATAATCTCATTTTATTAAGTCCGATAATATTTTTTTGGATAAAATAAGAAATAAGTTGTTTTGAATGAGCTATTAATAAACAATATTGAACTAATAAACTTTCTATTACACTATTTATATTACACTAAAACATCCAATGTTTCATATATGAACTTTCAAATATTAAACATTGAAATTAAAAATAAAGTCATACAAAATATATCATTATACATAAATGTCATCAAAATTTTTAAAATAAGTCGATTAGTAATTATGATATTTAATTTAAATTATATATTTTGCAAGGCATACGTTTGACTTTATGTTGGTGCGCCAAGAATCCTCTTCCTTAATTTGTACCTAAAAAATTAAGGTGAATAGGAATATAAAATAGATATTACTAAGCATTAATATGAATAATTAAAAAGGGTATGTGGATCTCCTAACACCGGTTAAAGACAACATACCTCTCTAGTGGTATCGATTAATATGTGAAATTGAAGTACTCATTCTATGTACACATTGTTTTCTAATTACATAAACAAATATGAGTAACCAAACATAAAAATGTTATCTTTATGTAGGAAAAATATTTTAGTTAACTAACAAATTAAATAATATAAGTTTAAGAGTTAGGAGTTTCAAAACATTAATATTTTTTATTAATCAATCAATTAAGTAACACATGTTGAAAGTTTTACAATTATTATTAAAAAGCATTTAAAATATTATATTTTAAATGAATTTTGGTAGAAGTCTTTTTGACCTCTCTCTCTCTCTATATATATATATATATATATATATATATATATATGTATATATATATATAATATTTAATTAAATATTTTCGATATCACTCTATATAACATATGATCAATATATTAACAATTAAACCATAATATACAACAACTGTATTACAATAATCCAAAAACGAAGAAAATATAAAAACGAATTAGTATAACAAACTTACAAACTAAAAGTTCTAATATAATAGCATATCTTCAAAAGTGGTCATAAGACCTCAACCCAACACAAAAACCTTTAAGTTTGTTTTCTTTCTGAAATTTGTATATAATTTGTATGCATGTCTTCCTAAAAGATTCACCTTTTTATAGTAAAATTTTCACTAAATGCTAATTAAACATAATATAAGTTATAAAACTTGTGAGTGTTAAATCATAATTAAGAAAACTTTTGAGTTGCATTAGTTAAAAAAAGGGTTTCAAATAAATGTGGTTTGAGGAAGTTAAAAAAGGGGGTTTCAAATGCATAGGATTCAAGAAAAAATGCTAGTTTTATAAGTATGTATGATGATATGATGTATATATATATATATATATATATATATATATATATATATATATATACAGTTTGTTTTTTATATTTTTGACAAAAGACAAATTTTTAAAAATGGTCCATGTGCTATGCATTTTTTTTTTTCTGAAGTTTAGTTCAAAGCTCAATATTTTTGGCTTCATGGGTCTTTTTAGCTAGTTTCTTTGAATATTTGGTCCCTCAGTAAACTGAAATGACTTTAATACGGTTGGATATTTATTTTCTATTTTTAAATTCATTTTTTTAAAGTTTAATAATTATTTTTTCATTTTATCAATTAAAAAAATTAGAGGGCCTCTCTCTCTCTCTCTCTCTCTCTCTCTCTCTCTCTCTCTCTCTCTCTCTCTCTCTCTCTCCAGGTATCCTAAAATTGAGACTAGGGAAAGAATTTGGGAAAAAAGTAAATTGGTCGTATATTCATGGATCATATGTCGAAGAATGGTCTGTGTTGATTTTCACCAACCGATTTTTCATCCTAAGATCTATTAACATGCACCCACTTTAGAAATCATATGTTGTATCATATGTTGAATTATTAAGAAACTGAAGAATCCATGAATACACACTTCATAAATTAGAAGTCCCTAATCAATTTATGAAGCAAGAAATCGACATTCAAAAAACTATCGATGGTCTACAATCTAAAGTCACCAATCTCCTCTCACATATCGCTCATTTATCCCCTTACGTAAAAATCATTTAGAACAAAACAAACCATAGCCCTCGATGCAACCACTCTTTGGTTTTTTTCGACAAACGAAAACCAGAAACGGAGAAAAAGGGATGAGAAGGTGAAAAGTTTGGGTGGTCTGATGGTGATGATTAGGTCAGAACGAGGGATTTTGTTCAGACGCCGACTTCATCTCTACCTTCTTCTGGTCGAAAACACAGAAGAAGGTAGAGATGAAAGAAAAATAGATTTAAAAAAAATGAAAGAGAGGTGGATATTTTTATTTTTTTATTGTTTAAATAAATAAAAAAGATATTAAATTTTAAAAAATGAAAGAAAAATAGAAAATAAATACCCCAAGGGTATTAAAGTCATTTCAGTTTACTGAGGGACCAAATCTGCAACGAAACTAGCTCAAAATGACCACGGAGCCAAAAACAATTGAGGTTTGGACTAAACCTTAGAAAAAATTCATACCACAAGGACCATTTTTGCAGTTATGTCTTTACAAAATTACATAAATGGTCTATGTGGTTTACCAAATATCATAAATTAAGTCATTGCATATTTTTTTAACGATCATGGTCCATGTGGTTTCCAAAATTTGCAAGAATGTTCATTTTTGCTAACACCGTTAGTTTTAGTCTATTGGTGTGAGAGTAATTTAGTCTTTTTAGGTAGAGGGATTGAGTCTGTCACAATGGGTAAACCATAGGGACCATTTATGTAATTTTTCTATATTTTATGTTTTAGAATTTGTGTATTTTTCGCCCCTTTACTTTTTAAAATTTCATTTTGATCATTCACTTTGAACTTGTTATTTTCACTGCTTTATTTTTTAAACTTTCATGTATATTTCTGATCACAATTTGATTTTCTAAAATAAATGTTCATTAACCTATAAAACTATTTTTATACGTTCTCATTATTCTTTATGCGTTGGTATAAATTCAAGGTGATCAACGTTTCAACATGATTTTAGAACTTCTGCTTGTTAATTTTTTTAATTTACTTGTTATTTTATACACGTGTCGGTATATATTCGAGTTTGTCCATGTTTCGACATATTTTTTACGTTTTCGTGCTTAATTTTATTTATGTTTCCTACATATAATTCGGACCACATATAATAATTTTCGTTCGCTAACTTTAAAAAAACGTATTGTATTTGAGTTTGTCTGTGTTTCCTCATAACTTTTTTTTTCGTTTTTGTGACTCCCCGATTCCCCTGTATCAATTTGTGGTTATGATTTCTCATTATTTCAAGGTCTACTCGACAAGTCGGTTGCCTGACTCACCGAGTAGCAGCGGGTTGGTCCGCGTGTTTAAGTAACCTACTCGTCAAGTCGAAGAAGGGACTCGACGAGTAGGAGCTGGCAGATGAAACCCTAAATTTTGGGGTTTTGCACCCTATTTAAAGGATCCTTTGACCCCCCTTAGCTTTCCCTTGCAGCCCCTGTGAGTCCAGAAACCCTAAATCTTCATTTTCTCTCCATACTTGTATGTTTAAGCTTGAAAGGTGGATCTTGTTGAGGAAAGGCTTAAAGATCAAGAAGCTTTAAGCAAGGAACAATTGGGGATCTGAAGTCTACCTCAATTTATCATCATTTGGAGGTATCAAGTCACCACCTAGAGCTTCTTCTAGCTAGATCCCTTTATATTTGAGTTTCGGGGCCATCTTGGGCAATTGGTGTTGCATTTCGAGTGATGAACCAAGATCTGAAGTTGCAACTTCAGATCTAGGCTCATCTTGGCTCTTATCATCATAAAGTCTCAGTCCTTAGCATGTTGGTGAAGATCTTTGGCCTAGAACCTCTTCTTTAGCTTGATTTAGGTCATTAGCACCTTGCATGCACGTGAAGTTTACAACTTTACGTGATAAACATGCCTTGGGGGACTGGATCTACAATATGGAGCCTTGGCATGGCTTAAAAAGCCTCTGTATGGATGAAGGACTTAATGGAATCGGCGAGTGTCGGGAAAACTCGGCAAGTCCAATGAAGATAGTTGTAGGCTCGACGAGTCGGATGAACGAGTCGGCGAGTCTGATGAAGATGTCGGTCTAGTAAATCGGTGAGTCGGCTAGGTTTTTCCCAACCTTTGGAAACGTATGAACCCGACGAGTTGTATAGGGAAACTTGACGAGTTGGACAAGGGGTTTATGGCCACTGACACTAGGAACTCGATGAGTCGCTCATGTGACTCCGCGAGTTATGCAAGGAACTCGACGAGTGGCTGCTTGTACTCGACGAGTTGAGGTCAACATCTACTGTTGACTTTGACTTTGACCAAGGGTTGACTATTGGACTTCTGAGGGTATTTTGGTAAATTGGATTTTGATATCAAAGGGGCATTGGTGAATATAGGTTTTGGAGTTGGAGCAATATATGGAAGAGTTTGACACTACCTTCTGAGATACTTGCGAGGTGAGTTATCCTCACTATATCAACAGGGTCTAAGGTGATGGGTTTTGGTCATAAGACATCCTATGTGCTCATACAAACCCTAATGCTTGGATCTAAGTTTCTCTATTGTACATGCTTGATTGTTATGTAGCAATAACAATCCCAAATCTCCTTGAATTGACTTTGGAAGGCTTAGAGTCACAAGTGTCACTCCTTTAATGGTTCACAAACACCAAAAGCAAGAGGATGAAGAGGAGAGAGGTTAGAGGCTGCCCAAAACGTGTGAAAACCCTAGAAGGTTGCTTGTCCACGTTTTTGAGGCATAAGGGGTCTTTATATAGTAAGGCTATTAGGGTTATCTAACAAGGAAACCCTAATTTGGTTGCTTAAGCCCTAAGCAACCCATGGAGCCCTTTTCTTAAAGCCTTGGACGACTTCATATGGGCTTCCCCATTAGAATTCGTCCACCTTATAATAAAAGGCAATCCATGGCGCTAATTGCAATTATCTTATAATTACAATTCCAGTCCCTTAAGTTTAATTAATCTCTTTTAGTCACAAAACTAATTACCAATTAATTATTGACTAATATTAATTAAACAATATGATTTCTCCTTTAATATATTATTCCCATAATATATTAATAAATCATATTTAATCCTTTCTCTCCATAATTCATCCTATCAAGTTGCTTTGGTGAAGGCAACCCAAAAGGACCATGCACCATCGGGTCAAGTACATACCAAAATAGTTATGGACTTAGACACTAATCCAACATAAGGCACCAAGGCTGACCCTCTATATATTTGTATCTGGATTGTTGCATGATGTGTTTATTGATTACATCCTGGTAGTTAGGATGGTGGTATGTTATGTTAGTGACCTAGTTTAGGTCGTTGTCCTGCTATATAGGATAATGCTATGTTAGTGATCTGTCAGGTCGGTATCCCGGTTAGGATGTTGCTATGTTATATGATCTGCTTGATCGGTTTGGTTGTCTGTGGACTGTTATGTGATTATCTGTTATATGTGCACATGGTTGCTTGATGGGGGTTGGGTTGAGGCGGGTCCTGCTTTGTGTTGTAGGCCAACATACCCAGGGTGGACTGGATAGACTGTAGACCCGAGAGGGCGCATAGACAGGACGAAGGCCCAACGAGCAGTCCGGATAGGTTGAAGGCCCTGAGAGGGCGGTCCAGACATGCCAAGGCTCGGAGAGTGGGCCAGATAGAATGAAGGCCCAGTACGGACGGTCCAATCATATTATAGACTTAGAGAGTGGACCAGGTGGACTGAAGGCCCGGTGCGAGCGGACCAGTCACACTGTAGACTCATGATGCATGGTTGTTCTGCAAATTATATGTTATATGATATGGTGATCTGTATGTCATTGGTATTTTGGGGGTAACTCACTAAGCTTCCAGGCTTACAGTTTTAGTTTATTGTTTCAGGTTCAACGGATGGCCGCAGGAAGACGAAGGCGTGACCGTACACTTCCTCGATTGATGATTATGATTTATGGGAACTCTGATGTCTAAAATATTTTGAAAACAAATTGTAATAATTGAATGGTTTTAAATGATTTAAAAAGTTTTAAATTGGCTCGAATTTTATAGATGTTACAAGTTGGTATCAGAGCCTTGGGTTGAGTGAATTGGAGGAACAATCGTGTGAATCCAGTCTCAAATCAAGGAAAGATTTTCAAAATGATTTTTAAAATGGTTTGCAAAATAAGTAAAAGAGGATGTGAAGTGTACAATCAGCCGAAGCCAGTAAGTAGACTCCAAAATACCATACAGTTATTTGATTATGTGATATGTTAGAACAACATGCTAGTACTAGGTTAGGGATCTTCAGGAATTGCATGATAGAATTGTCTGATTACATGATGCCTACTAGCCTAAGGATTCCTTTATATGAAATTGACATCATTACTGTAGTTGCTTAGTGTATGCATCATGGTTATACATAATTAAGACCTTATAGCCTGAGAATGTTTGATTTGGCCTTATGTTATACATACACTAGTGCTGCAGGGTTGGTGGAAGTTTCATGGATGGGTGGGTTGTGTGAGGCTAGTAAGCCAGTTATGAAATATTTAGCATTTCCTCTAGGAGTGAGGATTGAGCGCTCGCTATATTTGTGTGTATTGATAGTGCTTTGTGATGATACTTGGGACAAATATGGGTAGGTGTGGAAGGTAGTATGGGCCCGTACTACAGAAAGCACAGGACCCATACGCATATCAAGAAAGTCACAACCCCTAAGGTTTTGGTTGAGAGTTAGTTCTCGGGTTGTTGTGAGGAGTATCTGATATCCTTTCGATATGTTTTCAGTATGGAGGTTACACGATGACTCGTGGATGGATCCGGGTCAGGGTCAGGAGAGGACGGACAGGAGGTGCCGGCAACGCCCGAGACTATCGGCCAGATGAGGGCAGACGAGATAGATGATAGGATCCGGGAGATCCTGCATGATAAGGTTGCTGCTATGTTTCGGGCTCAGTTACCGGAGATCTTTGGGTCTATCAATACCGCCATGCTCGAGTACTTTGACGAGCGTTATGCAGCCCTTGCGGAGGCGGCTGCCGCGACAGCTAGTATAGTTGTATCAGTGACAGGGGTAGGAGCCAGTCAGACTTTTCAGTATCGATACTTTGATAACACGAAGCCCCCAACTTTCGATGGGATTCAGGACCCTATCATAGCCTTGAGGTGGCTATCAAACATCGAGGGATGCTTTTTCACATGTTCCTGCCCGGCTGACCAGAAGGTTAGGTGTGCCCTGAACATGTTGAGGTCCGGGGCGAAGGACAGGTAGAGGTTGATGACAGGGTCTTATTCAGATGTGCAAAGAGTTGCGGTTTCTTGGGATCGGTTTAGGAAGATGTTATACTCCCGTTACATTCCGCGATTCGAGCATGAGCGGCTAGCTCAGGAGTTCTTGGAGTTAAGATAGGGTATAGAGTCGGTGACAGAGATCACCCGTATGTTCACTGAGAGGGTGATGTGTAGCCCAAAGTTTGCTTCTGATCAGGCTCAGATGACGCGTTATATGAGCATGCTCAAGACTGACATTAGACAGTTTGTTGCTACCCAACGATGTTATACGTTACAGGATTTTCAAGAGGCTGGTAGGCGGCGGGAGCTGGAGATTGATTTGTAATTGCGAGACCAGAGGCAGGCCCCGGTGCAGTCTCAGCCGGCGTCGAAGCGGTCCAAGACCGCTGATTATAGGGTTGGAGAACAGAGCAGTCGTACTTGTGCGAAGTGCCGAAAGGGTCATACCGGAGTATGTAGGTCCGGTGGTGCGTGCCGCAAGTTCGGAAAGGAGGGGCATTATGCGAGGGATTGTTGCCAGTTGGCCCTAGTTCAGGACATAATGATTTGTTATCAGTGCCATCAGGTTGGTCATGTGAAGACCAACTATCCATAGCTGGTTGCTAGGTTGGTGCAAGCTCCAACGTCGGCTACATTGAGGATTACTGACAGGGGTGAGGGTAGAGCAAAGCCCCTGAGGGCTCAGGGACGTGCCTTCCAGCTTACTGTAGAGGAGGCAAGTACAACACCAGATACAACTGCTAGTATGTTTCTATCTGTATTTTATCGTTTATAATTATATTGTGAATTTTCCATCCCTTCTCCATATGGCATAGGATAGCTTGAGGAATTTAGTAACAAGGGTTGTAGACGGCTAGTATCCAGGGGTGTTGGTGATCAGAAGTTAGGATATAGGATCACCATTCCAGGGCCAGAAACTGTGAATTGGAGATACAGAAGTGTCATCGGGATTCGGGTTCCTTATGAAGTTCGGTTTCTCCATGCCAGGAGGGTTGTTTTGCAGAGATTATTCATTCCAGGATTCACCGTTCTATGGTGAAAGTGTGGAAATGCTTGGTCAGGACGGTTAAGTAGTGTTTTGATTTCACCACTAGTAGGTAGTGGTTAATGTCCCAAGTGGGGGAGAATTAGAAATTTTCAGATGGAGCATCAGTCGTTGAGGACTTTGTTAGCTGCCAGGGCTTGGCGGTACATTCAGCATGAGTATGCGGGTTATTTAGCATAAGTGGTAGACACGCGAATCAGGAAATAGACCATGGATTTCCGAGAGGATGGACGATCAACATGAGACCTAGGGTTAGGTCGGGGTTAGAGTCCACGAAATGGATCAGGAGTTCGAAACCTTAAGTGAGTGAGAACAGTCTGCATGGGAAGAACCACCAGGAGGGGCGGTCCAGGATGCTCAACACTTTAGAGCGGTCCAGATAAACTGAAGGTCGGTGGGGCGTACCAGTCAGGTCGAAGGCTCGGAGAACGGTCCAGACAGGATGGAGGCTCGGAGGGGCGGTCTAGACATGCTGAAGGTTCTGAAAGTGGTCCAGATAGGTTGAAGGCCTGGTGAGGCGGTCCAGTCATGTTGCAGAATCTGTATGTGTTGTAGATCTATGTGCGGGTATTGAGTATGTTGCTATGCTATAGCATTCAGTAGGTCTGTCCCCAAATATTAAACATGATGTTGGAGTAGGCTGAAGACTCCAGGGTATTTTGGTTTGATCAGAAGTTGTTATTGGAGATCAGAAGGAGTGCATAGGATCTCGGTGATCTCATCAGTTTGGAGTGTCTAGAAGGACTAATCTTATTGGATTGGGTAATACTCCAGTTGGGGACTGGGAGTAGATCCGGATGGGTATTCATCAGCTTTAGGAAGGTTTGGAATTGGAATGTCCTGTCAGTCAGGTTTTGGGAACCGGGTTAGATCTTTCTCTTGATCGTTTAGGGACGCATTGCATGTGGGTAGGGTTGAGCGCGGTCTTGCTCTATGCAGTAGGCCAAGATACCCAGTACGGGCCGACTAAAAGTCGTAGGCATGGAGGCTCAAGAGGAGCGGTAGGGTTGAGGCGGTGGGCTAACAAACTCTGAGAGTTTCGAATCGATGGTTGAATTGATTCGATATGTCGGCATTCTAATCTAGTGTATTCCATCCCGAGGATGACCGAACCCTATGATCAATTAGGCTTGGCATATTGGTATTCACGCTCGAAGGGCGGTATGGGCTAGATATAAGTAGCGTACTGGTGGACCATGTGTGGTAGGTATGTGATGATGGTTCGAATTATTGTGGCGTGTCTTGGGTTGATTTCATCTGTGGAAGAGCCATAGTGTGTCCGAAGTGAGGAGGAGATGGGTCGTTGGAGATCAGGTAGGAGGCGAGGTTGTCGTGGGTCATGTAGCATTCATTGTGTTAGTAGAGGCTGATAGCAGAGTGTGGAAGCAAGTCCAGCCAGTCAGTTTCCTTTTCGGGAGACGCGTAGGACTGCCGTTTATGTGGGTCTTTTGGTTCACTAATCGGTGAGGTGTCTGGTGTTGGTGGAAAGACAAGTGGGACTAGGGAGGTTTCGAATTTTTTAGGAAATATCATATGGTAGCTGGAAGAGTTGAAGTAGGTGTATGACTTGGGATTCGTGTGTAGGCTGCGAGGGTATTCCATCTTAGGGATGATTGGACCCATCGTAGGCATGACTGGTATTACAAATTGAGGCTGATTGGGCCAGACATGAGTGTTCGTGTTTCAGTGGATTGATTTTTGTATGATGTTGTGGGACAATTGTCCTGTCAGCACAAAGGATTTGCCTTAGGAAGAGAGAAAGTTGGGTTTCCGATACGTTGGATCATTAGGATTTTGTCAGTTGGCAAAGTGGCTTGTAGGATAGACCTTTTTAAAAGGTTCGGTTGGGTTTCACATCATCTTTCACGTTTTGCAGTTGCGAAAGTGCATCATGGATCAGGAGGCGGTAGTATCGTTGGATGACATTTAGGTCGGTGAGCGCCTTTGTTATGTTGAGAGGCATGTGGCCATTCTGGAGAGAAAGGGTGAAGGTTCTGCGGAACAAGGAGGTACCTTTGGAAAAGATACAGTGGGAGCCCCAATGAAGGTCCGAGTGGACGTGGGAGCCAGAGGCAGAGATGTGGGAGCACTATCCAAGGTTGTTCACCGCAGCAGACTTCGAGGACGAAGTCTAGCTCAAGTGGGGTAGAATTATAACGCCCCGATTCCCGTGTATCAATTTGTGGTTATAATTTCTCATGATTTCAAGGTCTACTCAACGAGTCGGTTGCCTGACTCGCTGAGTAGCAGCAGGTTGCTCCGCGTGTTTAAGTGACCTACTCGCCGAGTCCAAGAAGGGACTCGACGAGTAGGAGCTAGCAGATGCAACCCTAAATTTCGGGGTTTTGCACCCTATTTAAAGGATACTTTCCCCCCTTAGCTTTCCCTTGCAGCCCTTGTGAGTCCAGAAACCCTAAATCACCATTTTCTCTCCATACTTGTATGTTTAAGCTTGAAAGGTGGATCTTGTTGAGGAAAGGCTTGAAGATCAAGAAGCTTTAAGCAAGGAACAGTTGGGGATCTGAAGTCTACCTCAGTTTATCATCATTTGGAGGTATCAAGTCACCACCTTGGGCTTCTTCTAGCTAGATCCCTTTTATATTTGAGTTTTGGGGCCATCTTGGGCAATTGGTGTTGCATTTCGAGTGATGAACCAAGATCTAAAGTTGCAACTTCAGATCTAGGCTCATCTTAGCTCTTATCATCATAAAGTCTCAGTCCTCAGCATGTTGGTGAAGCTCTTTGGCCTAGAACCTCTTCTTTAGCCTGATTTAGGTCATTAGCACATTGCATGCACCCGACGAGTCGGCTAGGATTTTCCTAACCTTTGGACACGTATGAACCCGACGAGTTGTATAGGGAAACTCTACGAGTTGGCCAAGGGGTTTACGACCACTGACACTAGGAACTCGACGAGTCGCTCATGTGACTCGGCAAGTTGGCGAGTTATACAAGGAACTCAGCGAGTGGCTGGTTGTACTCGACGAGTTGAGGTCAACATGGACTGTTGACTTGGGCAGTTGACTTTGACTTTGACCAAGGGTTGACTATTGGACTTCTGAGGGTATTTTGGTAAATTGGATTTTGATAGCAAAGGGGCATTGGTGAATATAGGTGTTGGAGTTGGAGCAACATCTGGAAGAGTTTGACACTACCTTCCGAGCTACTTACGAGGTGTGTTATCCTCACTATATCAACGGGGTCTAAGGCACCAAGTTCGGCCCTCTATATATTTGTATCTGGATTGTGGCATGATGTGTTTATTGATTACATCCTGGTAGTTAGGATGGTAGTATGTTATGTTAGTGACCTGGTTTAGGTCGGTGTCCTGGTATATAGGATAATGCTATGTTAGTGACCGGTCAGGTCGGTATCCCGGTTAGGATGTTGCTATGCTATATGATCTATTAGATCGGTTTGGTTGTTTATGGACTGTTATGTGATTATCTGTTATATGTGCACATGGTTGTTTGATTGGGGTTGGGTTGAGGCGGGTCTTGCTTTGTGTTGTAGGCCAACATACCCAGGGCGGACCGGATAGACTGTAGACCCAGGAGAGCGCATAGTCAGGCCGAAGGCCCGACGAGGGGTCCGGAAAAGCTGAAGGCCCCGAGAGGGCGGTCCAGACGTGCCGAGGTTCGAAGAGTGGGCCAGATAGATTGAAGGCCCAGTACAGACGGTCCAATCATACTATAGACTTAGAGAGTGGACCAGGTGGACTGAAGGCCCGGTGCGGGAGGACCAATCACACTATAGAGTCGTGATGCATGGTTGTTCTGTTAATTATATGTTATATGATATGGTGATCTGTATGGAATTGGTATTTTGGGTGTAACTCACTAAGTTTTCGGGCTTACAGTTTTACTTTATTGTTTCAGGTTCAGCGGATGGCCGCGAGAAGGCGAAGGCGTGACCGTACACTTGCTCGATTGATGATTATGATTTCTGGAAAGTCTGATGTCAAACTATTTTGAAAAACAAATTGTAATAATTGAATGGTTTTAAATGATTTAAAAAGTTTTAAATTGGCTCGAATTATATGGATGTTACAGTTTTTATACGAAATTTTATATACGTTTTCTATGCATGAATTGTGTCATATATAATAACTTTCGTTCGTTAACTTAAAGAAAATAGGATGTTACCGTTTTTATACGTAATTTTATATACATTTTCTATACATGAGTTGTGTCATATATAATAACTTTTGTTCGTTAACTTAAAGAAAATAATTTTCCTACATACTTATTTTTATGTATATGTCGGTATAAATTCAAGATGGTAAATGTTTCGACAAATTCAATGTAATTTAGAAATTTTGTTCTTTGTTTTTTTTAAACTGGTTTTTTTATGCAGTGTTGGTTTAAATTCAAGTTTGTCCATAGTTGATAAGAGGAGTAGAATAAAACCACCAAGCACCAGTATCTTCGGTTCTCCACATTATCTGATGTTTTATAATATATATATATATATATATATATATATATATATATATATATATATATATATATATATATATATATATATATCATGGTTGCAGAAATCGAGATTAATCGACGATTAATCGTGGATTAATCGTTTGACGTTCTCCAACCATCGAGGATTAGGGCATTAATCGGAAATTTTGGATTAATTGGGTTTGGCGGGATTAATCGGTCAACAAAAGTCAAAAAAATCGAAAAAAAAGTCAAAAAAGGTCGAAAAATTTTAATTTTTTTTTTAAATTCAAAAAACCAACTTTCTTTTTTTTTTTACTCCAAAATTTTCAAATTTTCAAATGATATACCAAAATGTTCATATTTTCGTATTTCCAAATTTCCAAATTACAGCTTTTCTTATTTTCTAATTTTGAAGTACTTGTTTTTCTTAAGATATATTAATATTTAATTAATTTTAATATTTTATTAATAATTTATAGTTTCCGATTAATCCTCGATTAATCTCCGCCAAGACCGATTAATCACTTAACACCAGTCGACCATCGAGCTACCGTCAAACGATTTTTACAACCTTGATATATATATATATATATATATATATATATATATATATATATATATATATATATATATATATATATATATATAACGTCAGATAATATGGAGAATTGAAAACACGGGTGGTTTTATTCTACTCCTCTTGTCAAAAATTTATTCAAATTTGATAGATTTGAAATGTTGTATATTATGTTCTATTCATTATACTAATTAAATATGATATAGTTTGTAAGAGGTCGTTTGATAGTTGCTAACTGAGTTAAAACTGATTGGGTTAGAAGTTCTAACCGATTTAACTTCTGACTGAAACTTGTTGTTTAATTTTGCATTCGACTGAATGTGCAAAATGACTATATTACCATCAAATAACATTTTTACCATTTTATTTATAACATTACATTTTTTTAGAGCACAATCTTTACTAATCAAATTCACCCTAAAACTATCATTTTGATACATAAAAAAAATAAAAATAAAAACATACAAAACACCCTAAAACTACATTTAAAGTCCTAAGCTTTTGCCTTCATTCTTTTATCTTACCCTACAAAGCTGCAAGTTGTTCTTCAAGGCTTGTTGAACCAGATTTCACATAGTCCAAATAACATGCTTGAAAAGGGATGACTAATTGCCTATGAATCAATGCTGCATAAAAAACACAATCACAACTTATAATAAACACAATAAATGATCCAAGAACAAACAAAAACCGAAAAATAGGCCATAAATGTTGATGAAGTAATTGATTGGCCGTCATGTGCTTTAGATGAAACCCACTTAAATGATTTATAATAAAGACAATCAACAATCAACAAAAACCGATTCAATGAATGAAAAGGAATAAAAACAAGGATTTTTTTTAATTCAATCGACATAACTAAGCAGGAACAAACACCAATTCATTCATGATTTGTTAATTTCGGACTCATGATTTCTTAATTTCGGACTCACCTGCAAAATCTTAACTCGTTGACTTTCAAATCCAAAACAAATTTAAGTTTCAACATTAACCATATAGATATTTTTCTCCGTTTCTGGTTTTCTGTGGAGTCTAAAATTGAAAACTGATTTAAGATACCTGAAATCAATCTTCAAATCCAAAACTGATTTAAGATACCTAAAATCGATTTCCCTACCGAACCAAGAACGAAGAAAGATGAAAGAAAGCATATGATCGATTAAAGGAGACGGGGACAAGGCGTGTCATTTGGGGCCGACTAAAAGCCAAAACTCAGTCAGAAGGTTTTGAGATGAAGACCAAATCCTCAGATTTCTTTAGACCAAGTCTGACGATAAACCACCCAAATCAAACACAATAATTTCTGATTGAGGACCGAGTCTCCCTTTCTAACTGGATTAGCATCAATATAACCCTAATTCGTGTTTTATTTATGATACATATTCAATCACAAGTTGTGAGACCCATATACTATACAAATTGATTAAAACAAAAATAAATACGAAGGATTAAATAAAAAGTTTATTTGAATTTGAAATTTGAAATAAGTTCAACTACTGAGAAAAAAAAAACAAACGAAAAAAATAAACTAAAATTATATGTTTAGTTGGCAGACCTATATACTAAACCCATTAATTATAATAAAATATTAAATATATATGTTTAAACTATAAATGAAATTGATATTGAAATTGAACTTAATATAGTCATTATGATAGGTTTAATTTGTCAAAAACTAAATTAATGATATATTGAAAAATAAAAATTAAAATAAATAACGTGAAAAATATATATCTTAAAATTATAACAAAAAATGGCATATGAAGAATTAAATACGAAGATGACATGTAGCAAAAATTGAATTCATTTATTACGGTAGACAAGTGGATAACTTTACCCATAATTCCTATTAACCACCTAGGAATGGAGAGAACAGTTTACTTTGTCGCTTTAAAGGATTATCGTCTATTTAAAGGATTAACAAACCTAATATTTATATTCAAAATTCAAAATATTATAGTAATAAATTAGGTCTTTATCGCTTTATAGTTAAACTCGTTATTTGTTAATGTATATAACCGTATTTCATGATATCCATCCACCATGACAAAATAAAAGTAAAAATACACGGTCTAACAGTTAACTTTGAAAAGAGGTAAACATCGAGTACCAAAATGAATATCATCATGGTAACTTACGTAACAAGATTTTTTTACATATATATCAATTTACTGTTAAACCGATTCACATGTCAAATCATTAGTTTTGTATGATAATTACTAATCAGTTTTCTAAATTTAATGCAAACCAATCTTGGAAGCTGGATGACTCGATCATGATTTTTATCCAACGCAACCCAAGTTGGGTGGATAGAGCCATGAATATGATTAGCATGGAATCGAAAACGATGGAAGTGGACCGGATCCGGTCGGCAGCTCATTATGGACCCAACAAAAAGAATTAAATAAAAAATTATTTTATTTTAGATACAAAAAATTAAAAATATCGCTTTCTTTTATCTTTACGGGAATGCCACGATGACTGATATAATCCCTTTCAAAAATTTATAGACCAAATAATAATAATAATAATTATAATAATAAGATTTTGAGATCCACACGTTTTGAATGTGAAGATTTTAATTACTATTGTAGAAGATCATATCAAAACCTACTATTTAAAATATAAAAATGAGATTACTACCGATTTGTTTCCACCTCAATCAAACACTACTAAAAAAATCATATTCGAAGGCATTTTCTTTTATGTAAATGATAAATAACGTATGATATGCATTCAATTATTATATGATTTCTGATTATATTTTATGTTATAAAATTTGCTTGAATAAAACTGATATATCCTAATGTTCATATTCGCAATTTTTTTCGCTGTATTTAATATTGGACTTATGTTTTAACTAAGATTTTGCAATTATATTTGTGTTTTGTGTAAATTAATCTTTTTATTAAAAATTTATCATTCGCGTAAACAACAGAGCTACAAAGTTTGGTATTTTGGTCTAATCTGAATAATGTAACAACTATTTGATATATTGGTATTTTCTAAAACTAAAATGACGTGTTTTGTTCGTTGGAATGGAATGGAATTTGAAGGAAAATGAATCCAATTCCATCACATTTTAGTGTTTGGTTCAACTTTGTATGATAGAATTGGAATCATAAATACTCTCCCTCAAGAAGAAGATGAAATTAATTCTCTACTATGAAGGAAAGTGATATTTTACATTATTACATTTGTTTTATTTCACAACAAAACATCTACCACCATCACCCACCACCACCTTCACCATTGTCACCGCCACTACCCACCCCCACCAGGGCCACCACCACCGCTACTAACACCTACCACCGTTACCGCCACCGCTACCAACTACCACCTTCACTGCCACCACCTACCACCGTCATCGTCATCGCCACCTACCACCGTCTATTGCAACCGCCACCACCACCTACCACCTACTACCGTTACCGCCACCGCCTACCACAACCGACACCGCTACCACCTACCGGCATCGTCATTGCTACCACCACCTACCGCTATCACAACCCACCACCACTTACCCCCCGATACAGCCATCGCCACCCCCACCACTACCCACCTACCACCACCGCTACCACAATCACCCACCACTACCACTACCCGCATACTGTTCTCACAATCACCATCGTCACCACTACCTACCACCACCACCGCCACCTACGGTCAACGCCACCACCTATCACCACCGCCACCACTACCTACCACCGTCACCACCACCTACAACTGCCACCACCATCACCACCACCATCACCACCACCACCACCTACAACTGCCACCACCATCGCCACCACCACCACCTACAACTGCCACCATTATCACCACCACCTACCACCACCGCCACCACCACCCACCACCCTCCACCACCACCTACCACCACCACCGACATGAATGCTCAATTATTAAAATGAAAAATTATTATTTTTATAATTTGTATAACATATCTTTACATGTAAGATAGAAAGCAAAGTAAAATTAAGCAAAACTGACAAAGAGGGAAATTCTGTCATTCAATATGGATTACATTTCCATTTCTTATCAACCAAACAAAATATGAAATTAATTCCAATTTCATTTATTTTCAACCAAAAATTACATAGAATTGGATTCAAATTCCTGACAGATTCCTTATGCAATTCCAATTACAATTTTTTATAGAAACATTCTGCAAACCAAACAACACCTAAAAACATACGGTTCTATAAAATTAATTCCAATTTCATTTATTTTCAACCAAAAATTATATAGAATTGGATTCAAATTCCTGACAGATTCCTTATGCAATTCCAATTACAATTTCTTATAGAAACATTCTGCAAACCAAACAACACCTAAAAGCATACGGTTTAAGATATTTTATAGTTCAGATACAATATTTTGTATGAACATCTTAAATCGAATGATGTTCTTACTAGATTTAGTTCAACTAGAGGTAAATAAGCCAAACCAAGCTCAAGTTCGGGTAGGCTCGAGATTGGCTTGTTTAAATTCATAGGGTTCGAACTCATGTTCGACTTGTTTTGAGCTTAATTTCGAAGGTCAGCTCATGGAGAATTTTAACATGTTCCAGCTCGACTCGTTTTGTTTGTCAAGCAAGCCTACTCGAGCCTAAGCTCGACCTAGCGTGCACGAGTTAATAGTCAAATATCAAGTTCGTTTATGTTTTTAAGTTTGGTGGAAAGCATATTTATCATTATTTATTATTTGATATTTAATTATTTAGTTATATATATATATATATATATATATATATATATATATATATATAGACTTGATTAGACTCGCGAGTCTAATCGAACTCGACGGATGAAGTTCGGGCTTGTCTAACTTGAGTTTGGGCACACAAAAAGTCTAACATATGAGGTTGAAGGGTGTGGTGTCACTCTTACCATATTTCCTTCTCTGCCATATAGGCGCCATGTCATTTTTTACTACAAAAGTGTGGTTCTTTGCCACACATTAGATGTAGTGCCACTTTTTTTTAACACTTTAATTTATATAAAAACTTACAATTTCGTTATTTCAAATTAAAAAAGTACATAGTAGAATTAAAAAAAAGGTTAAAAAGTGAAATACACAAAAAACATAATAAAAAAAGTTCACAAATAAAATAACTAAAGCATAATACATGAAGTCTTCATTCGAGAACTCGTCTTTTGAGGTATCCATGGAATCCAAATTGAGATCAATGTGTTGAATCCTGTAAATGTGTTCCACCAAGTCCATGCGAAGATTGTGATGTGTTTCAATGCTACGTATCTCCATTCTCTTCTCCATGTACTTATCGCCACCAATCTCCATTGGTTGTGTCTCGGGGATGGTTTTATACTTGTCGTACGCACATATTGCTCTTCATTTATCTTCAATAATCATATTGCACATGCATACATGACCTCTTGAAGTTTTCCCTCATCCATCTTTAATAACTACACTCATTCGTCAAATCTTCGATTATACGTTCATATAAAGCTTTGAACATTCTGAACCACATTCGAAAATAGTAGCCTTGAAAAGTGACATGCTCGTCAAAGTAATCTTGCATTTAACGTTGGTGGCAGATTTACGATCTCTCTGAATATATCTTTATGATCTCCATTGTGAACTTTCGATTTCGTCATTACATAAAGCGTTATATGTTTGTTGCACTATTTTAACAACCCTAAAAACAGCTTCAGGCATAACTTAAATTTTTTCAAAAGATGAAGATGACAACATACCACTAAGCCCTTGTGGCCATGGAGGTTCGCCTGCAGTGACTCCAGTGCATGAAGCAAAACTTTATGTTTGCAGCGGGGGATTAGTCGGTGCGCGAAAGCTGGCCCGGAAAACCCTCGTTAGGGAAGTTCCCTTTCCAAAAAAAAAAAGATGACAACATATTTTAGTGATTTTGAGAGAAGTAGATTTAGAAAGATAGAAGAATTGGATTTAGTTGTGGTAAAATAATGGTTGTGAGGTTTTATTTATAGGTAAAAAAAGGAAAAAATGATTTTTAATTTTTTGACCACTCAAAGCATTGGGAGATGAGAAAGAAGAGTAAAGAAGAGAGAGGTAGTGCGACACATTCTAGCTACATACGGCCAAACCACGAGGAAGACCGCAGGGTGGGAGCGATATTCTCTCTTGATGACCTGGCGAATCGTAGGTGCAACCGCACCCACACCCTGAAGCCTAAGGGTGTCAATATATTACACGATGCGACAAAAATACATGACATGGAATGAAAATCGAGACGAAATCAAGATTCGAATTCGTGTTCATATCAAGTTTAGAAAACATGATGTCGTGTCGTGTTGTGTTCGTGTTTACCAATCGAGAAAAAATGGACACGATTGAGCATGTGTTTGTTGCGTTTTTCGTGTTTTTCGTTTTTGTCGTGTTATATATGATTAAGTATAAATTAAATAAATTAATGGTTATGTAATTTTATCTTTGTGGTGTCGTACCGTATCATGTTGTTGTGTTTTAATTGATTCATGTTCATGTTAATGAAAAGAAAAACACGACATCGTGTCGTGTTGTATTCGTGTTACACAAAACTTTGTCATGGCATGTTGTGTTAGACAAAAACACGCCACGAGTGTCTGATCTGACAAAAAAATGTCAATACCATTATCGGATGCAGAATTTGATTTATGAAATCTGAAAATAGAAATATGTCGTGGTTTGTAAGATACTAAAACGTGTGGGCTTAAATTTAATTGAGAGAAAGTATAAGGGTCTATAATGTAAACTTTTCAGGCGGTGAAATTATGAAGTGATAATAAAGACTCCCATAGCAAGTGGGCTACTTGCACCATGCCTAGTTTGCCCCGTATAATTTCAAAATCTAATAATTCTGCCTTTTACTTCACTAACGGGCAAACAAAACCAACTCAAAACCTTCTCAAAATCACCTTTTGTTATTTACCCCCTTTTCAAACGTACAAAATTCAATGCATAAGATACAAACCACCGGAAGCAAAAACACACAAAGGAAATAAAAATATGTTTATTAGATTTATTGGAATTTTTTATCCGATTGCTGCAAAAACACACAAAGGAAATAAAGATGCCACAGTACATGCTTTTGAGTGGGGTATGTGGAGAATATTGCCTAAATGAAGCTACGGATAAAATTATAATGGGACCTTTTTGTTTGGGTACGAACTTTTTATCGATGAACCTGTACATTCTGTATGGCATAATGCTTAAAAAATAATTCCAATTGTATATACTAGCCGTTTACCCGCGCAAAGCGGCGGACGACAAATAATTTGTTTCGACAATTAATTTCTTTTCGATGAAGAATGATTATTTTCAATTCAATCATTAGTTTGTTTTATTAAACATGTCATATTAAAAATAAAAAAAAATTCATGAAATGACCAAATTATAGGGTGTTGAGTATTTATTTGGATGAAAAAAGATTTGGTCAAAACTTTGGAAGAGAAGATTTATAGAAGTTTGTTTAAATTTTAATATTATTTTATTAGTGATTAGTTGTACAATTAGCTTAATGATTTGGTCGTCTTAAAAAATATTATTATTTTATTCAATCTATTTTTAGAAATAATGAGATTTGTTTTATAAGATAGTAAAGATATTGAATAATGTGATGATATCGACAACCAACCAAATTAAAGAAG
The DNA here is from genome assembly GCF_002870075.4 of Lactuca sativa. Classification (NCBI taxonomy): domain Eukaryota; kingdom Viridiplantae; phylum Streptophyta; class Magnoliopsida; order Asterales; family Asteraceae; genus Lactuca; species Lactuca sativa. The sequence continues at coordinate 252,300,482 of NC_056627.2, read as the reverse complement.
ATCATGCTTGTTTTTATCATTTTCTTGATTGATTGGTGATCCATCAAACATATGTATACGACGAAACATGGATAATTGGAAAACCTAACCAACCTATATTATGTCTTTAATAATTATTAACGAGATAATTGCATGATAATAAGAATACACACGACGATTTAGACAGTTAGGTGGTTTTTTTTTTTTTTTTTTTTTTTTTTTTTTTTTTTTTTTTTTTTTTTTTTGTGCTGTTGTTAAAATGAACTACAAATAATTTCGATTACCCAAAACCCTTAGCCTCTAGAAAGTGTGTTAACCCAACAATCAGACAAAACAAATATCATGCGTAAATACTAAGATAACAATCTCTAACAAACACAAACAAACAATATGGCAACAATTAACATCCATAAGACAAGAGATTTAATGTGGCTCCACAACCGAAGAGGTTATGATGATATCTTGTATAAGGCGCAATCAAATCGGGCTTACAACATTTACCAAGTATAAAAATGATGATCAAAAGCAAGAATCACCAAAAATCATCTATGAGGGGAAATGGTAAAACTCGACTTAAAATGACTAAAATCCGTCTTTTTTAAAAAAGTGATCACCGGTTAGTGGCCATTTGGCTTCCATTTAAGTCAAATATTGCCGCTTCAAGTGGCGACCAAAGGGTGATTTCAAATGGTGACAAGTGGCTAGCAAGTGAAAATTTGGAGCTGTCTATAATTTCTTCCGAAATCTTCAAACCAGCTGTGTCTAGATGCATTGCATGTCAAAATTACAACACTCCATCTTGATACCAATGTACCCACAACTCAAAATGCACCAACGTAATCCCATAAAAAAAAGGTAGACATTACTTAAAGTAGTCCAAATGTTACCCGACTTTGACATGGCTATCACCCGGACATCACTTATCCTAAAACCTAAATGACTAAAGTTAGCAAATATGACATATCGTATGAGTACTAAAGCGATATACCAATACGTAAAAAACAATCTCTCCCCCAAATGCCCATATGGCATCAACACTTGACCAAACGAATGATGTTCAAGCAATGCTCAAACTTTCCAATGGCAATAGCCTTGGTAAACACTTTGATGCATTATTATATGTATGAATCTTCTTGAACGGAATCAACTTTTCTTCATGCAAAACAATTATAAAAGATTCTTAAACATGAATATGTTTTATCCTCGAACAAAAATCCAAATTTCCAGCCAAATGAATTGCACTTTGGCTATCACAATTCACCACCACCAAATCCATGATAAAAACCAAAATAAATGAAAAGTTGCTTCAAGTACAAGGCTTCCTTCATTGCGTTAACTGTGGCTATAAACTCGACCTCAGTGGTTGACAAAGCAATCATGGTCTAACTAATGGGTGTCCCACCAAAGCTAAATACATAAACAAAAGGTGACTTAAGACGATCTTCATCACTTGCGTAATCAGACTCACAATAACTGACCAAATCATACACCCGACCAACACATATGAATACAATCCTTTTATCTCGAGTTACATGCAAGTACAATAAAATGCCTTTCACGACCTTCCAACGTGTGTTACCTGGTTTGGACATGAACCGACTAACGACACTAACCGCTTCCGCCAAATTTGGTCACATACAAACCATAGTGTGCATGATGGTCCCAACCACACTTGTATAAGGTACCTTGCTCATATAGATCATATCCGTCTCAGAATTTGGACAATCTTTAGTTGAAAGCTTTGTGTGCATCGACATGGGTGTATTACATGCCATTGCACTCTCCATCTAAAATTTCTATAAAATATTCTTAATATAACTCAATTTAGTCAAATTCAGTGTTTTGAGATTTTGGTCCTGAATAATCTCCATATTGTGACATCCCCAATTTCAATTTTACAGTCTGAAAAGACATTTTCTTTATGCTTATTTAAAACAGAGTGTTATTTCATTAATGCAATTGTCTCATAATATGTATAAAACATTTTCAAAGAAATGTTTTTCATTAGTATTAAAAATTTGGATGTCAACATTGATATAGTAACATAAGCATAAGTTCATCATTATATGCCTTACATCAGTTTATTATACTATTGGTCTAAAACTCCTCAAATCTCTCAATTGATTTAAGATCATTACCCCTATACCTTCGTACAGTTACCTGTGATACAAAGAAACTGAGTGGGTTAGACTAGGAAGCATGGTGAGTAAATAGGGTTTCAACCCATAATAATATAATTAAATTGTTTTACATATATATTTCACAACAAATAATTAATCTGATTACTCGTTCCCATTATTCTCACTCTCTAACCTAAATTGATGATCTCAAGGGATCTATCATAAAGGATCACTGTAAGCAACGAGTAGACAATACCTCTTCGGGGATTCCTTAGCAATATATTTCAATAAGACAACTATGAGGGGGATAGAGTACTCGAATGAATACACAATCCAAACTCTCGGATGGTATGATTCATTAACACCTATAGATAGCGAGTTTGCTAATGTTCCACAAGATTGTCTAGAATAGTCAGTGGTTATCATCTATATTCTTCTAGATGACTAGTCTCAGTAGTACAATAGTACAACGCTGGTCGTGACCTCTCTCTATTATTTTATTCTCCACAACCTTTCACATCCAATATAAATTAAATACAATAAAATAAATATACATGTTACTTTATATAACACACATGTCAAATAACGAGCACATATAACATTTAAGCATTTAACTACTTTATATCTATGTGTAAGATGAAAGTAACTATGTAGTATGCACTTACTTGTTAAAAGTGGATGATTGGTGATTAAGCCAGTGTTTCATCTAACACCTTAGCTTTTCCTTTCCAAAGACCTAGATATAAATATTACTAACTCTTAGTCTTTGTTTCATAATTTTCGCAACTATAATAATAATAGTTTAGATTCTTAAAAATCCTAATGAATACATAAAGATCTAGTTGATAAAGAATAACCAGGTAAGATCATATCGAAGGTAGGATTCGTTTGGTATATGTAATATACACTGTTTGGAAAATCCACTTTAAAAACTTTACTAAATCTAGCCTAGACATCACCCGTGTAAGTAGATTAATCAGTATTATGACTGGAATCACTGATAAATCATATTTATAGGTTTATAATAACGACTATGAATATAAATATAAGTTACACTTAAAGCATAATAGGTGTAGCTTAACTTATAGAGTTTATGACCAAAGCTTTGAAAGTTTGCATGCAGAACTTTGACCCGAAAGCTTCTATTTGTTGGGCGTCTTTGATGCCTTGAGCCTTGCTAAAATACTCTAATAACTAGAAAAACTCGAACTCAAGATTTTAGAAGAATGCAAAGAGGATTTAGATTTGAATGTGACGAATTGAGTGTTGGTAACTGCTATTTATAGTGATTTTGTAGGGGAGGCGTGTTGCACCCTGGCTTGGGCAGCACATTCTTCCTCTGAAACGCTGACATGTGTCAGAGAACTAGTGGAGTCGTGTCACATTTTCCATGTAAATTTCTCGAACTTCAAAAATTTATATCTTTTTCATACGAGCTCCGTTTTTGACGTTCTTTATATCCACACATACCTATCGACGACTACTACAACTTCCATTAAGACTATGTAAGCTAATTCTCATGCTATTTTAAATTTACATTCTATGAATATTACACTGCAAAAAGACTGTGTACAATTCATAACTTCTTCATACAAACTCCGTTCTCGATTGTCTTTATGTCGAAGGATTGGTTTATATGAGTAATTCGATTCCATTTTAGATCTTTTTGGCTAAAAATCAACCAATTTTATTTCGATTTCTGTGTCGTCCACTGTCGTACTGTGTCACATAGATGCTTTGAAAAATCATAACTTCCTCATACGAAGTTAGATTTATGCGTTCTTTATATGCATAAATCCATAATCACGATCTCTACAACTTTCATTTTTATTATTTGTCCTAATTAATATTTTATTTTTAGCCCAATTTATTAAATTTTAAAACAAGCTGTTATATAAATATTATATACACATAATACTTATCCATTTTCCACGTACATAATATATAAACACATAAATTCAAATAATTATCCTTCATTTATTAATAAAAGATTATAATCGTCGATTGACGTAAATACAAATTTTAATTTTATGCTAAGCGAGAAACGCGAACGTTACAAATGCCCACGACTTTCTTCGCATCACCAAGATATTTCATCCCAAATCGGCCTTAAGCTGTTGTTTAAGCCTATTGATTTGTGGAGTATTCTTGGAGGTAATCAACACTTTACATATATGAATGCATCCTTTATACTACGAATAAACTCATTTGAAAGAATAAAAGTGTCAAACCTCTTATATCATTGTCACAATGATTGTTTCAAGCCATACAAATACTTGTGAAGTTTGCAAATTTAATTCTCTTTGCTTCATGCCTCATAACCTTAAGGTCGTGCCACATAAATTTATTCCTCTAAGTCACCGTGGCTAGAGGTAGTCTTCGCATCAAGTTGCCTTATAACATAATCTTGGGCAATTTCATAAAGTCACAACTTCATAAACTTACAAAATTCTCATAGATGTCAATTTTTCCCTTTTGGTCAATATTTGACTAAAAGTCAAGTCTCTCTAATTTTTGGGTTCTTATATTCCCCCTTACTTAAAGAGATTTCATTCTCAAATCTTTTCTTACTCTCTTTGTTATTTTCTCACTTAGTGACTCATTTCTAAGGTTATTTTCTTATTTAACCTTACAACCCAAAGTGGCATTCTAGTTTCCCTTTCTTTACATTTTCAATGCAATTACCAAACTCTCTTTGTCTTTCTACTCACAATGGTTGTCATTGGACATCTACCACTATATATATATATATATATATATATATATATATATATATATATATATATATATATATATATATATATATATATATATACTCTTATGCAATCACCTTGCATACTTAGCACCATTTCTCATATTTTGTCCCACTTTACCGAACCATGAGTATAAACTTAAATTTTTTATTCTTTTTCTCACAAGTGTGGTTTCAAACCAACACCTTTCGTAATCATCTAGTAGTTTGGGTAGGCATGACGGTACAATAGTACTTTGGATAGGCATGGCAAGTCACAACTTGTTATTTCGCATAACTCTTACTAAACTATCGCAACGAGTATCTCACACAACCCTATCACAACCTCTCATTTATTATTTCACACGACCTTTTACTACCCAATCAAAATATTCAGCATAATGTACAATTAGATCAAGTAACAATCATATCATATTGTACAAATATATTAAACACAACAACAACACATTAGAATACTTGGATCTATGTGTAAGTTGAAAGTAAATATGAACTTGCTTGATAAAAGTGGATGCCTCAGAATTAGGGTAGGACCTCGCCTTAGCACTTTAATTTTTTTTTCCTTTGACGTAACCTAGTATAATGATTACTAAGTCTTAGTCATTCCTGGTGACTAATAATAGTCTAGATTCCTCACTAATCCCAATGTCTACATCAAGATTTGTCAAGTAAGGAATAACTAGGGAGGATCATATCGTAGGTAGGATCCATTTGGTATATAAAGTATACTGTTTGGAAATCTCACTTTAAACACTTCACTAAATCCAGCCTAGACATTATGTACCTGCTCCGAATCGTTTCCTATGTGGGGTGATGACCCGAAGACTGAGTATCATCAGGCTTAGGGACTTTTAGGAAAAGAGTTTAGACCCATTTGGGTGTAGGTAATGTAATTTGGATGGTTCGGGAGTTCGGTCTGTGTTTTGGCGCCAAGGGGTATTTCGGTAAAGTGTTAGTTCGGGCTTTTATGAATTTTGGATTTTTGTTCAGAAAATTTTAAGGCAATGATGAGTTGATAGAAGTTTAGAGATTCTCTTTACCTTTCTGTGGATATAAAGAATGTCAAAATCGGAGTTAGAACGAAGAAGTTATGCCAGTTTGAAGTTTGGTCGGTTTTCGGTTATGCTGAGTATGCTGGGGTGTACAGAGGGGAGTACGTTGGGTGTACCGAGGCACCCTGAGTATGCTGGGTGTACCAGAAGTATGTTGGACATACTCAATCAGTTCCCAAACCCTATTTTCGTGGTTTAACCCCTATTTAATCTCCTTAACTCCCAAAACCCACTCTATTCTCAGCTTCCACCCCTCCAACAACCATTCCATGAAACCCTAACCCTAGTTGAGCCTTTTATGCTAAAAGAAGGTGTTTTGAGTGCTTTGGAGTATGCATGGTGCACCTTGGAGAAGAAGGAACTTTTTGGAGAAGTGTTGGTTGCATTGGAGCTTGTAGATCTGGACTTTGTTCACCTTGATCTATCTCCTAGAGGTATAAAGTTTGAGTCTTGATGATGAATTTGTTAGATCTAACTAATTTTGGATGTTATGAGATTGTGGTCACTTTAGTGCAAAAATTATAGATCTTGAAAGTTTGTGACCTTGTTATGGATAATGTTGGAAACTTTATCCATCTAAACATCATTTTGATTCAGATATGAAAGTTGGAGACTTGTACTTAATGGATTAAGTTGAAAAAGATGAACTTTTGGGTCCTTTGAGACTTAAAGACTAGATCTTGTCTGTTGGGACCATTCTAATGGATAAAGTTGGAAACTTTGTCCATTATAAAGCTATTATGAACTATGAGAATGTGATCTTGGCCCTTCTATCCCTTCCATGCAAGAGTTGTGATGTCTTATTTGGTTAAGAACTTAGGGTTTTGGACATTAAGCACTTTATAGCCATGCAAAGTCATAAAGTTGGAAACTTTATGACTCAGGACATCATTTTGCGCTGGATCTGAGTTTTAGATGTAAGAACTTAATGGAATAAGCTCTTAGTGGAGTTTTGGGAGTTGGTTGAGTACGCTAGTTTCTGGTGGTACGTTGCACGTACGCAGTCAGTGCCCCTCTTTTGGTCAACATCAGAGTACGTTGGGCGTACTCGCTTGGTACGCAGGGCATACTCCACTGGGAAGAAATATTGACTTTTGGACTTTGACTGTTAACTTTGACTTTGACAAGGGTTGACCAAGTTTGACCTAAGGGTATTTTAGGTTATCGGGTTAATTATTGATTAAGATTGTATATATTGTTAGTTGGCGCGAGGTTATCCGGTTCGGCGGTCCGAGCAGTTATTTGATTATCTGCAGATTGAGGTGAGTTTCCTCACCATGTTTAGCAGGTCGAAGGCACCAACGCAGGCCCATGGTTTGTTATGTTACAATGCTAAAGGTCTTTGTGACTCTTGCATGTGTATGTGCTTGTATGCTTATTGGGTGGGACTCGGTGGTTATTTTGTATGCTATTATCTTGTTATACTTATATGATTTGTATGTTTGGAGGGGCCCGTTATGAGAGTTTGGGCGGGGCCCATTATACTCAGTGGGTAGGGCCCATTATATTCAGTGGGCGAGGCCCGTTATATTCAATGGGCGGGGCTTTTTATGCGAGTGGGCGGGGCCTGTTACACTCATTAGGCGGGGCTCCATTATATGCTTGATATGTGGTATTTTGGGGAACTTACTAAGCTTTGTGCTTACGGTTTTTAGTTTATGTTTCATGCACTTCTGGTTTCAAAGGGAAGAGCACGGGGTGATTGCAAAGCACACACCATTCGTTTCAGCATGTTGTAATTTACTCTAATGATGATGAAGTATTGATAAATTTGATTACCTTGGTTTTGTGACAATGATATTGTTTATTGTTTTATTAATTTAAAAATGGAATTTTCCTGGTCTTATTTTTTGGACGTTTCACATTATCCCCGTAAGTAGATCAATAAGTATTTTGAATTAAAATTGTTGAGCACTCTTATTTATAGGTTCATAATAACGACTATGAACATAAATATAAGTTACACTTGAAATAAAATAAGTGTAGATTTAATTACAAATATTTTAGTGAAAATCAGGAAAACACGCAGACAAAATCTCGAATTGAATACTCCTTCTCGTCAGTCCCCTAGAGCTCCAGAGGTTCTACTAAACTATTCTAACAATTGGGAAGAAATCCGAACTCGAAAGTTGGAGAAGTTAGAGATAGATTGGAACGAATTATGAGTAATTATAACAAAAATCGGAGGATATATATATATATATATATATATATATATATATATATATATATATATATATATATATATATATATATATATATATATATATATATATATATGTTACACCCCAAAATCGGAACGGCGGAAACGTTCTGGGGTGGATGACGTCATGTCAAGTATCACAACATATGCAGTATAGTAATCAAAGTACAACAACCAGTGCATTAATAGTAATAGTTTTACATAAGTTACATTTCATAGCAACATCGAAGTAATACAAGTAATAATATAGGTGCAGCTCGGTACTAGGCTGTCTCCACAAAAGCTCCTGGGATGTACCTGTCTAATGCTGACCTGAGAATACAAGTTATTTTGAAAGCGAGTATCAACATTTTTATAAATGCTGGTGAGTTCATAAGTATTTAGTGTTATTTGTGTAAGTAAGCATTTTATCCAAAATAACTTTATAAAAAGTAGTAGTTTAGAGTCTACAGTGTATTAGAGTCCTTTCCAGAAAATCCTATATTTTCTAATTAAAAGCAGTCTTCTACCAAGACTCGACAATGTTATGTTTTAAAGAGAAATTTTCCCTGAAATACTATCATTAACAAAATACAGTATTTGATTTTAAAGGAAGTAGGAGAATATCACTAGTAAAAATACCAGGGGAAAATAACATATGCCTCAGCAGAAAAATACTGCTAACCAAGGAAAAAGAAATCATAGACTCTAAGAGAGTATCAAATGAATGATACACCTGGCTCAGTCTAACAAAAGTAAACACAGACCCCAGACGGTATCAAATGTACGATACGGCTAGCAAGGTCTAAAACACAGAAACACAGACCCCAGACAGTATCAAATGAAAGACAAAGCTAGTAAGGTCTAAAACAAAGAAACACAGACCCCATACAGTATCAAATGAAAGATATAGCTAGCAAGGTCTAAAACAAAGAGACACAGACCCCAGACAGTATCAAATGAAAGATACAACTAGCAAGGTCTAAAACAAAGAGTGATCCTAAGAGTGTTGTTTTAGAAATACAATGTTAATTCTCGTTACCTTAAGGCCATGAATTATAAGGTAAACATGGAGATACTCGTAACCATACTGATTGACACTAGAGTACTTGACGCCCTGCAAGCGTCGGAATAACTGTGACATTTGTCACCCCTTGGCTTGGTAGGCCGTGGACTGTAGCTAGCAGTTAGGGTGTGGGGGTGTCAATCCCGTATAGATCTATACACACAATGCCCGCTCTCCCTACAGGAGACTCTGGTTACCAACTCGTCAACGGGGAGACCCGTGTCTTGAAGATGCATCTCGGATTCTGAATTCTATTAGAGGCGCTGGAGAAATGATATAGAATCGCGTGTGAGTTAACTCCTGTGGAATTCTTGTGCTAGAAAGAGTGAATAGATCTTCCTAACTATTCCTATAATAGTTACTAGTGTCTCTGATCTATGAGTGACGAGTGGGAGGATGCCCTTGCTACCCAAGGGAAATGAACTGATCGATGTAAACCTTTATGTCTATACATGTATACATGATATATAATTAATGATTAAATGACCTTCGGACAGATATCCGATCCCACCAGACCACATCCAAACGAGGAAAAGGAAATAGGGCGAACTAGCCTTCCTAAGTCCTTTAAACATTATTTATATAACTATACAAGTACAGGCATGCATTTAACGAAGTAGAAGCGTTTAACGAAGTAGGAGAGTTTAACAAAGTAGAATCACTTAACGAAGTAGTAGCATTTAACGAAGTAGAAGCACTTAACGAAGTAGTAGCATTTAACGAAGTAGAAGCACTTAACGAAGTAGTAGCATTTAACGAAGTAGAAGTACTTAGCGAAGTAGTAGCATTTAACGAAGTAGAAGCATAAAAGCGTGGAAGAAAACTTTGGAAAACCTTTACACTTAAGAAAATCATGACTTGGTATCCTTTTGTAAAATAAGTTTGAAGACCTTTAGAAATCCTTGAAAATCTTTCATAAACAAGTTTTGAATATAACTTTGATAAAACAATATAAGTAAAGAAAAACCCTACTTTCAAATACTGTTGTAACTGGTTTTGAAGTAAAACATACAACGCGAGAGTCAATCTGAGAAAAGATTTAAACAAGTAAAGTCGTTTTGGAAAACCATTTACAGTACCATACTTGGTAAAACAGCTGACAGTGTAATAAATCCTTATGCATGCGGGTTATCAATCACATATGATTGACATGATAACTAGCATGTTTTAACTTGTATTACCCCCCCATAAAAGCATGTAAAAACATTTAAAAGGTTAATTCAGGGGTATGAACTCACCTGTTGTAAGTGGATCGGATGGAGGTGCCGGTTGGGTGCTCGGTGTCAAGTAAAGACTTGAACACACTTAGTGACCTATTAACATATGATGACATATGTTTACATACAATTGGTAATTATAATACTAATTAAACACATATACGCATCCTAATGAGCGGAAAAACACTTTGGTCAAGTGCTAGGAGTGTCCCGTGTAACATCTAAGGGAGTGTATGGCTCAATTAGGGAGTTTACTCTTCAAGAGTAAACTCTTTATAGAGTTTATGGCTCTAAGTCCATATCCCCATGAGTTTACGGCCGTAAACTCATGGGTGGTGTGTCCTTGGATGCTTTAAGGTCTTATCTCACTCATGGAATTAGGTTAGGTTCAATTCTACGGCATAGGAAGTGGTTTAGGCTCCAAATGGACCATTTTAGGGAGTTTACGGTCCATGACCACTCCTTGAGGAGTTTACGGCCGTAAACACATGAGTTTACGATCGTAAACTCATGTTAGTCCATTCCTTTTGTGTTTTGATGGTTCATACTTGTTTCTAGTCAATTATACAAGTCACAAGGGGGTGTTTGAGGGCAATTCTAACACCTTAAAAGGTGTTCACGGCCCTTGAAGAGGGGTTTACGGTCTAAGGATGCTCTTAGACCGTAAAATCATGTTTACTCCTCAACATGAAAGATTTTGGTGTTCTAAGCTCGAAAGTGTAAGTCCACAAGTCATATCTAAGCTCTAGGAGTGGTTTAGAAGGGTTTTTGAGCATTAAAACCCCATTTGTGAGTGTTTACGGTCCATGAAGGTGTTCTTGGACCGTAAACTCATGTTCTTGAGGGTTTTGGGTAGTTTAAACACGAATTTGTAAGTTAGATGAGCTAAACAACAAGTTAGGGTAGATCACTTACTAGTTTGGAGCTTGAAAGAGGTGATTTTGGAGCAAACCCGATTTGTAGAGAGAGAAAGTAGAGAGAGAGAGAGAGAGTCTAAGGTGGGAAAAAGATAATTACCGCCTAAATTTTGGTTCGCTTGACGAATATTATTTAAAATATTCAAACGGGTTTAAATCCGGTCAAAAATATTTTCGGGATAAATTTGGCTAATTTTTGACGTAATTAATTTCGACATTAAAACTAAAGATAATTACCAATTAGTTGAATAATAATTTCTTTATATGATAGTAATTGATTATTTGAATTGAATTGGTGGATTGTCTTGCAAGTAATATTGAATAAGATCAAATTGAGATAATCTAATTAGTTGATTTATATTATTTGCTATTTGATCCTTGTGTTTTGAAAAGTTTAAAACTTGTCCTCAAGTTTTGAAATTTAAGTTTTGTGATTAAAAGTTTAATTTGAATAATTTAAATTTCAAACCCTAGAATTTTACAAGTTTAAAATTCAACACTATACTAATATATTATCACAAGCTTAATATATATATATATATATATATATATATATATATATATATATATATATATATATATATATATGTATGATTAAAATGCTAGTCTTACTGTTAGTAGGCCTCATTCACGAAGGCAGTCTATAAGGTGGGTATAAGGTTGCTGTCTATAAAATGGAGCTTAATGGGTGTACACTCACACCCGCCGCTTGCTTGACTGGTGGAGGGTCGTTAGCCAAACGGGTAGGATAGAGCAAACCTCTTCTCATTAATAAGTATAATGAATCTATTTAAAGTAACTAAACTGTTTTATAAAATTCCCAATCTTAGTTACTTTAGGAAAAGTGAATTGATGCAATCCCATGAAATTATACTTTGCACCCTTGTTTAGATGTTAGTGGAGCGTGTGTGGCTAACCGGCACACTAATTGGTTCTAAGCAAAGGTGGCACAGGGTGATTCATTGTTTGTCATAGTTCGGTGGAGCGTGTGTGGTTTACCGGCACATCGAATAGGTGATTGTAACAATGAAGGCACCATGCAGATTTGCATGGTTATTCACACCCGCTTTGTGATCCTCGATATCCCAGTCACAAACTAGAGGGGCATATCGAGATTTAAACATGCCATTGAAAGGTTCGATGAATCTCAAAGAATCTAGGAATTCTCAATACATTTAAAACTTAAAGCTTATATTTTTCATGGTGAAGAATTAGTGAATCGTCATTCACTTACCTCCAAATTATTTGCACGTTGGATCACGGTATCCCTTTTCTAATGTGTAAATAATGTTGTTGGGTCCTAGCCCTAAAATTTCATTTTGGGTGTTAATTAGGGACTTAATTCTAATCAACTTTGTTTCTTTCTATTTGTAGATGTCTAACACAAACAACGTTGCTGCTAGCTCATTCAGGCTAATGAGCCTTTGTCAAAAAGTGACTTTCGATGGATCGAACTTTGGCGAATGGATAAGATACATTCGCACAATCGCACGTTACGAGGACAAGGAGTATGTTCTTGATGAGAAGCTCGAAAAGATCAATCCAGAAACTGCTACTCCCGAAGAAATGGCTGTGTTTGAGACACATGAACGTGATGCAAAGAAAGTCCATTGCATCATGATAGCGACAATGAACTCTGAATTCCAAAAGTCCTATGAGGACATGTGTCCTTATGAGATGCATCTAGACTTGATGGAGAGATATCACCAAAGCGTGAGGCAAGAGCGCTATGAGATCATAACGAGTATGATCACTGCTAAAATGGGAAGTGGAGAGTCTCTAACCGTGCACTTGCAAAAGATGCAAAGGTATGTTGATCGTCTTCGCAAGTTGAATGTCAACTTTGGGGAAGATTTGGCTATCGACATTGTTCTTCACTCCTTACCCTCGTGCTACAACCAATTTAGGATGACCTACCATATGAACAAGGAAGAGGTCACCCTTAGCAAACTCCAAGGGCTCCTAAGGACTGCTGAGAGTAACCTAAAGGACAAGTCTGTTGCACCAACTCCCAATCCATCCGCTGCTCCTTTTTTGGCTATTGGGCAGGGAAGAGGCAAGAAGAGGAAGGCTTCTTCGAAGAACCACCGCAAGGGAAAGTACCAAGATGGTTCCTCTTCTAGTGGGACCAAGGTTGATCCTGCTAAGCCCAACCCTAACCCAAAAGAGGCAGAGTGCCATCATTGCCACAAAATAGGGCATTGGAAGAGAAGTTGCCCGGAATATCTGCAAGCCATCAAGGATGGAAAGATCAAGCCATCTTTTGCAGGTATATACATAATTAAAGCTAATGATTCATCTCATGCTATTTCTTGGGTTCTTGATACAGGGTGTGGTTACCACATTTGTTCTGATTTGCAGGGACTAGGAAGAAATAGGGATGTGGAGCTTGGAAGAATAAATCTAATCATGGGGAACATAAGATCATCATCTATTACCAAGATTGGAGTGTATTCTTTAGTGCTTAGTAATGGATTGAATTTAGATTTAAATAATTGTTGCTACTCGCCAGATATGGCAAGAAACATCATTTCTTTTCATGGTTTGTTTAGACAAGGATTTAGATATTCGTTTAATAATGAGAATGGTTCGATTTATGCTTATCTAAATGGTGTTTTATATTTTGAAGCAATGCCTTGTAATGGAATTTATGAAACTGTTATGGTTGTAGATAACCTGGGAAATGATGTGTTGTGTATGGATTCTTCCAATAGTATGGATAGAGCATCCTTGTGGCATTGTCATCTTGGACATGTCAACAAGAAGCACATAGCCCAACTCCAAAAGGATGGAGTGTTGGAGTCATTCGACCTTAGGGAAGATGACACGTGTGAATCTTGTTTACTTGGAAAGATGACCAAGTCACCCTTCACTGGCACTTGTGAGAGGGGTGAGGGTTTATTGGATCTCATACATACCGACGTGTGTGGGCCCTTTAGATCCACCACAAAGGATGGGAACCGCTTCTACGTGACTTTCACTAATGATTATAGTAGATATGGGTATATTTACTTAATCAAGCACAAGTCAGAAACGTTTGAAAAGTTCAAAGAGTTCAAACATGAAGTGGAGAATCAATTGGGTAGGAAAATCAAGATGCTTCAATCCGATCGAGGAGGAGAGTACTTAAGTCTTGAATTCCACGACTATCTCAAGGAATGCGGAATAGTTTCGCAATTGACGCCACCTAGGACACCGCAGTTGAATGGTGTGGCAAAAAGGCGTAATCGAACCCTGTTAGACATGGTTCGTTCTAATATGAGTCGTGCTTCACTACCTATCTCATTCTGGGGGTATGCCTTAGAGAGTGCCGCCCATATCCTTAACCGAGTCCCTACAAAGAAGGTTGCCAAAACACCTCACGAGATGTGGACAGGGAAAGCTCCCTCATTGGCACATAACAAGGTTTGGGGCTGTGAAGTTTTCGTAAGACGAGAAACTCACGACAAGCTCGAACCTCATAGTGAGCGGTGTATTTTCATCGGCTACCTGTAGAAATCCTTTGGATATCTCTTTTATAGGCGAGAGACAATGTTGTCTTTGTTGCGAGGAGAGGGGTTTTCTGAGAGCGATAACACATAATCCAAGGAGACAGTGGGAGGAAAATCGATCTTGAAGAGATTAATGAGTCGAGTGATGAAGGAACCTCTAACGCTGGCTCACAACCCGAGGAGGAAACTCCGGTTAAACCGATTGACGAGTCCTTACCTCTTAGACGTTCCGAAAGAGTTAGAGTTCAACCCCAGTTTTATGGTTTTCATATTACTACCAAAGGGGACATGTATATTAGTGATGGTACACTAATAAATCTAGATGAACCTAATAGCTATAAGGAAGCCATGGCAGGCCTAGAGTCTGTAAAATGGAAAGAGGCGATGGACAACGAGATTTAGTCCATGTATGACAACCAAATTTGGAATTTGGTTGACAATGTGCCCGGACGTAAGATGGTTGGGTGCAAATGGATCTTCAAGAAGAAGACCGACATGGATGGGAATGTGCACACGTATAAAGCACGATTGGCGGCGAAGGGCTTTACTCAAACTCCCAGAGTTGACTATGATGAGACCTTCTCACCAGTTGCTAAGATAAAATCTATTAGAGTGTTTCCAACCATTGCTGCATTTCATGATTATGAGATATGGCAGATGGATGTCAAGACCGCTTTCCTTAATGGGAAGTTGGCTGAGGATGTTTACATGGCTCAGCCAGAGGGTTTCATTGATCCGAAGCATCCCAATAGAGTGTGCAAGCTTAAGAAGTCAATTTATGGACTTAAGCAAGCATCTCGCAGATGGAATCTTTGCTTCGATGAGAAAGTCAAAGAGTTTGGATTTGTACGAAGTGAAGATGAATCATGTGTATATGTCAAGGCCAGTGGGAGTATAGTTAGCTTCCTCGTTTTGTATGTCGATGACATACTGCTCATAGGAAACGACGTCCCGACTTTGCAGGAGGTTAAGTCCTGGCTCGGGGAGTGCTTCGCTATGAAGGACCTCGGAGAGGATTCCTATATTTTGGGAATAAGGATAGTGAGAGAACAAAGTAAGAGACTAATAGGACTTAGTCAGAATACTTGGATAAAGTACTGAAACGTTTTTGTATGCAAAACTCGAAAAAGGGAGAACTACCGATACAGATTAATGCCAAATTGAGTAAGACTCAAAGTCCGAGTACAGAAGCCGAGATAGCTGAGTTGAGCCGAGTACCCTACGCTTCCGTAGTTGGCTCAATCATGTACGCTATGACTTGTACTCGCCCTGATGTGGCCTTTGCTTTGAGCATGGTCAGTAGATATCAAGGGAACCTAGGCAAAGGTCATTGGATTGCGGTCAATAATATAATTAAGTACCTTCGGAGGACCAAGGAATGGTTCTTAGTCCTCGGAGGGAGTGATGACTTAAAGGTGCGAGGGTATAGTGATGCAAGCTTCCAGACCGACAGGGACAACTACCGTTCGCAGTCGAGCTGGGTCTTTACCCTGAATGGAGGAGCAGTGACTTGGAAAAGTTCCAAACAAGAAACCGTAGCTGATTCAATGTGCGAATCATAGTACATTGCGGCGAGCGAAGCGTCAAAGGAGTCGATGTGGTTAAGGAACTTCATTGGTGATCTTGGAGTTGTGCCTACCATAAAGGAGCCTATGGAAATTTTCTGTGATAATGAGGGAGCGGTTTCCTTGACCAAGGAACCGGGGGATCATGGTAGATCTCGGCATATCGATAGAAAATATCACTTTATTAGACATCGAGTAGAAGAAGCACACCTCGTAGTAGAGAGGGTATCGTCGGAGGATAACCCAGCAGATCCGCTTACGAAGGGACTGAGCAGGGTTAAGCATTTGCAGCATGCTAGGAGCATTGGGTTGAAAGATGATATTAGTTTAGATTAGATAGTTTTGGAAACATGTAATAGATAAATGTAATTGACATTTGATGATGAAATAAAGGAGTATTATTTATAAGTAAAGCTACTGTCTTATGTTAATTGTTTAACTATTGTTTCACTTTGCATGTTTTGACTTCCTGAATAATTGGGTTATTAAGAATAATCGAATTATTCGAATGGTCCACAATCGTTCATATGTTGGAAGTAGGTATGAATGAAGATTGTCATGAATTGGTATGTAGATTGTCTAAAAAGGTATTAACATAGAAAAGGTTTGCTGCAACGTTCATGAGTGCTTATGAACAAGTTTTGAGCATTGGAATAAACCCGCGCTTGCTGGAATCACTTTATGAAATGAGACACAAGTGATCGCACGACAATAATATCATATGGTCTTAAAACCAAGATATATGGTTTATTGTTTATTAATTGGTTGTGCATTGATAATGCGAAACCACATCAGTAAATTGATGTCATTAAACGCATTGTTGTGTATGATTGATTAGTAAATAGTAAATGCATATAAGTCGAAGTTTATCTGTTACTTTTATCCTAAGAGGGTAAAAGCGATATCAGGGCCCCTCGATGATTTGATTTTGACTTATGTGTCGGGCCCGGTCAGGACTGAATTGATGTGTTCAATTAAGTTCTATGTCAAATGAATCTGAGATCGAGAAACCAATTGTTGGACAAGAAGTTCCATAAGATTGTTCGCATAATATCTAAAGAGAGGACTGTACAATCCCTTATCTAAAGGAAAGGATACTGATAAGATCAGAGTTTGACAGCATCTTTGAGAGCTACGATTGCTAATCGGATTGTGTTTGCATATATAGTTACTAAACTTATCCAAGTGGGATACTGTTGGATTAGTGTCTAAGGCTATAACTATATTTGGTAAGTACTTGACCCGGTTGTGCATGGTCCTTTTGGGTTGCCTTCACCATAGCAACTTGACATAATGATTTGTTAACAGAGAAGAGATATTATTGTTAATATATTATGAGAATAATATATTAAAGGAATAATAATGTTATTTGATTAATATAAGTCGTATATTAATTGAGAATTAATTTGGTGACTTAAAGAGGTTAATTGAATAAAGGGGCATAAACTGTCAAATGTGTGATAGTTGTGTTTTGGGCTATGTATCCTTATGGATATTAGGGTGGACGGATTTTAGGGTTGGAGGACCATAAAATCGTCCAAGCCTAGTATCTAGGAGGATCTTGGATTGCTTAGGGCCTAGGTTATTCAATTATGGTTAAAGGTAAAACCCTAGTAGCTCATAGTATAAATAGATCCCTAAGGTAAGAGAAATCGGCACTCATGCTAGGCAAGGAACCCTAGAGCCGATTTCTCACCCTCCTCTCTCTCTCTCTCTCAAGATCATTCTCTTGCTAGTTGGTTTTTGTAAGCCATTAGAGGAGTGACAATTATGACTCTATCAAGCAAGTAATCAAAGGTATTGTTCTAGATCTATATTCGTATGATTAGATTCAATTGTTTACATTAGATCTAGTATTGAAAGTCTTGGATACAATGCATGTTCAATTAGAGAAACCTAGATCCAAGCAATTAGGGTTTGCATGTGCACATAGGATAGTTCTTATGGCTCAAACCCATCACTAACTACTAACTCATCATCTAACAGCTAGCTAATGCTAGTTAAGTTAATTAACTATGATTAA
Source organism: Lactuca sativa (assembly GCF_002870075.4). Taxonomy (NCBI): domain Eukaryota; kingdom Viridiplantae; phylum Streptophyta; class Magnoliopsida; order Asterales; family Asteraceae; genus Lactuca; species Lactuca sativa. Next base: position 252,282,121 of record NC_056627.2, on the reverse strand, counting down.
ACTAACTTCTAACTGCCCAGAGTAACAAATTCTAACAAACCCACAATAACAAACTTTAATGAACAAAAATTCAACATAACAAAAGTCAACAAGACGTCTAATACCCCTTAAGATGAGCTCTAGAAAATGTTGTGCAAAGCCATCTTGGATATAATTGGAATCATCTTATGACATGGCAAGGGCTTGGTAAATATATCTGCATGTTGGTGAGTTGTTTGAATAGGTAAAAGCTTCACTGTTTTATAAAGAATCTTATCACGAATGAAGTGACAATCTATTTCTATATGTTTAGTGCGTTCGTGAAAGGTGGGATTAAGAGCTAACTGAATAGCAGATTCATTGTCACATAAAATAGCAGTTGGTTCATGTTGGTATTGGGTTTTGAGCATTCTAACAATCCTAAGTGTACATGTGGATCTATGTTTTCTCTATTATACTTGCAAATATGAATTTCCAAGGTATTGTTCTAACTAGCATAATATAAAGTACAAATAATATAAAATCTAGTAGAATTACATACCTCTTTGTTGGTGCTTGATTCCATGTAGCTTGAGAGCCTAGTGCCCCAAGTGTGAGTGCCCCAAGTGTGACACCTCAAATGGTTCACACAACACCATAAGCACTTGGAATAACTTAGAGAGAAATTAGTACACTCCTAAAATCGGCTTGCCCTCCATGTAATACACTAGTGGCGATTTTCCCAAGAAAGAGATAATTATATAGTGTGTTACAATTAGGGTAAACCCTAATTGTCATGCCTTTCCATTTCCTTGGATCCATGGGTTCAAATACACCATGGAGCATCTTATGGGTTTTAGCCCAACTTGATAATCCATGGAGCATTAGCCCACTATATAAGTATGGATGATTTACACAATCATCCCATATATTTAATTAGTCTTCTTTTGATCACTTAATTAATTCTAGATTAATTCTTGATCAATACTAATTAAATAATCTTATTAATATATTATAACTTATAATATATTAATAAACCTTAAGTGTTATTTCTCTCATTTTAGTCTATCCAAATGCATGATGCCATGCAACCCAAATGGACCATGCCGGGTCGGGTCAAGTCTTACCAATTATAGTTATGGACTTAGACATTAATCCAACAGTCTCCCACTTGGATAAGTCTAAAACTATTATTGTAAGTATGACTTCATAACCCGACTAGCAATCGTAGCTCTCAAAAGCCGCTGTCGAACTCTGAACAAATCAATGACGTGTCCATTAGATAAGTGATCACATATTCCTCCATTCTAGATATCATCTGGACTGAGACATGAATTATAATCATTCCCTCTGTCCGTCTGCTGCTTCCCGATTTCCGATTTATGACGACTGACTAATTGAACAAATCAAATCAGTCCAGGCCTGGCCGAGCAGTTATGTTTTTTCATCACTAAATCATCGAGGGGCCCACATATATCGCTTTTATCCCTTTGAGGGTAAAAGGAATGGATAAACTTTGACTCATATGCTTGTACTGACTACTTGTTGAATCATACACAAAGGCACGTTTTATAACATCGAGTTACCAATGCATTTTCATGCAATCAATGTATAACCAACTCATAGTCAACAACTCATATCTCTACGTTTGAAGAATATAAGATATTATCATCTCATGATTCACTCGTGATAAAATCCATGAAGTGATTCAAATGAGCGTGGGTTGAATCCAATACTCAGAACTTATGAGCACTCATAAATGTTGTAGCAACGATTGCTATGTCTATTGCACATTAGACAAATCATACAAGCCAGATTCATGATAGTCTTGATTCATATCTACTTCCAACATATGACCGACTGTGGATGGTTTGAATAACTTAGTTATTCGGGAAGTCAAAACATGCAAAGTGAATCACAAGAATAATACTTAATCCTATATGGCCCCAAAATCTTGAGTGTAAATAAAAACCCTTTTATCTAAGCACCATATTGATTACTCATTATTCATGTGTCAATTAATCAACTTAATACTTGAAATAAAACAATAGTCATGCCATGCTCCAAGCATGCACACTATGTTTTTCTAATGGTCCTTGTTTTTGTGAAATAGATCAATTGAACATGACTCCAATGATGCTCATTTCACAATCCCATCCCCTTTTGTAAATGTAAGAATACCAAACTCTTGCCATTTACTATAATCTTGTTAGATTCTAAACTCATATGCAATAATCCTCTTGTAATGAATATGCACACAAGTCACAAAGACTTGGCAACAGACATTACAAAGTATCTCCAATGGAAAGCAATTCCATGGAAATGAAGTCTCAAATTCAAAGTACATTCCTTTGAACTTCCTTCTTTGCATTAAGCTCTTTAATCTTGCACGGAAAGAATAACTTCCACCTATGGAAACAATTCCATATTACCATTTTGACCATCACTTCTGAACAAGAGTTTCCTCTTTTCAAAATATGTCAATATGGTCCTTACTCTATACTTCTAATTGTCCATGAGCACCAATCTTTGGTAAACCTCAGATTGTCCTCGACAATTTGCTTAATCATTTTAGTCATTTCCATTTCTGTTCCTTTTTCCATCTTAATGCCCTAGGCATTTGGAAAATTTAGACCGGATTATAGCACATGTAATCGAACCTATACCCGAAGCATATGGGACACGATTCATGCTATGAAATTTTAATTTGCCATGTTCTCACAATTCGAAATATGAAGAGGTATGTCGTAATCATAATCGAATTTTGAGAACGCAACATATATAGAATTTCCTTATGTTGAACCATTCCAACATAACATTCTCAGATATCATTGACTAAAGTAGATTAAAATCTCAATGTAAGCTTGTAGAATTGGAATGAAGTATAAAATTATCTCCCTTAATTATAGCAAAACAACTTTTTCAACGCGAATTGAAACTTTTGTTTTCTATAATTAACATTGCTTACTTGCAACACTTAATATAATTATCATGCTCCCACTAGCATAATGATTATTATCTTACTAGCATAACACTTATGCTCCCACTAGCTTTGACATGTACTTAGAAATTAGCTGGACTTCTAGAAAAAACAATACTTTATTGACTTTCTTACAAAAGTTCAGATTTATGATACTAGATTGCTTTGATAAGAGTTTATCAAAAACATACACATTTCCTTAGATAGCTCACATGTTTGTCTAGACCTTTTGCAATTCTCAGTAGTTAGTGTGTCGGTTAACCACACACGCTCCACTAACTATATGAGAATGAAAATATCACAACCGCTATCTACTTAAAATCTTCTTAGTGAAAGCGTTTCCTCACCATCATTTTCATGAATCGGAGAGAAACCTTATGACACTTAGATTTTATGGTGTATAAGTTCCTATCCATGTGCATTTGTCACAACCATAATCACAAGACAAGGTTAGTACAAATCCAAACACATATGGACTGAACTTGTTCAATCTTAATTTCTTGCCACATGGAAACACAAGGGCCTATGATTGCTTCCAGGTTGTTATGAAAACAGTTGAGAACTCTCAGAACTCCAATGCAAAGCCAACCTTAACTGGGATGGGCATAGAATATGTCAACACGATAGGTTACACACCTCAAATTGTGGGCTAGTGATTAACAAATCTCTTGATTAGTTCTTGAACCTATCTTAAGATCTTTTTAAGACTCCCACTGACCTCTTGACATATATGATTCTCTTTGTCAAGAACCATTCCTTGACAAAACAAATATTCAAAAGTTAGTGCAGATTCTTATCAAGTTAAACACTTCCCATAATTGGACTTAGTTGGTCTTTGTTTTATCCAAAACATCACAACTAACCAATCTCAAATGTACAAGAGTAGGACACTTCTCACTCTACATTTGACAAGTGTTATAAACTTTATAAATATTATGTCACTCAAGGCTCAATCTTGGAGTATGACTCTAAGATTTGATTTTGAAGTATGATTTATCTTTTGATTTAACCATTTCAACAATTCATGATTCCTCTCCTTAGCCAAACAAATGAACTAAGGTGTCCTTAGAGGATCAATTGTGATATGATTTCATAATCACTAAGATAATCATAAAACAAGATACTCAAGTACTCTCCCATCTCTTCAGATTGGAGAAACTTTTATCTTTCTGCCTTATTTGATTCTTCTTATTCATTCTGCCATACATTGAACCTTTCCAATGTTTCGGAATTACACTTAAACTTGTAAGCATAATCATATTTACTAAACTTTAGTAAATCATAACGAATAATCTTGTCAACCTTTGTGGGGGACCTGACTAGTGCACAACCTAATGTACCCGATCCTTTAGTCCTTCGCTTGACTCACATGCGAACGTGAACAAGGAATTAGTCTTAATTTACCAAAGATGAAAATTCTCATTCATCACACAATACAACTTGCATGATTCCAAGTTTCTATCCAACTGAAACTTGTGTGATGAGAATCTTTCCTTATTTGATAAATTATGATGCTACCACAAACGAAAGAATCAAATTCATTTTCCAATATTGCTTATCAATGGAAACAATTTTCTTTTCCACAAATGCCTTTGTACGGATACTTAAAATAAATAAAATCAAAACCTTTTTCTTTTATTTTAAAACTTTGCGGAAAAACTTATCCTTACAACCCATATGAAAACCTTGTGTTATCTATTCCTAAACAATATGTCTCAACTCTTAAGTAACAACTCAAAATTCTGATCACCGAACCATGCGATTGAAATCCATCTTCGCGATCGGAATCAACATATACTTCCTTTAAGCTTGCTCTTTTCTTTGATTCTTAAAAACATCTACATGTTCCCCAGTCACATCATGTAACAAGAATATCAATATAAAAACTTAATAGAGTTAGACAATGGACTTTACCTGAGGTAGAGTCAAACTTCTTAACTTTACCATATCTTTTAGGTAAATCTGGAAGCTTTGCAACCAGTGTGCCTTTTTTTGGCAAAAGAAACATATGGACTCTTTGGAAATGATACACGAGACTATCACAGACTTAGCATTTCTCTTTACCATTGGGTCAAAATGACTTGACCATGGCCAATCCCTTTCAATTAGGAAGATAAAGTTTTTCTGGACTTCCAATGTTACCAATGTCAATGTCCAAATAGGTTTGGGAAGTAGATCTTCCAATCTAATTTGTTTTACCAATGCTCCAAATCATTGCTGATTCAACATCATCAAGCAAATGGGTAAGATCAATAAGGGTCATGTCGTGATCTGTCATCAGGGAGTGACTGAAGAACCAAGTCAACAACCAGCTACCTCAAGACTTCGACACCCGACTCTCCCGATTTGTCAATATGTGACTTAACCTCTAAGATGTAAGCACATACATACTTTGACTGCCAATAGGGATTGAGTGACTAAGAACTTATCAAGTCCTGAAACTTGTGGGATAGGGAGATTTATTAGAGGAGGTGAAGTATGATTTCTAGTCCCACTAATGCGCAACAAAGGGATTTATCTTTCACCTTGATTGCCTTTTGGGATATCATCTTCATTTGGAAAGCTTGTTCCTAAGGATTTGGGAAGACCATAGTTGTCTGAAGGAGACATCTACCATGGGAGAAATTCAAGTTTAGTTGATTTAAAGTCCTTAACATAACACCCAATATGAAATATTAAGGCTATGATCCAACATCCTATTTATAACCGGAAGAGGGATGCCGTAATCCGAGTTATAAAATAGTTGAAGGTAGGTAAATGACGATTTACCAATTTCCACCATGAAAAACGAAATATAATTAAGTTTTAATTGGATTTGAAACTCCTAGATCTTTTGAGATACATTAAACTTTCAATGGCATGTTTGAATCTCGATTGTGCCCTCTCAAGTTTGTGACATGGATGCTGAGGATCACAAACAAGGTGTGAATAACAATGCAAATTGACTTGGTACCCTTAACTTTATCACACAATCGATGTGCTGGTTAACCACACACGCTCCACCGATCTATAATAAAGTCAACTTACTCTTTGCCACTCTTACTAGTCCTTATTAGTGTGCCGGTTAACCACACACGCTCCACTAACAACTTGGTAAGGTACAAAGTGTAATTTCATGGGTTAGCACCTATTTCACATTTTCCTAAGTAACTAAGATTGGGAATTTATAAGTGTTTAGTTACTTAGTATTTATCATTATACTTTTAATGAAGGGAGAATTATAGTCTTTATCCTACCCGTTTGGCTAACGACCCTCCACCAGTCAACGAAGCGGTGGGTGAGAGTGGACACCCATTAAACTACCATTTTATAGGAAGTAACCTTATACCCCCCATATAGACCGACTTCGTGAATGAGGCCTACTAACGGTAAGATTGACTTTTCTTATACATATCTATATAATTAAAAAATTATAATAATAGTATAAGGGTGTATTTTAAACGTTTAAAATACTTGGTGGTTTAATCTATTAATTAAACTATACTCTTAATTTAATTAAACTTAAACCATGTCATTATGGAATTATTAACTCTTTTAATTAAATACTTTAATAATTTATTAAAGTCCATAAAGTTTGAATTTTAAGTTTTAAAATTCTAGGGTTTGGAATTAAAGTGTACATGGGGGTGACTTTACAAATTCCAAAACTTGAGGGCATGTTTTGAAACTATTCAAGACTTTTCATTTCATAACTTATGAGTTTAATGGTTCATTAAAATGAAGACTCTTCACTTTAATGTAACCCCTTATTCTTTAATAACACTTTTAAAGAAGTGGCTTTTCAACATCCATAACTTGAAGACAAGGTATGGAGTTATTAAACAATTTAATGGAAAAACTCTTCATTTTTATGTAACCTACAACACTTTTATGAGTTTTTAAGATTCATAAATATGAATTTTCACATAACTTGAAGACAAGTTACAAAAATATATTTTATGAACTTCTATTAGATTAATATGGATTGAAATCAACAAAAACACAATTTTTTTCATCAATCTAAACTAACTCATAAATCAAGGAAACATAAAACTCTTGGAAATTCATAACTTGAGGACAAGTTATGAACTCCATACAATTTTCATCAAGATCATGAATTATACTGACAAACAATTTGCACATAATTCCTATGATCTAATAAAACTCATAAGCATGAACATTCATAATCAACAATTTCCAAGAATCACATAAACATATATAAACTTGAAACTTTCATTAAAGCATTGAAATTGGTTTAACATAATCATTACCACATTAAAACCAAGTTTTATAGGACCAAAACAATCATAGGTAATGATTCTAGACCAATTCCAACACCAAAATCCAGATACCTGCCCATCACGTACCTACTCATCGAGTGCATGATCCTACTCGACGAGTAGGATGAATTTGGTCATGGACTCGTCGAGTCCTGCCCTTGCACTCGGCGAGTTCAGTCGTACAGTGAAAAGTTTTTTTTGATTTTTCAAGCAGTTTGCATCAAATATACAGAAAACAATCCTAGGCTCTGATACCACTGTTGGGTTTTGAGCATTCTAACACTCCTAAGTGTACATGCAACCCTAAATACCTTGGATCTATGTTTTCTCTATTATACATTCAAATATGAATTTCCAAGGTATTGTTCTAACTAGCATAATATAAAGTACAAATAATATAAAATCTAGTAGAATTACATACATCTTTGTTGGTGATTGATTCCATGTAGCTTGAGAGCCTAGTGCCCTAAGTTTGACACCTCAAATGGTTCACACAACACCATAAGCACTTGGAATAACTTAGAGAGAAATTAGTACACTCCTAAAATCGGCTTGCCTTCCATGTAATACACTAGTGCCGATTTTCCCAAGAAAGAGATCATTATATAGTGTGTTACAATTAGGGTAAACCCTAATTGTCATGCCTTTCCATTTCCTTAGCTCCATGGGTTCAAATACACCATGGAGCATCCATGAAGCATCTTATGGGTTTTAGCCCAACTTGATAATCCATGGAGCATTAGCCCACTATATAAGTATGGATGATTTACACAATCAACCCATATATTTAACTAGTCTTCTTTTGATCACCTAATTAATTCTAGATTAATTCTTGATCAATACTAATTAAATAATCTTATTATTATATTATAACTTATAATATATTAATAAAACTTAAGTGTTCTTTCTCTCATTTTAGTCTATCCAAATGCATGATGCCATGCAACCCAAATGGACCATGCCGGGTCGGGTCAAGTCTTACCAATTATAGTTATGGACTTACACATTAATCCAACAGGTATACCCCCAAATTAGTAAGTAAATGATGAAGCCACACAATTTCAGTGGTAGTAACAGCAAGTGCTCGATACTCTGCTTCTGTTGATGATCTGGATACAATTGTTTGTTACTTTGACTTCCAAGAAACAATAGAATCACCAAGGAACACACAAAAACCAGTCATTGATCGGAGAGTGTCTGAACATCCAGCCCAATCAGAATAAAAAAAAAGCACGAATCTTTTAGGAACTATTTGAAGAAAGAAATAATCCTTGCCCAGGGTTTAACTTCAAATACTTGAGAAGATGAGTTGCAGCTTGCATATGAGGAACTCTAGGATTTGTAACAAACTGACTTAACCTATTCACAGCATAGGTTATATCCAGACGTGTAATAGTGAGATACATCAAACGATCAATCAATCGTCTATAAGAAGCAGGATCTAGTAATGGAAGTCCCTCAAAATTAGAAGTTTTGCAAGCAGGCTCCATTGGGTATTGAACTGGTTTAGCTGCCAATTTACCTGTATCTTCAAGTAACTTCAAAGTATATTGTCTTTGGGAAAGAAAAATCCCTTGTGCAGACCTTGCAATTTCCAATCCCAAAAAATTTTGAAGTTTGCCCAAGTCCTTCAACTTAATTGTGTGGCTTAAGCTTTCTTTAATGGCATTAATTTCAGACATAGAAGCTTTAGTTAAGACTATGTCATCAACATAGACTAATAAGGATACATAAGTTTTGCTGACTCCTTTATAAAAAAGGGAATAATCTGCTTTTGATTGGATAAATCCTTGAGAAATTAAGAAAGAAGAAAACTTTGAGTACCATTGGCGAGAAGCTTGTCGTAAGCCATACAAAGATTTCTGTAATTTGCAAACCAAAGTAGTGTTGGCCAAATGAATGTCTGAAGGAGTGTAGCCTTAAGGCAATTGCATATAAACCTCTTCATCTAAATCACCGTTTAAGAAGGCATTATTCACATCTGATTGAATAAGAGGTCATGAATTTTGAGCAACTAAGGTTAACAAAATCTTGACAGTAACCATTTTTGCCACAGGTGAAAAAGTGTCCAGAAAGTCGATACCTTCTTGTTGATTGAACCCTTTGGCAACCAAACGAGCCTTATACCTTTCAATAGTGCCATCTGACTTCCTTTTGATTTTATAGACCCACTTTGAGCCAAGTGGTTTTCTATCCAAGGGTAAAGGAACAACATTCCAGGTGTGATTAGCTTCTAATGCTTGTAACTCTTCATGCATAGCTTTGACCCATTAAGAAGATTGAGAAGCTTCTTTGTAATTCTGGGGCTCAATTTCTGAAGAGATAGCAAGAGTATAAGCCCTGTATTGTGGTGATAAATTGGAATAAGACACAACATCCGATAAAGGGTATTTTGGTCCATTTTCCACAATGATGTTATTTATGAGATTGCAATGATAATCTTGTAGGTAAGATGGTGGTCTTCATGCTTGAATTGGTCTTGTAGATTGTTGTGATGGCTCAGGAGGTTGTGATGATGAATAAGATGAAGATGATTGAGGATGTGGAGGTAATGAAGAAACAGGGGAAGAACTAGAAGAATCCTGATATAGTTGAAAATAATCATCTATATTATAGGAATTAGGAATAACTATGGAATCAAAAGGATTATGAGAAATATTCTTTGATGAATGTGTAAAAGGAAAATATCCTCCTGAAATATAACATCTCTGGAAACAAAAATTTCCTTTGTTTCAATATCCATCAACTTACAAGCCTTCATGCCCATAGGATAACCAATAAAAACACAACATCTTTCCCTTGGTGTAAATTTATTTCTGGAACTAAGAAGGGTTGAAGCAAAAGCAAAACAGCCAAAAGATCTAAATCTTGAAAAATTAGGAGGGCAATCATGTAATATCTCATATGGAGTAATGAATTTGAGAATTTTAGAAGGTGTTCTTTTAATGAGAAAAGTGGCACAAGAAACACATTCAGACCAAAAAGAAGTAGGAACTTTAGATTGAAAGAAAGGGGCTCTAGCAACATTAAGAAGATGTTGATGTTTTCTTTCCACTACTAAATTTTGTTGAGGCATCTCAACACAAGAAAATTGATGAATAACTCCTTCCTTGTTAAAGAATTCTGTGAATGCTAATTCTCTAGCATTATCAGACCTAAACACTTTGATTTTGCTATTAAACTTGTGTTGACACCATTGCAAAAAATTTTGGAATAATTCCTTGAGCTTTAGATTTATGCTTAAGAAAGTATGTCCAAGTAAATCTTGTACAATCATCCACAATTATAGCAAAGTATTTTAAACCTTTATAATTAGGTACATGATAAGGACCCCATGTATCACAGTGAATGAGATCAAAGGGTTTATCAGCCACATGACTAAAAGATTCAAATTTCAATCTCTTTTGTTTAGCCAAAGGACACACAGTACAAACATGTTTATTCAAATCTTTATTTGAAAACAAACAACTATCAATGAACTTGAGTTTCTCATTTGCAGGATGGCCAAGTCTTTGATGCCAATGTTGAAGAGACACAGCATGAACATGAGCTTCTTTAATCACATCTTAAAGAAAATTGAGTCCACTTTCAACCTTAGCAGTGCCAATCTGCTTCTTGGTTGAAATCTGTTTCACAATAGCACGATTGTGATAAAATGATGCTTTAATCATCTTGTTTACAACTAACATGGACACAGAGATCAAGTTCAACTTAAATTGAGGAACATATAAAACATTTTGAAGAACAATATGCTCCTTAATCTTAATGTTTCCCATATATTCTACTTGTATAAGCATATAATTTGGTAAACAAACTTTGGTTCCAAAAATTCATTTGAGGTTTTTGAAAACCTTTTTATTATTACGCACATGTCTAGTTGCTCCACTGTCTAAAATCCAAATGTTAGATTGGTAATTTATAGACTCACAAGTAAGAACGTAATGAGTACCTGATTCTTTACCATCAGCAGCAGTAACAAAGTTAATAGAAGCAAGTTGACCTGTAAGAACTGCTATTAATTGTTGACATTGTTGTGTAGTGAGATTAGTAATGGAATCACGTGTATTATCCTCCTTGGTATTGTTATTTGGAATGGAAGTTTGATCAGAAACAACATTAGCACATGAATTTCCTTTATTAGAACGATAACCCGGTGGAAAACCATGAAGTTTGTAACATTTTTCAATAGTGTGACCAGATCTTTTGCAATGAGAACAAACTAGAGATGATCGATTCTTTGAAAATGATTTAAACCTTTGATTTGAATTTGAGTTACTTTGAACATTAAAAACAATGGGAGAATTATTGATAGAAGGAGTACTTATCTCTCTTTGACGTTCTTCCTGGATCAATAGAGAAAAAATACGATTAACAGTGGGAATTGGATCCATTAGGAGAATTTTTCCCCTAATTTGAGCATACTTCTCATGTAATCCCATCAAGAACATCATGGTGTCTTCGAGGTCCTTTGCTCCTCCACAAGTACACAAACCACAGATGCAGTGAACTTCAAAATTAGACAATTCTTCCCATAAAACCTTCAATTTAGTGAAATAAGTGCTTACTGAATCATCTCCTTAAGTGAGATTCATCAGATCACGCTTAATTTGAAAGATACGTGGACCATTGCTCTGCTGAAAACGTTCCTTTAGTTCCTTCCAGATTGCAGAATCAGTAGTCAGATATATGACAGAAGCAGAAATCTCTTTTGATACTAAATTCAAGATCCAAGAAATAACAATGTTGTTATTTCGATTCCAAGCTTTTAAACGATTAACTTCAGTTGACAAAGGTCGTGGTAGATCTCTAGTAACAAAATCAAGTTTATTCTTCATGGACAAAGCAATTGTCATCGATCGTGACCAAGAGGCATAATTGTCCCCTGTGAGAACTTGATTTACAAGCAATGTACCAGGGTTATCAGAATGATGAATGTAATACAGATCATCAGATGATCCAACATCATTTTGTGAAGAACTAGGTGTAGAAACCGAAGGAATTGAATCAGACATGATCAAATCTCAAAATCACAAGAAAAGAGATGAAAAACAGAGTATGAATCACGAAGAGAAAAATTGAAGAATCAGTGATTAAGAATTACTGATATGATGAATGCGGAAGCACAGAAGAAAAAAGTGCTCTGATACCATATTATCAGAGTAAAAACAAGAGAAAAGAACCAAAATGTTCATGTGTATTGAATTCTACTTAATGAATATAGAGAACAATGTTTATATACAAGAAAGACTTAACTAACTACTAACTCATCATCTAACAGCTAACTAATGTTAGTTAAGTTAATTAATTGTGATTAAACTAACTTCTAACTGCCCGGAGTAACCAATTCTAATAGACACACCATAACAAACTTTAAAGAACAAAAAGTCAACATGACATCTAATATTCTCCAACATCTCTGATCTAAATCGAAGTCTAAAATGGATTTATTAACGATCAGGAACAAATCTTAGGTCAAGCTAAAATCTACTACAAGTGCCCTTCTCCACCAGTCGCAACCTCCATGGTCGTCGTTCTTATTCTTCACCACAATCTCCCTCATCCAACAACTTGGATCTAAACAGCAAACTAAAGTCAATTTCAGTTGCTATCAAGAATAATTCTTAGATTTTGCCACTGAGAGTTTTACTATGGTTTAGAAAAAGTAGAAGCAAAGTGAGTAACGTATTCTATCGAACTCCTTAACTATGATTGAGAGATTTTAAATATCAGTTGTTAATTAAATAAACACTTTCGATCCAATTTTCAGATAATTGTTAAGTGAAGCAGTGGATTATGACAAGGAATAAAATCAGAAAATATCTCAACATAATTTATTATCGAAGTTATTAGCTCTTGATTTTATGCATAATCTATTATCAAGTTAATAGCTCATGCTTTTATGGATCCTCATAACTTGTGATTATAAATACTTCATTTTATATTTTATATTGGTAGGAATTAGAGGTGTCTGTTATGGTCAAAATAGCTATTATTATTTTAGTTTTAATGAAATTAGTACAAATATGCTTCTATGTGCTAGTTTACTTAAACAGAGAGTGGTGCTATTTAATATAGTGTTTAATGTAGATACTTTATTAGTTAACTAATAATTTCTACAACATAGTTTATTTGGAAGTAATTTGATTGATCGGTTGTCCACTTAAATATTCATAGTCATTTATGTCAATTTAATTTGGAGTATTTGTGAGGGGTTATTGAGAATTTGTTAAAGTAGAAAAAGTTCTTAAATCATGTACATACAATTTGTTTGCTAAAATGCCTAATGAGATATATAAGACGTTAATCTATGAATATTATGAGTGTATATCTGAACAAATGTATTAAACAGTGAATGAAAGTTAGAACTGGTGAATTAAAATGTTAATGGGTATTTGAACTAACGTATTAAACTGTGAATTAATAACAAATTGATATATTGAAATGAGAATTAATGTATGAATGATTGTATTAAATATCCAAATATGATTTTGGCACTTGATAGAGTGATCGGTGTATAAAATCTTTTATTAAACTATGAACGATGTATAAATTGGTGTATTAAACAGTGAATGGTCTTTGAATTGATGTATTAAGCTGCAAATTAGTATATGCAATGTTGTATTTAACGATGAGCATGAGACGGAACCGACCGGTACCTCCTGAATATCAAATTTTCTCAAAATTTAATCCCAAGTACCAGATTTAGAGGGAGTATGACACCAGTAATGATATCTATCATGGTAGGTATTAGTACCAAACCGAGGAGTAAAATGGTCAAGTTGATTCTTACTGGGCAACTATCTTTAATAAATGAAAAAAATATTAGAAAATGTTAAATAAACGAAAATAAGAATAAAACATAGTGTGATAGCTTGTGTGAGTTTGTTTGCAAAATGAAAACGGGATCTGTTTCTTTTTATGCAAAATGAAATGTTGTTTAAGTAGAAAATAGTTATGTTGATTTTGTCGTTTGTATGTTTATTTATATAAAAGCAATATTACTTTATAAGGCATGAGAATTGAGATATTAATATGCCATTGTTTTGATTTTTAGGAAAAATTTGCTCTTTTAAAAGATTACTCGCTCAAATAGATACTTACCAAATATGTGTATAATGAAACCTTAGCAATATAGTAAGGATATTATGGTACACAAGGATAGACAAATTTAATGGTGGATATGCTTTTAATCTAGTAACACTATAAATGAAGGTTAGGTCGTTGAATTATTTTTAAGGCATTCAAGCATGACATGTCTTACACATGAATTTTATATTTTAATTATATCATACAATATGAGGCTTATTTATACTTTTAGACAACATATAATATAACGTGGAAAAAAATGTCAATTGCCAAAAACAAACGAAGTGAATTTTTTTTATTATATTAACGACTTTATTATATTATATTAAGTTGTGAATTTTGTGTATTAAGTTGTGATTTTGTGTTTTAAACTATTAATTGACAGCATTAAGCTGCAGATTTTCGGTTTAAACTGTGAATTAACTATATTCAACTGTGAATTTTGTTTATTAAACTGGAAATTTATTGTATTATGTTGTGAATTTTGTGTATTAAACTGTGAATTAACTGTATTAAAATTTTTAAGTTGATAATATGGTTGTGAATTTATACGTTTAGTGTATTAAACTGTGAATTTGTTGTATTAAGATGTGAATTTTGTGTATTACCTATATTAAGTTGTGAATTGTCTGTTTAAACTATGATTTAACTGTATTAAGTTATAAATTTTGTGTATTAATGTGTGATTTTTGTGTTTTAAAATGTGAATTGATTGCATCAAACTGTGAATTGACTGTAGTAAGCTGTAAACTTTTAATGAATTTGTGTTAAAATATGAATTATTTATGTCTGAATTTTTGTATTAATTTTATTATGAATATATTTATTTTTTGTATTGTATAAATATGTAATAATGTCTTAGTTTTTATAATTATTTTGCATTAAACTATGAATAAGTGAATTAATTGGTTTATAAAGCTGTGAATATAATTTATAAACAATCAATAATTATTTTATACAGATTTGGAAGGAATGACGATTACGATGGTCACACATGTGGTTGGTGGTGTCATGTTGTAGTTTTTGGTAGAGCTTGGGTTTGACATATTTTAATATGTGAATTAGTGTATAATGGATTGTATTATGCTTTGTTGTGAATTTTATGTATTAAACTAAAAACGGGACTGTAGTAAGTTGTATATTTTATATAAATTTTGTTTTAAAATATGAGTGAAGGTACGCATGAAAATATTAAATTGTGTATTAGTGCATTAATATGTTTATTCAACTGTGACAATGATCTATTTCTTGAAAAAAATTATGACAATGATATTTTAAACTGTGAATATATTTTATACCCAATATTTTTTTGAAGAAATCTACAATCTAGAAAAAAATAAAATTGAATTTGCCAAAGACGTAATTCTATGTTTTTATTAAAATTTTGTATATTTGGCTACAAATTTGAAATGGTATGTGCTAAGTTTTACTAAAGAACTGAGAACTATAATGTTTGTTCTAATAAAATGTGAATATGACCAGAAAAATACATTGAATTTGGTGTTAGTCCAACGGTGGTCCGACGGAGGTCCTACGACGATCCGATGGTGGTCCGTCGGCTATCCAATAACACTTGGCAACTAGTTGTAAATTAAGGAATGAAAAGGTTTGCTTAATAAAATATTAATGTTTAATTTTTCAAAATGCACTTAATGAAAACATTTTAAAAAAATGGTTCTTAGGGTTCTTAATTTTTTTGGGTTCTCATTTGAACCACTCCATATATATGGACAACCTCTCATGAGGAGGACAACTAGAAAAGGATAGGCTCCAATCATTGTTTTTTTTTTTTTTTTAAATAAAAACCCCATGGCCATACGTATTATGCTGATGATATCATGAGATTTGTTAGTTCTTCTTCTTCTTCTTCTTCTTCTGCTTCTTCTTATTTATTATTTATTTATTTATTTGTGCTTTTGCTTCTAACAGATATGCTTATAGGCTCATGTAATTTTTTTTGAAATAAAATGTAACATTCCCATTTGGCACGTATCACAATATTGTCCGTTTTGGGACCGCGGTAAGAAAACTTCCCAGGAGGTCACCCATCCCTAAATTGCTCTTGCCGGGCACGCTTAACTGCAGAGTTCTTATGGGATCTGCTGGCCTCATGGCTTTAAAACACTTTGTGACAAGGAATGTATCCATATCCCTCGTAATTAAGGAATGTTTATTTCTCCTTCCCATCTGATGTGGGAGCAGGTGCAACCCACCTCCACCCTCCATTACAGGGTTCGACATCCCCATCGAACATATCAACATGTACTCGAACTCTAATACCAGCTTGTAATGTCCCAAAAATAGTGGCAAATATTTTCATTTTTTAAACCATCAAGTCATACAGTCATATATTACAAAACCAACACAGTAAAAATGTATTACATAAACATCATAGTAAATCACAATTAATCAGTGTGGAAAAGCCTTCAAAGGATGCGGTGCAGTCAATTCAGGCCCTTCCTTTCGGAACTGGAAGTACCTGAAAATGTTTAAGCCACAAACAGTAAGCACAAAGCTTAGTTAGTTTCCCAAAATACCAAATACCATACATGACATCGGGCCCCACCCATCATGATAGGCCTTCAACCACATATCGGGCCCCTCCCATCATACATATTGGCCCAACCCAACATATGAATGGGCCCCGCCAACACACATACAAGCCCAGCCCAACATATAAATAGGCCCCGCCCATCACACAATGCAAGAGTCACAAAGAAAACTAACATCATATATATAGTATAATGAGAAGACTTACCTAAATCAAGAAGTAAGTTAAACCACCGCTAAAAGCCATGCAATCAGTGCTATAACACACCTATCAAATCATACTAGGTCCAACCTTAGTCTATACACTAAAACCATCAATCTTGACCAAAAGTCAACCCAGGTCAACAAGTGAAAGTCAACAGTCCAAAGTCCAATAACCAAAAACACTTCATTGATTCGCCACACCATGGCAACAAGATGACAAAACAGTCAGGGCTCACTCCATTCTCAACGTCGTGGTGGCAAAGTGCCACATCGTGGGAACTGTATCTACAACAGCTTAATGCATTAAGATTCTTCCCACCACACTAAGGGCTCTAAAACTCATATATACTTCTTCCTAAGGCCTTGATGGATAAAATTTCCAACTTTACCCCTTAGGACATCCCCATATACCAAGATCTCAAAACCTAGGTACTAATGGAAATTTAAGGTATGACTCAAACATTAAGCTCTTTATCATAAAATTCATTTCGCTAAACATTCCAGAAGGGTTTCCTACACCTAATGGACCATAAAAATCGTAGCTTTGTGGACATGCATGCCCAATGTATGTCCTTCCCAATTTAGGTCATAATCATGAGAAAATAAGCTTAAACTTTTACATGGGACCAAATTCTCCAAGATACTCCAAATCTATAACATATAACCTCAAAGGGACCTGATGGATCCATAAAGTTGCCAACTTTATGGAATCTATTCCTTCAAGTATCCACAATCATGAAGAAAAGGGACAAGAAATCAAGATCTAGAAATATATCACCAACAAGCTAGGATCTTGAACACTTACAAAGTTCCAGAGAATACACAAGAGAAGGATGATGAGGCTTGCTTGCTGGATTAGCACACTATAACACTTTCTTTTTCTTCTTTAAGCCAGAAAAAGCACCAAAATGAGCTAAAATCTCCAAGAGAGGATAGAGTTAGGGTTTATGATGTTTGAGGGTAATGGAGGCTGAGGAAGATGACCTACAATGGGAGTTAAGGAGTTTATATATGAGAGAAACCCTAAAAATCATGGGTTTTAGGCCGCAGTGGCTGCCATGCCATGGTGCCCACTAAAACGTGTGTTACAGAATAACCTTCCCACATTGTGGGCTTCCATGTGTCATGGTATGGCATGGATTTTTTTTCCCAGAAATTGCATCTTTGATTCTGCTAAGTTTCAAGCTACACCAATCTAGAAAACGGGTGTTATAACTAAGGTGGGTTGCACCTGATCCCACTATTGCTGGGAAGGAGAATTAAACATTCCTTATGAGGGGTGTGGATATCTTCCCTGTCACAACACGTTTTAAAGTCGTGAGGGTAGCAGCTCCCATAAGAACTTTGCAGTTAAACCTACCTAAGCGAGAGCAATTCAGTGATGGGCGACCTACTGGGAAGTTTTCGTGCTTGGAGCCCAAAGCTGAAAATATTTTGATACGTGCCAAAGGGGGATGTTACAGTTGTTATAAGAGCCTTGGTTTGAGGGATTCGGCCACACTCTCGGGTGTGTCTAAACTCAAATTGAGGAATTGTTTTTTTTTTTTTTGAAATAAAATATGTTTCTAAAAGGGATTTTTTACAAAGAAAGGGGTGTGATGCGTGCATTCAACCAAGGTCAAGTAAGTGATTCTCAGAATACCCATACATGCTGATATGTTATATGTGTTAACGGATGTTTGCATGCCAGGAGTTAGCATAAGGATATGATCAGGGTTGCATGATAGAATTTCTATTAGGGAGATGCCTATTATAAAGGATGCCTTTTGATGTTTCTTGACCTATATTGTTCTACTGCTCGAATGTTGCTTTCTTTGTGCTTTTAGGACTCATATTGATGTGAGTTAATTATTAAATGATTTTTTAAGTTACATGTTGCAAATGTTAAATAATCTTAGAGTGATTGATTTGGCCCTATTACGCAGTTGTTGTCTAATTCCAACTGTTGTTAGGTTGAGTCTTTTATTTGAAGGATTATTTAAGCTTTGTTGCATGTAATTGTATTCATGAAGTAGTTAGCTAAACTAATAGGATTTTTTCAGCAGCTAATGGAAAGGTGAGGTGGGGATCCTATGAGAGCCTAGGAAGTGCTTTAGTGGGAGTGGTGCGTTGTTTAGCTGGTGTTGGGGGTATCAGTATGAGAAGGTGAATTAGAGGATTCAGAATGATTCTTGAGGAAAGTATGGATAGGTCTGGAAGGTACTATTAGGGCCATACTACTAAAAGCACAAGATCCATACTCGAATCAAGGAAACTCGCGAGGATTCTCAGAAGCCTGGGGAATGAGGATTCTTTGGGTATGTTATGATCATTTGAATGTGTAACATCCCAAAAATTACGACTAAAAATTTCTTTTAAAACCTTACTAAAACTAGATTTATAAAAACGTATCATAAGTTAAACATAACTTTCGAGTATTAAATTCAAAACATAATATCATTATCAGAGTCAAACATTCCCAGGCTAACTGACTATGGTGTGTGCTCTGCAATCTTCCCGAGCTCCTCTTTGAAAACCGAGTACCTGAAACCAAAACTGAAAACCGTAAGCACGAAGCTTAGTGAGCTCCCCCAAACTACCACATACCATACAAAAACACATAACATATATACTGTCAGGCTATTCTGGGGTGCCTGACTACCCGGTACGGCCATTCTGGGGTGCCGACCTACCCACACGGCCATTCTGGGGTGCCGTCTTACCCGTGTCAAGCCATTCTGGGGTGCTGACCTACCCATGTCAAGCCATTCTGGGGTGCTGACCTACCCATGTCAAGCCATTCTGGGGTGCTGACCTACCCATGTCAAGCCATTCTGGGGTGCTGACTACCCATCGGTCCTAACAACCGATCCTCGGGGACTATTTCACCCCCTACTGCTACTATCACATATACATATCAATACATATTATCAGACATATCTGGGGTGTCCGATCTACCCTTCGGTCCTAACGACCGAACTTGGGGACTATTCCCCTCCTACTACCACTATCACATATAACATATCATGCCAGCATATAAACATATCATCACATACTGTCAGACATATCTGGGGTGTCTGACCTACCCTTCGGTCCTAACAACCGAACTCTACTACTATCACATATACATATCATGCCAGCATATAACATATCGGGTAGTAGCAAACCTAGATGATATCACAAAGACAATCATCTAACATACAACTCCTACTGGTGGGCCGGCATTGTGGCCGTAGACCCACCGCTACTGGAAGGTAACTCACCTGAAACTGCTGAGCCCTGCTGATAAACCTCTGGCTGCTACTCGACAATCCCCTGAACCGCTGCTCCTCTAGCTCTCCGAGCTTCCAAGGCTCTGAAATGCTTCCCAAACTTCAGATCCAAAGCCACTCCCTGATGCTTCAAGGATTCCCACTCCTTCTTCTTCCTTAAACCCTCTCAAAATGGCTAGAAGCTTGAATGAACACAATGGGGGCTTAAGGTGCGGCGTTCTGGGTGCAAGAGGCTGTAAAGGAGCCCTAGGAAGAAGATTAAGATGCTTATATAGGCTCCAAGCCCCGGATTTAGGGTTTTCCTCGCACAGACCAGACTCGCCGAGTCCACTTGGCCGACTCGTCGAGTTGGTCACTTTCTTATCGACCCGGATCCCGCTCCGACTCGCCGAGTCCTTCCTTTGACTCGTCGAGTCCCTCTTAAATTTAGGGTTTCCTTCACTTTCTTGGCTTTCAAAATCCTGGGTGTTACAACTCTCCCCCACTTAAACTGAACTTCGCCCTCGAAGTTTACCATGGTCAACTGCCTGCGAACTGCCTCCAACTCTCTGTCTGGAAAATCTAACACCCTTTTGTCCGACACTCCAGCCACTCACCCTGCCGATCATTACCGATGGAACATACTGGATCCTTATCTTTTCCATAATTTCCTCAACGTTACATCCTCTGACTGAAAATCCTGCTGCCTCCCATCCGCCTACCGGATGCACTGAGACTATTCTGGTCTAACCAATCTCCCGATGTCTGAGTTACCGGACTCCCACCGGTCACTACACTCCATCGCAAACTCCTAGTCTCTTCCAGCGACTCCTGAAGATACTTCGACTATCTATAACTGTTCTATCCATTCTGCCGCTCATACAAAAACGATGTTGTTGGAACCAGCTTGCTTTTATCCCACCTGATTACTCATCTCCTACTAACTCGAGTCTTCCCTCCTGAATGAAAAGCTACATGCCTAGCTATCCTTACAGATCACTTATACTCGGCAAAAGGCTCAACTGATCCTGCTGAGAGGTACTTGCCATTTTCAAAATCAACCAACTATACCGTCAGCACTTGCATTCCAACACAAATACACTACTGACCCAAAACCCTGAACCTTCCAAACACTGAACTGCCTGCAATAATGAACATGCCTGAAACACTAAACTGCTTGAAACGATGAGCTGCCTGAAACACTGAACTGGCTGAAACACTGAACTGCCTGAAACATTGAACTCCCACCCAACTGTGGAGTCAAGGGACTCCTCACTTAGTTGCTTCTACGACTTCTGAACAAAATCTTTCTCTGGAGCTAGCTTTCACTAGTTATCCTGACACTGCGGCTCTAATAATCTTCCGATCCAACCGATCGGGTTCATACGTCACATCTTGACATCATCAATTCCACGACTCACAACATGATGGCTCCCAGACTAACGGTAGCCCGCAACATACCCGAACCCCAACGGTCCACTGCGACTCTGATCTCATAACTGACGTGACGATCTATAGCCCAAATTGCTGACTTAGCCATAACTGATCCCTTTGGGAAATCCAAAAGCTAACCCGTGGATTCCCATATCCTCACTGCTGCACCCGAACTGGTGGGTACAACTGCCTTTCCGCGTCTAACACGCGCTCATGCTACCTACCAATCTGATAAAAGGCTGCGACTACGCTTGCGGACTTACAACTCTCTAATACTATCTGGCTACTAGTGGATGCTACGGCTACCCCGCAGACTTACAACACCACTACTACTATCTGACTGCTAGTGAATGCTACGGCTACCCCCGCAGACTTACAACACTACTACTGCTATCTGACTACTAGTGAATGCTACGGCTACCCCCGCAGACTTACAACACTACCACTATCTCGAGAACATCCTGACTATCCCTAGTCCCGCTAGGGATTCCTCATCCCGATTTCTCAAAACAGCCCTTAGTCTTCGAATACTGCATCAACCTCAACATCTTATATCCTTGATATTCTTAGCGCTTCGTCGAGGAATTCTTCGGCTTGGTCCCCAAACCAACCGCCTACTAATCCGGATACAAGAAGCTATTGTTGGGGAGTTTCCAACCTCCCAACTCCCGAATCTACGCAACCTGCATGCCGCCTCAGACACTGGCTACTAATACGAAAACATCTCTTGATACCCGTTCTCAGGATCCTCATTCCGACTCTCATGCGCCCGACAGGTTGTCCTCCATTCATGGATTCCCAACCAGCTTCTAACCATCTCGATTACCTGAACTAGCTGCTGGGAAAAGTTCTCGAACTCCCAATTCTGAACTTCTCAATCCATCCATCACTGTGCTACTACCATTTCTTCTCGGAGGCTGCGCACTCATTCTGAGTCTACGTGTCTCTTATCCATGAATACTCGGAGGGTTCTCCCCCACTTCGATCCTGCTTACCCCTTGCTGCTTCACACTCAAAAGAGATCCTGATCTTCACTACCATTCCGGAACATCTACTAGGGAACCCAAGCCTGCCAGGTAGGAATTTAACCAATCCATCCCAATCACTAACCACTCCGAACTAGTGAAACGAACCAAATCTCTCTCAACCATGCTACAGTTACTGCATCCTCCGAAACCTTCTCCATAAGAGCACATCCCCTAACTACCAACCAATTGTCCGAGGTATGCAAATGGCATATAACATAATCACAAGCAAGCCACACTATAACACAACACTTATACCACAATTTGATGCAGAACCATAACAATATAATCATGATATAAGCTGATAGAAAAACAAAAGTTACGTACCTTCATTACTCAGTGCTGCTCGAATCCCTGCTGAAATCTACTGGAGAACTCGGCTCTGAGCCGTAGGCACCCTTGCCCGGCCTCGACAACTGCTGGCGGTACTCGAAGTCCCAAGGGCAGGAGCTGGCACCTGCCCTGCTGGATACAAACTCGGACAGTGGGCCTTCTTGTGGCCCCTCTGACTGCAATGGAAACACAACGGATCAAGTCCCTGGGCGATGGTAATAACACAATCTCTGCTAAAATGACCAATCTGGCCGCACTTGAAACACCCAGCATCGCCACCACTTCTACGCCTACACACGCCCATGTGCGTCCTTCCGCACTTCCCGCACCGACTGCGGTTCTGATAGTTCCTCGTCCTCAAATCTGGACCCTTGGGCCTCTTACCCGAACCTGTGGCTACCTGAGTCTCATCAATTTTCCTTTTCCCTTCTGACTCCCTGCCCGACTCTCGCTCCTGCGTTACCCCAACGGCAACGCCTGCTAACTGAACAACAGATGTCGGATCCTGAAGCCTCGCTATCAATCTATCGGTGATCCTCGCGACCATGTCGGGCAGATCCTCGCGAATGGCTCGCGAAACTTCCTCAACTATCCAATCATGCAATGGTCTCTCTTGGAGACAGAATTCCCCACTCACCCCTGCCCCCCGATGGCAGGAACTAGAAATGGGATCTCCCTCCCTGATGGATCCCTGAACTCCATAAGATTCGGGGCCTAGACGAGCCCCAAACTGCCCTGAAACTACCCCGGCCTTAAAGCCTCAAGATGACTGTCCATGAGCTCCACAATGGCCTCTCTAACTGAACCGAGAATCACTGGAGTCCGATCAATGATATTGCGCATAATCTCTGCGGAAATGAAATCCATCATCTGATCATCAAGCTGCCCGGCTCTGAAGCCCGAGCTAGACCCCTCCTCGACACCTGAACTGCTAACTGGTATCTCGCGCAACATCACCATGCTGAAAATATAACAAATTCCTGATCACTTTTCATACTACCGCTGAGGGATCTCTCACACACTCTACTAGTTCCTTGGTTTTTGCCTCGGCCCCTCTTGAATCGAATACGGATCCTCTGCTTTCAGTAGTATGGGCCCCTACTACCTTCCACATCTATCCGTACTTTCCTCAAGAGTTACCTCAACTCCACCAAGTCCCCTTTCCTCTACTACTAATGTCTGCTGCTCTCATCCCAGGCTTGCCCTAGGGAACCTCTGACTCTACCCAAACAGTCCTCAGCTGCTGAAGGCCTCTTAGTAATGCCAATTAGTCACCACCTGAATACCATCACATGTAATGAGGCTCGGATAATCCTTCGAGTAAAAGTCTCGTCCCTACAACGGTTGGACTCAAACAAGAGCTGCGCAGCAGGGCCAAATCCAGCACTCTGAGATTATTCAACCCTGCTCACATGTGATGTGACGTATTCACCTAATGGCTAAATCCCACCACTCGGAGTCCCACAAAGCACAAAGCAAGCAGCATTCGGATAAAGGAGACATACTCAGGCAAAACTATTCTCATAACGAGAAACTACACTAGCATACAATGCTAAGCTCGTGCTACCAGGCATAACCTAAACAGGCTATCCTACTGCTGTCTACTCAATACTAGCATGCAATTCTCATAAAGCTGAACACATAAAGCAGGCACATAAGGCATCATCCTAGATCCTTAGTCCTATTCTAGCATGCTGTTCTACTGAAGCTGGAACTGAAACTGAAACTGAAACCGATACTGATAATCATAATATAACTTGTATGGGTAAATTGGGAGTACTTACTTGAGCTCGGCTGATTGCATGCACCACACCCTTTTCTCTTTTCAAAACTCTTTTTGCTTTTTCTAAAAATTGTTCTCTTTTCTCAAAATTCTTTTGTAACTACGATTTTTCTTTTGAAAACTATATACCACTTCCTTAGTTTGAGTTCAAACACACTCAGGAGTGCGCCCGAATCCCTCAAACCAAGGCTCTGATACCAACTTGTAACATCCCAAAAATTACGACTAAAAATTTCTTTTAAAACCTTACTAAAACTAGATTTATAAAAACGTATCATAAGTTAAACATAACTTTCGAGTATTAAATTCAAAACATAATATCATTATCAGAGTCAAACATTCCCAGGCTAACTGACTATGGTGTGTGCTCTGCAATCTTCCCGAGCTCCTCTTTGAAAACCGAGTACCTGAAACCAAAACTGAAAACCGTAAGCACGAAGCTTAGTGAGCTCCCCCAAACTACCACATACCATACAAAAACACATAACATATATACTGCCAGGCTATTCTGGGGTGCCTGACTACCCGGTACGGCCATTCTGGGGTGCCGACCTACCCACACGGCCATTCTGGGGTGCCGTCTTACCCGTGTCAAGCCATTCTGGGGTGCTGACCTACCCATGTCAAGCCATTCTGGGGTGCTGACCTACCCATGTCAAGCCATTCTGGGGTGCTGACCTACCCATGTCAAGCCATTCTGGGGTGCTGACTACCCATCGGTCCTAACAACCGATCCTCGGGGACTATTTCACCCCCTACTGCTACTATCACATATACATATCAATACATATTATCAGACATATCTGGGGTGTCCGATCTACCCTTCGGTCCTAACGACCGAACTTGGGGACTATTCCCCTCCTACTACCACTATCACATATAACATATCATGCCAGCATATAAACATATCATCACATAGTGTCTGACCTACCCTTCGGTCCTAACAACCGAACTCTACTACTATCACATATACATATCATGCCAGCATATAACATATCGGGTAGTAGCAAACCTAGATGATATCACAAAGACAATCATCTAACATACAACTCCTACTGGTGGGCCGGCATTGTGGCCGTAGACCCACCGCTACTGGAAGGTAACTCACCTGAAACTGCTGAGCCCTGCTGATAAACCTCTGGCTGCTACTCGACAATCCCCTGAACCGCTGCTCCTCTAGCTCTCCGAGCTTCCAAGGCTCTGAAATGCTTCCCAAACTTCAGATCCAAAGCCACTCCCTGATGCTTCAAGGATTCCCACTCCTTCTTCTTCCTTAAACCCTCTCAAAATGGCTAGAAGCTTGAATGAACACAATGGGGGCTTAAGGTGCGGCGTTCTGGGTGCAAGAGGCTGTAAAGGAGCCCTAGGAAGAAGATTAAGATGCTTATATAGGCTCCAAGCCCCGGATTTAGGGTTTTCCTCGCACAGACCAGACTCGCCGAGTCCACTTGGCCGACTCGTCGAGTTGGTCACTTTCTTATCGACCCGGATCCCGCTCCGACTCGCCGAGTCCTTCCTTTGACTCGTCGAGTCCCTCTTAAATTTAGGGTTTCCTTCACTTTCTTGGCTTTCAAAATCCTGGGTGTTACAGAATGGTTTCGTTTCAGTATGGTGATGAGCACTCGTGGAGGAGGATCTGGTCCTGGTTCAAGTTCAAGCTCTATTGCTAAGCCGATTGATGAGAGGATTTGCGCATTCATTTCTCTGATATCACTAAAGGTATTTTGGATGTGACTCTTGTGATGTTTGGTACCATAAAGGAGGGGATCACGGAGCTGTTGGATGAGTAGCTTGGGGCTTTCCATGCTGAGATTGTGGTGGGTCAGATGGGGGCTCGAATTATCTCCTTTTGGGAGTTTAAGGCTTGTAGAGCCCCAGAGTTCTTCGGGAAGAAGGACCATATTGCTTGTATGTGGTGGATTGCTGACATGGAGAATGCTCAACATACTTGTTTTTTCCCTGAGGGATCAAATGTGGGATTTGCATTTTTCCATTTGACGGATGAAGCTAACGACTGGTGGGTGAAGGTCGGTCCTCCTTGGGAGCAAAGGTCGTGGCGGTCATGACTTAGGAAGATTTCATGTCGAGGTTCAGGGTTGAGTTTGCAGGGACTATTGAGGTGCAATGGTTGACAATGGAGTTTCCACCTCCGCTAGACAACAGAGACTATGGTAGAGATCACCGCCTAGTTCAGGGAGAGGGTTTTGTTGGTTTCGCAGTACGGTGCAGATGTGGAGATGAAGAAGATGAGTTACCATGAAATGTTGCGAGATGATACTCGGGAGTTTGTGAGCCTGTTGAGCTGCAAGACTTTGGATGATATGATTGCTAGAGCTTGAGAACACGAGATTAAGCTACAACTTTGGACGGAGAGTGGGTTGGAGCAGGTTCAGACAGCAGTGGGCCAGGAAAAGAGGCCCAAGACTCAGGATTCGTGATTGAGAGGCTATCAAGGTCGGGCCGTTATGCCAAGTGTTGGAGGACTCACGGTGGGATCTATCGTGAGGAAGGGAGGGGATGCTTTAGTTATGGCCAATGATATTGCCATATTTATACACATTTTAGGCAATATTTTAATACATTTCAATTAATGTTTTTGGTTATTTGCAAAGATAAGCGGTACTTATAAGATTGAATTGTATTTTGTAGCCAAAAGGAGTAATCTTGAAAAATAAGGACCAAAAGCGACAAGAAGAGGAACTTTGGAGGATTGAAGAATTAAAAGAAGAAAATCCCAGTGAAACGCTCAACTCATGATGTGGACTTCACTTACACGACGTGGAGTAGGTGATTCTAGAAGATAAGTGCACGAGAAGTCAGAGTCCTTGCCTGATAAGGATTCACCCTAAATCATGACGTGAAGTTATAATTCATGACGTGAAGTGCAAAATTTCAAAAACTATATAAATTCATGGTAATTACGATTTGGGGAGTTCTTCTGGAGATTGAAGGGTTTAGAAGTCGAATTCTAAAGGAAACTAAATCATAGAATTTGAGTGTTAACATCCATGGAACTATAAGTGATTGAAGATCATAAATTTTACTTTAAGTTGGTACAATCAATTTTGTTTTTATACATTGAATTTGCGTGTCTGATTTTAGCTATGAGTAGCTGAATCTAGCTGCTTCTGTTTAGCTAGATGAAGCTTCAACTCATGGATTGGTTTATTAATTATGAATCTTACTAGTTGATTAAAAGCTTATGTTTGATTTTTAATACCTAGCATGCTAGTATTTGATACTTAAATTGCTTGAAATCTTGTTTTGTGTAGCTTAGTGACTATTAAATTATATGAACTTGACATCGGGTAATTTAGTGACCATTAGATTACAAGAGCTAGGATCGAACCAATCTTAGATAAGTAATTTAAGTTATTAAAGTTGGCTATGCTGGATAACATATATTGTGACTATAATCGTGTTTGTTTAATCAATCTTACATAGTTGCATTCTTAATACATAATTGATTATATGTTAAATTATGTGTGACCATGCATAGTGCTACATGAATTGGTTAAGCATTAGTATATTTAGAATTAAAGTACTAATTGATGGGTTTTAGCCATAAGAACTTTCCTATGTGCGCATGCAAAACCCTATTGCTTGGATCTAGGCTTTCTAATAAACATGCTTTGAATCCAAGTCTTCTAATGACTAATTAGGTTAAATAACAACATTGAAACAGATCTAGAATCATACCTTTGAGTTCCTTGTTGATCTTGAGGTCTTGGAGCTTTTAGAGTCACAAATGTCACTCCTCTAATGGCTTACAAACACCAATAGCAAGAAGAATGATTTAGGAGAGAGGAGAGGGGAGGAATTCGGCCAGGGTTCTCTTACTTTATGAGAGGTATGCAATTCCCTATGCCATGGGGTCTATTTATACTTGTAGACTCCTTAAGGGTTACAACCTAAACCCTAATTGGATAATCTTCTCTTAAGGCTATCCAAATCCATTCCATAGATAAGCCTTTGGACGATTTTAGCTATCCTATATCTCATAGAATTCGTCCAAAGCATATCCCAATGGATTTACAGTCTAAAGTTTAACTATCAAACAATTGACAGTTTATACCCCTTTATTTAATTAATCTCTTTAAGTCACCAAATTAATTCTAATTAATTCTATGACTTATATTAATCAAATAACAAATATATTATTCATTATATTATTCTCATAATATATTAATAATATTTACTCTCTCTTAATAAATCATTCTATCAAGTTGCTATGGTGAAGGCAACTCAAAAGGACCATGCACAACCGGGTCAAATACTTGTCTAATATAGTTGCAGCCTTAGACACTATTCCAACAGTCTCCCACTTGGATAAGTCTAGTAACTATATGCACAAGTACAATTCGGTTTGCAATCGTAGCTCTCAAAGATGCTGTCAACTCTGATCTAATCAATCTTGTCCTTTAGATAAGGGAACGTACAGTCCTCTGTTAGATATCATGCTGACAATCCTATGGAATGGTTAGTCAAGTATTTAGGTTTCTCGATCTCTGATTTATTTGACATAGAACTTAATCGAACACATCAATTTAGTTCTGACCGGGCCCGACACATAAGTCAAATCAAATCATCGAGCGGCCGATATATCGCTTTTACCTTAAAAGTTACAAATAAACTTCGACTTATATGCATTTACTTATTCATTAACCAACTATACACAACAATACGTTTTATAACACCAAGTTACTGATGCGTTTTCGTATTATCAATGTACAATCAATTAACAAATAATAAATCATATATCTAGGTTTTAAGACTATATGATATTATCGTCTTGCGACCACCTTTTATCGTATTCCATAAGGTGATTCCAGCAAGCGCGGGTTTATTCCAATGCTCAAAACTAGTTCATAAGATAGTAACATTACTCATAAATAAAACTCCTTTATTTAATCATCAAATGTCAATTACATTTATCTATTACACGTTTCTAATACTATCTAATCTATGCTAATATCATCCTTCAGCCCAATACTCCTAGCATGCTGCAAGTGCTTAACCCTACTCAGTCCCTTCGTAAGCGGATCTGCTGGGTTATCTTCTGATGATATCCTCTTCACTACGAGTTGTCCTTCTTCTACACGATGTCTAATGAAGTGATACTTTCTGTCGATATGTCTTGATCTACCATGATCCCTCGGTTCCTTGGTCAAGGCAACCGCACCTTCGTTATCACAGAAAATCTCCATTGGATCCTTTATGGCAGGTACAACTCCAAGATCACCGATGAAGTTCTTTAGCCATATTGCCTCCTTCGACGCTTCGCTCGCTGCAATGTACTCTGATTCGCACGTTGAATCAGCTACGGTTTCCTGCTTGGAACTCTTCCATGTCACTGCTCCTCCATTTAGAGTAAAGACCCAGCCCGACTGCGAACGGTAGTTGTCCCTGTCGGTCTGAAAGCTGGCTTCACTATACCCTCTCACCTTCAAGTCATCACTCCCTCCGAGGACTAAGAACCATTCCTTCGTCCTCCAAAGGTACTTAAGGATGTTTTTCACCGCAATCCAATGTGCTTTGCCAGGATTCCCTTGATATCTGCTAACCATGCTCAAAGCGAAGGCTACATCAGGGCGAGTACAAGTCATAGCGTACATGATTGAGCCAACTGCGGATTGAATCTCGCTATCCATTGCCTCTTTCCACTTTGCAGACTCCGGGCCTGCCATGGCTTCCTTATAGCTATTAGGTTCATCAAGGTTTACTAGTGTACCATCACTAATATACATGTCCCCTTCGGTAGTAATATGAAAGCCATAAAACTGGGGATGAACTCTAACTCTATCGGAACGTCTAAGAGGTAAGGATTCGTCAATCGGTTCAACCGGAGTTTCCTCCTCGGGTTGAATGCCAGCTGTAGAGGTTCCTTCATCTATCGACTCTTGAATCTCTTCAAGTTCGATTTGCCTCCCACTGTCTCCTTGGCTCATGAGTTCTCGCTCTCGGAAAACTCCTCTCCTCGCAACGAAGACAACATTGTCCTTCGGTCTATAGAAGAGATATCCAAAGGATGTCTGTGGGTATCTGATGAAAATACATCGCTCACTTCGAGGTTCAAGCTTGTCGTGAGTATCTTGTCTTACGAAAGCCTCGCAACCCCAAACCTTGATATGTGCCAACGAGGGAGCTTTCCCTGTCCACATCTCATGAGGTGTTTTGGCAACCTTCTTAGTAGGGACTCGGTTAAGGACATGGGCGGCAGTCTCTAAGGCATACCCCCAAAAAGAGATAGGTAGTGAAGCACGAATCATCATAGAGCAAACCATATCCAATAAGGTTCGATTACGCCTTTCTGCCACACCATTCAACTGCGGTGTCATAGGAGGCGTCAATTGTGAAACTATTCCACACTCCTTTAGATAATCGTGGAATTCAAGACTTAGGTACTCTCCTCCTCGATCGGATCGAAGCATCTTGATTTTCCTGCCCAATTGATTCTCCACTTCATTCTTGAACTCTTTGAACTTTTCAAAGGTGTCTGACTTTTGCTTGATTAAGTAGATATACCCATATCTACTATAGTCATCGGTAAAAGTCACATAGAAGCGGTTCCCATCCTTCGTGGTTGATCTAAACGGTCCACATACATCGGTATGTATTAGGTCCAATAGACCCTCGCCCCTTTCACATGTACTCGTGAAGGGTGACTTAGTCATCTTTCCAAGCAAACAAGACTCGCATGTGTCATCTTCCCTAAGGTCGAATCACTCCAACACTCCATCCTTTTGGAGTTGCGCTATGCGTTTCTTGTTGACATGTCCAAGACGACAATGCCACAAGGATGCTTTATCCATACTAGTGGAAGAATCAATATTCAAAACATCATTTCCTAAGTTATCAACAATCATAACAGTTTCATATATTCCATTACATGGTATAACTTCAAAGTAAAAGACACCATTTAGATAAGCCAAAATAGAACCATTCTCATTATTAAAAGAAAATCTAAATCCTTGTCTATATAAACCATGAAATGAAATGATGTTTCTAGCCATTTCTGGCGAATAGCAACAATTGTTCAAATCTAAAACCAAACTATTCCTAAGCACTAAAGAATACACTCCAATCTTGGTCACAGGCGACGATCTTCTGTTCCCCATGATTAGATTGATCCTTCCTTGCTCCACATCCCTACTTCTTCTTAGTCCCTGCACATTAGAACAAATGTGATAACCACAACCGGTATCAAGAACCCAAGAAATAGCATGATTAGAATCGTTAGATTTGATTGTGTATATACCTGCGAAAGATGGCTTGATCTTTCCTTCTTTGATCGCTTGCAGGTAATCCGGGCAGCTTCTCTTCCAATGTCCTATCTTGTGGCAGTGGTGGCACTCTGCCTCCTTTGGGTTAGAGCAGGGCTTAGCGGGATCAACTTTGGTCCCACTAGAAGAGGCACCATCTCGGGCTTTCACCTTGCGATAGTTCTTCGATGAAGCTTTCCTCTTCTTTCCCTTCCCTTGACCAATAGCCAAGACAGGAGCAGCGGACGGATTGGGAGTAGGTGCAACAGACTTGTCCTTGAAGTTGCTCTCACCGACCCTTAAGAGACCTTGGAGTTTGCTTAGGGTGACCTCTTCTTTGTTCATGTGGTAGGTCATCCTAAATTGGTTGTACATCGGAGGCAAAGAGTGAAGCACCATGTCGATTGCCAAGTCCTCACCGAAGTCAACATTTAACTTGCGAAGGACTTTAAACAGTCCAATAAACCTTGGACTCAACTTTCCCCTTTTACCAAATCTTATAAGTCCCTTCCACGACGATACTTTAAGCAAAACCGAATCTCCAACCTCAAAAGTCATCAGTCTTCGCTTCTTGTCAGCATAGCTCTTTTGACGATCTTGAGCTGCTAACATTCTTTCCCTAATTATTTTCAACTTTTCAGCAGTTTGATGAACCATCTCCGGTCCCATAAACTGCTTTTCCCCAGCCTCAATCCAACAATACGGCGTACGACACTTCTGTCCATACAAAGCTTGATAAGGTGCCATCTTAATGCTCGAGTGAAAACTATTATTATAGGAAAATTCTACCAACGGTAAATGTTCATCCCAATTACCTAGGAATTCCAAGGTACATGCTCTCAGCATATCTTCAAGTGTTTGTATTGTTCTTTCACTCTGACCATCAGTCTGCGGATGGTAAGCTGTGCTTAAACATAACTTGGTACCCATTTCCTCTTGTAGACTTTTCCAAAACCTTGAGGTGAAATGGCTATCACGATCCAATACAATGGTTAACGGAACACCGTGAAGCCTCACAATTTCCTTCACGTAAGAATTCGCAAGCTTTTCCATAGACCATTTCTCCTTGGCTGCTATGAAATGCGCACTCTTAGTGAATCGATCAACGACCACCCAAATCATGTCGTGACCATTCTTTGTTCTGGGCAGTTTAGTGACAAAATCCATAGCAATGTCTTCCCACTTACCCATAGGCACAGACAATGGTTCTAAACTCCCGTACGGTTTCTGATGTTGTGTCTTGACTCTCGCACAAGTCACACACTCGGCCACATACTTTGCAACATCAAGCTTCATCGTCGGCCACCAGTAGTAGGGTTTCAGGTCCCTATACATTTTAGTGCTACCTGGATGAATTGAGTACATGGTTTTGTGAGCTTCTTCCATCAGAAGATCCCTAATTCCTCCTGACTTAGGTACCCGAATACGATCTTGGAATACCTTCAGTCCATGACCGTTAGTACCAAACACCAACTTTTTACCCAAACGTTCCTCCTTTCGGTCATTTTTCTCAGAAGCTTCCTCTTGAGCTTTCTTTATACTTTCCACAATGGTCGAGACAACTTCAATTCTCAACACTCTTGGCCTTTTCCTTTCAAGATTGACCTTCCGACTGAGAGCATCAGCAACAACATTAGCTTTACCGGGGTGGTAAAGTATCTCGCAGTCGTAGTCTTTAAGTAATTCTAGCCAGCGTCGTTGCCTCATATTCAATTCTTTCTGATTAAAGAGATATTGGAGACTCTTATGATCAGTAAAAAGTTTGCACTTCGTGCCATAGAGGTAATGCCTCCATATTTTCAGAGCAAAAACTACCGCTGCCAACTCCAAATCATGAGTCGGGTAATTCTTTTCATGCTATTTCACTTGTCGAGACGCATATGCTATCACCTTTTCTCCTTGGGTCAAAACACAACCCAATCCAACACCAGACGCATCGCTATAAACAGTGAAGTCTTCAACTCCATCGGGTAGAGAAAGTATCGGTGCCTCGCATAGCTTCTTCTTTAACTTCTCGAATGCTTCTTTATGCTTATCACTCCAAACATAAGTAGGTCCTTTGTGGGTCAAAGCTGTTAATGGAGTAGCAATCGAAGAAAAGCCTTGGATAAACTTGCGGTAATATCCGGCTAATCCCAAAAAGCTTCGAATCTCCGTGGGACTTTTCGGTTGTTCCCATTTCATCACAGCTTCAATCTTCGCTGGATCAACCATTATCCCTTCTTGGTTGACCACATGACCCAAGAATTGGACTTCACGAATCCAAAAATCACATTTGGAGAACTTTGCATAAAGCTTCTCCTTCTTCAAAACTTCTAACACTTCTCGCAAGTGTCTGCCATGCTCCTCCTGGCTTTTCGAGTAGATCAGAATGTCGTCTATGAACACTATCACGGATTTATCAAGGAAAGGATTACAAACCCTATTCATCAAATCCATGAACGCTGCCGGTGCATTGGTTAGTCCAAACGACATAACCAAGAACTCGTAGTGTCCATATCTAGTTCTGAATGCGGTCTTCTCGATATCTTGCTCTCTTACTTTTAGCTGATGATATCCTGACCTAAGATCGATATTCGAGAAATAGCTCGAACCTTGCAATTGATCAAACAGGTCATCAATCCTCGGAAACGGATATCTATTCTTTATTGTTGCCTTGTTCAGCTCTCTGTAATCGATGCACATTCTCATACTTCCATCTTTCTTCTTCACAAATAGCACCGGAGCTCCCCAGGGCGATGAACTAGGTCTAATGAAACCTTTGTCCAACAACTCCTGAAGTTGCATCATCAGCTCCTTCATCTCCGTCGGTGCTAATCGATAAGGTGCTTTTGCTATTGGCGTGGTTCCTGGCAACAAGTCTATTCTGAACTCCACTTGTCTATCAGGTGGTAATCCAGGAAGATCTTCGGGAAATACTTCCGGATAATCACACACCACTGGAATGCTCTGCATCACCTTCTTTTCTTTCTTAGCATCAATCACAAATGCTAAATATGATGTACATCCCTTGGTCAAACACTTTCTGGCTTTCATTAGAGAAATGATCCCAGAATTCACTCGCCGTTTGTCCCCATACACCATAAACGAATCTTTTCCAGGCGGGTTTACTTTAACTATCTTTTTCTTACATAAAAGTTCGGCATCATTATCGCTAAGCCAATCCATTCCCAAGACGATGTCGAAACCATTTAGTTCGATAGGCAATAACGCCTCGTGAAACTTATTCCCATTAAGGTAGATTAAGATGTTTTTCATGCGATAGCTAACAGGTACAAACTTGCCACTAGCAACTTCGACTAATAAGGCATTATCTAGTCTAACAACAGGCAAAGCTAGCTTTCTACCAAATTCATGTGATATAAAGGAGTAGTTGGCTCCAGAATCAAATAAAATTTAGGCAGGCAATTCGTTAACGAGAAAGGTACCTGAAGCGACATCAGCTTCATCTTTAGCAGCTTCCAGTGTCATCTGGAATGCTCTCGCCTTTGGCTTTGGTGGAATGTTGGGCTTTGCTGCCTCCTTCTTCTTCGGACAGTCCTTCAAAATGTGCCCGTCTTCATTACACCCAAAACACATCCTTTTGTTGTTCGGACATTCATTGGCAAAATGTCCTACCTTTCCACACTTGTAGCAGGTCACATCCTCGCTACATTTCCCAATGTGCTTTTTCTTACACTTATCACACCACTTTGCTTCGCCTCCTTTTCCTCCAAACTTTTTCGAATCAGATTTCGAAAATTTTCCTTTCTTTCCGGAACCAGATGTTCCCTCAAACTTTCTTTTCTCACCGACATCAACCTTGTCGGTGGTTCTCCCTTTGATCATGTTTTCAACAGACTTGGCAGCCCAGATAGCTGCCTCTAGAGTAAGTGCCTGGCGTACTGGCACCTCGTACTCCCATGGAAGTCCCTTCGCATACCGATCCACCTTTGTCAGCTCGTCTGGAACGATACGCAAGGCAAACTCCATCTTATCGGTGAAGTTATTGGTGTATTCATCAACTGACATGCTGCCTTTAGTCAATGTCAGGAACTTGTTCTCCAACTCCAACAAATTTTGAGCCGAGCAGAACTTGCGCTGAAACTGCACCAAGAACTCTGCCCATGACAATTGCAGTGGCTCATTAGGGCTCAAAGTCTTCCCTAGAGTGTTCCACCAACGAACGGCTCCACCTTGGAACTGACGCACTGCATAGATAGTTTGCAACTTACCTCTGCAGCCACACGTCATGAAGGCTAGCTCTATTTCGGAGATCCAATCCATAACCCCAATCGGATCCTCCTTTCCGTTGAAGGTCGATGGTTTGCAAGTCAAAAAGTCCTTGTACTTGCATCCCATTCCATCATTCCTTCCATCACGGTTATCTTGCCTAACTATTGGTGGGTTGGCTGGACCAACAGACCCACTGAAGTTTCCACCTTCCGAGTGCCCTTCATTCAGTTCAGGCTCTTCCACACGAATCGACAGTTCTTCACGATTCTGTTGAAGTAACCGTCTAGTTTCATCCATCTGACGATCCAACATCGTCTGAATCATCAATTACACACCAGCCATGGTTATTGGCTCAGGCGCTGCTGCTACGACAGGTATTGGCTCAATCACTGGTGGTTGATTCCTGTTTTCGTCAGCATTTCCAACTCCACTTCTTGTTCTCACCATTTTGATCTACACACCGAATAAGGTGAAATTAGATCCTCAATCATGATAGATAATCAAATCATCCTTATCACTCTGAAACGTTTACATGCTAGTTCTAATATCGTAGACGTACGCTTAGAATCCTACACACATAAGGTTTCTAGATCCGGTCGGCAACAGACCATAGATCCGAACAAATAATATCATATATGGCAACATATAACATTTAGCACATAAAGCATTTTAGGCAACTTTCCTAAAATAAGCAAGTGCTTGTGTCTAAATCACAACAGACACACATCTCAAAATTTCACTTAGCATTCTAAGTTTAAGTCTAGAAATCCTACAAATTCCTAGTTCGCTTAAACTAATGCTCTGATACCAACTGTGACATCCCCAAAATCTCGGCCAGAAAAGACCGATTTTCATTTATGCTTTTAAATATTTTCAGAGTAAATCCTTTTGATTTGAAAGAGTTGCCGAATTTGTTCCCAAAAACAAAGCATGATAAAACAATGTTTACCAAAGAATTTCATAAAAGAAATGTATTTTCATTATAATCAAAACTCGGGGTGTCATGTTCCGATACAGACCAATAAGCATAAACGAATACATTACAAGTCATATAACAAATATAAACATATGCAGACTTGTAAACAAAACAACTTGATGGTTCATCCATCTCATGCCCTTCCGCCACTTCCTGTAATACAATTTAAAACTGAGTGGGTCAGGCTTGGGAGCCTGATGAGCATATAGGGTTTTCAACCCACAATAAATATCATATTTAATTTTCACCAACCAACAATAACCCAATTACCCATTCCCGTTATTCTCACTTTAATGTCCCTAAAACAACTAACATAAGGGACCTAGTCTAAGAATATTTCATCGGGGCGACAACACATGCTTCGGGGGTACCTCAGCAATATAAGTCAAATAAGGCAACCATGAGGGGGATGGAGTACAGCGAATGAACACCCAAGTTCATTAACACCTACAGGTGGCGAACCTGTTAATGTTTCCACAAGACTATGTAGAAAAGTATGTGGTCGTCATCTAAACTCCGCTAGATGACTAAATCAAACAACAACGAGGCCTCTCATCTGTTTATTACACACCAACTATCTACCCATGTTCTACCCAACATAATAGTAGATAAAAATATACATTTGTATACATAGTTTAAAAATCTGTATAGCATGCTTTAATCAACACATATATCACATAACAGATGAGGCACACACACACATAACACATATCTCATAGAGAAATAATCAGATCTATACGGTAGAAGAGAGTGAATACACATTCACACATAACACAACCAAATATATTCACATAGCACGTATTTTACATAAAATACTTCATATTATTGTATTTGGAAGAAAATAACTACACACTCACTTGATCAGAAGATGATCCGATAGCACTACGGCTTATGGAAGTAGTAATCCTCCGCAAATCTGGAAGATCTTCACAAAAATCGAACTTTTCGCGGGCAGAGCTTCGGCTCGGGAACCACACTTCTCGGGATCTTCGGGATCTCGGGACTTGCCTCGGGGCTAGAGTATGATACTGGTACTTCGGGATAGCTTCGGGGGTTTTTGCGCAAAGCTTCGACACGAAAATGAGAGGAAATTGGCAAAAGAACCCGGAACCCTCGCATCCTATTTATAGGAGGCTGGAAGCCTCAATTACGCGGGGCGTACAGTAGTACGCATCGCATACTGCTTCAAGTTCGTAAGCGCATGCGTCATCCGAAGCCACTTGCTACGATGTCGACACCCTCGGAGTACGCGGCGCGTACCTCGGATCAGATCGATGACTCGCTTCGGATAATGCTTCCGAATTTTGATTTAAATATAAATACAAAATGATTAATAAACTTCGGAAATTGATAACTTCTTCATACGAACTCCGTTTTCGACGTTCTTTATATCCACGGAAAGGTTAGACCACGCTCTACGACTTTCATTTAGACTCCGTCGGCTAATTTTGACTTTATTTTTATTAATTATTTTTAATAGGCCGGGACAGAAACTTTCGTTATAAATTCATAACTTCTTCGTTTGACGTCCGTTCTCGCCTAACTTTTTATCGCTTCGATACCAACAATGAGATCTTCGATTCTCATTTAGATTGCTTCGGCTAAAAACCGCTCGATCTCAAATCGAGTATTTTAGGCTGCATACCGCTAAGCCGGAACTTCGATAAATCATAACTTCCTCATACGAAGTCAGATTTGGGCATTCTATATATATTCGGAAACCTCGTTTCAACTACTACAACATAGATCAAAGATATTAAGTTTATTTTACACTTAAATTTTGACGCTTTTTTTTATTCTTAATTAATCAGACCACATAATTAAGCAATTAAGCACAAAACACATAATACTCAAATAATACAATCTTATTATTTCAAAACGGGTTACAAAGGTTAACCTAGACCATTACATTGCTAAAAGTGACAAGCCCGGAAACACAGGCGTTACAATCTTGGTGATAGGTGAAGCTTTCCTATTCCCCATGTTTAAGTTTATCTTCCCATGCTCCACATTCTCACTTCTTCTGAGTCCCTACAAATCAGAACATATGTGAATACCACAACCAGTATCAAGGACCCAAGAATTAGAATGAGGTGAGTTATTTGACAATATAGTGTAAATACCTGCATGGTTGGGTTTTACTTTCCCATCCTTAACATCTTGCAGGTACTTTGGGCAGTTCCGCTTCCAATGCGCCTTTTCATGGAAATAGACGCATTTAGCCCCTTTAGGGTTAGAAGAAGGAGTGACAGAACCTCTTTTGGTTCAACTTGAAGAGGAGCCATCAAGGGACTTTCCCTTGGTACCCTTCGAAGGGCTCTTCCTCTTCTTCCCTTTGCCTTGCCCGATAGCCAGAACAGAGGCGACGATAGGAGTATGAGTAGTAACAACCGATTTACTTTTAAGACCACTTTCCACGGTCTTCAAAAGTCCTTGAAGTTTGTTGAGTGTAACTTCCTCTTTGTTCATGTGATATGTCATCCGAAATTGATCATAACACGAAGGTAAGGAGTGCAAAATGATGTCAATCGCCAACTCCTCGAGGAAATTCACATTTAATTTCAGCAAACGGTCCACATACCTTTGCATTTTCTACACGTGGCCCGTGATGGGTTCACCATCCTTCATTTGGGTTGTTATCATGGAGG
This sequence comes from Lactuca sativa, assembly GCF_002870075.4. Taxonomy (NCBI): domain Eukaryota; kingdom Viridiplantae; phylum Streptophyta; class Magnoliopsida; order Asterales; family Asteraceae; genus Lactuca; species Lactuca sativa. The sequence goes on along the minus strand of NC_056627.2, from coordinate 252,242,178 downwards.
AGATGATTTTATACCGCTCTTGCTGAGCACTCTGATGGTAGCGGTCCATCAAGTCCTGGTGCATCTCAAAAGTGTAATAGTTCTCATAGGACTTTTGGAGCTCGGATGTCATCGTGGCCAACATGATACATGCCACTTTGGTGGAATCTCTCTCATGAGTTCGGTATTCCGCGATCTCCTCAAGAGTAGCAGATGACTCATCAAGTTCCTTAAGCTCCTTGTCGAGGACATATTCCTTGTCCTCATACCGAGTCACCATCCTGATGTTCCTGATCCAATCCATAAAGTTGGATCCATCGAATATGATTCTCCCACAGAGGTTCATGAGAGAGAAGGAGCCGGTAGGGTTTTAGCCAAAAGCAACATTGTTGGAAGACATCTGAAAAGGAAAGACAAGTTTAGATTAGATATAAAGATAGTCCTTAATAAGACACCCAAATGTAATATTAAGGCTAGGACCTAACACAATATTTTATAACTTAGAAGAGGGATGCTAAAATCCAAGCTATAAAATATTTGAAGGTAGATGAATGACGATTCACCAATTTCCACCATGAAAAATGAAATATATTATTAGGTTTTAGTTGGTTTTGAAACTCCTAGACTCTTTGAGATTCATTGAACTTTTCAATGGCGTGTTTCAATCTCGAGTGTGCCCTTCAAGTATTGTGACTGGGATGTCGAAGATTACAGGACAAGCTGTGAATTAACCCTACAAATTACTTGGTAGTCTTAATGTTTAGCACCTAATCGATGTGCCGGTTAACCACACACGCTCCACCGATCTATGATAAACCTTAAGCCACCCTTTTCCTACCTTGTTAAGTCCAGGTTAGTGTGCCGGTTAACCACACACGCTGCACTAACGACTTAAGCAAAGTGCAAGTGTAATTTCATGGGTTAGCACCATATTCATAGTTTCCTAAAGTAACTAAGATTGGGAATTTATAAATAACATTTAGTTACTTTACAATCATCAATCTTTTAATGAGGATTAAAGTCATTGTCCTACCCGTTCGGCTAACGACCCTCCACCAGTCAAGGAAGCGGTGAGTGAGAGTGGACACCCATTAAGCTGCCATTTTATTAGCCGCAACCTTATACCCTCTTATAGACCGGCTTCGTGAATGAGTGCTACTAACGTTAAAACGAATTGTTCTTATACATATATATATATATATATATATATATATATATATATATATATATATATATATATATTAATTATTAACTTATAATATTATAAAGTATACGGGTTGAATTTTAACTTTTAAAATTATAGGGGTTGGAACTACAGTTTTTAAGGTTACTTTATATGTTCCATAACTTGAGGGCAAGTTTTGTAACATTCAAAACTTTTCATCTTTCATAACTTATGAGTTAATGGTTTATTAAAATGAAAGACTATTGATTTTATGTAACCTATGTGTTCATTTAATGGACTTTAAAAGGAAGACTTTTGGTAATCCATAACTTGAGGACATATTATGGATTCCAATAAAACACATCAAGATCAAGAATTAAACTAATATATAATTCCTATGATCTACGAAACTCATAAGCTCATGAACATTCATATCAACAATTTCTAGAATCACAAAAACACATATAAAAATTGAAATTTTGATAATAGCCATTGTAAATGGATTAACATACCCATTACACCATCTAAAACAAGTTTTATAAGACCCAAACAGTTTAGGGTAATGTTTCAAGTCCATTTCCAGCAGCAAAACTTGAAAATCTACATTCTCGGCCTCCTACTCGTCGAGTGCAAGAACCTACTCGACGAGTAGGATGAAATAACACATGGACTCATCGATTCCCCCCATGGACTCGGCGAGTGAACTTAGCAGAATGTAGAAATCTTGAGTTTTTTAAACAATTTGCATCAAGTATCAAGAAAACAAGCCTACACTACAAGAAAAATAGCCTTTTACGACGCGCAAACCACGACACTCATTGATTTATGTTACGCAATGGAGAGTGATGTTAAAAAGGTGTCATCTCTTCAAAAAATTTAAGGATAGAAGACACGCATTATTGCGCGCCCTTAAATTAGTGTCTAAAAAAAACACGGAGGGCACCTATAATAAATTGCGCGTCGTCTAAGGATGTCGCTTTATAATTTTTAATGGAACGCGCGTTCCATCCTTTAACAGTAGGGGGAAATGAAATTCTGAAAAAATTAAAAATCCCGCCTTCCTTTTTTTTCTCCTTTCCCTCTTGCCCAAATTATGGACGCTCCTTCCTTCCCCCTCCTGCTGCCTACTTCTTCCCTCACTTCTACCTACTGGAACCACCATATCTCCCACTCGATGTTGAAATTGTTAGAAAAAGCCCTAATTATACTCTCAAGTCTAAATACAGAAAAAATAGAAGATGTTGAAGAAGTAGCAGTAGAGGAAGTGGAGGATGAACAGTCGAAAATGGAAGGAATGGCATCAATAGCGTTGTTACTAGATGGCAGCCATACAGAGGTCAACATTCTTTTCTCCACAAATTTCTGCCCTTGGGTCATCTTTATTTCCCTAATAGCGTGCCCTAAGAGTTATAACTATTACTATGGTTTTCAGCCATTCGATGCTTCGTCTCTCCCCCATTCTCCTACACTCCTCCATCTTCTCCGAAGGTTCGCCTTCATGATTCTCTCACCCCACATTCAAGCGATTCTCTCCAAAAAATACTAGGTAAAACTTAATTTCATGATCTTGTGAACAAGAAAGTCAAGTCGTCGCCGTCTTCTTCTTCTTCTATACCATAGATATCGTTCATAGTCTCTCTCCTAAAACTGATGCCACATGGCTTTAGTTTCATATGGAACCAAACATACTGATGCTATTTGAATGCTCATGTATCATTGATTCATTGCTCTGTTGATCTTCATTTTCTATTTAGATCAGTGGAAAAGCTTCTATACATGCCTATGCATAAAACAACTATGTCAATTTGAGTATGTTGCATCAGCCATGTAAACAGTTCTATTCTTTATTTTATTTTTGCATCATGTCGATTTGAGTCTATTCTTATCTTGATAGGTAAGAACTGTGAAGGTTATCAATGTTTCCTTAAGTGCTTCCGAGCAAGACATCAAGGAATTCTTTTCGTTTTCTGGTGATATTGAATATATTGAGATGAAAAGGTTATTTCCCATTTTCTTAGGGTTTTTAAACATAGGTTTTTCTTTTTCTATAAATTATTCTAAAGAAAATCCATGTCATAAACACCATCTCAGTGAGAATGAGCGAGCTCAAAATGCATTCGTCACTTTCAAGGAGCCTCAAGGTGCAGAGACTGCAGTTCTACTCTCGGTATATACAAATCTTGATTATCTTGTACACAATTCTTCACAATTTATAAGAGTACACTCTTCCACCTTTTGGTTTTGATGATTTCAGGGAGCAACTATAGTTGACCAATCTGTTACCACTGTTCTTGCACCAAAGTACACTCTCCCTCCTTTTACAACTACACTTTCAGATCAACAAAACACCGTATGTTCTTTTTGTTATTTTATCATCAAGAATGTGTGTAAATGCTTTGTTATATTATCTGATATTGATATAATGTGGTTCATAATTTAGGCAACAGGGGGGCAAGGTGTGGGAGGTGCTGAATCTGCTGTTCAAAAAGCAGAAGATGTCGTGAGCAGTATGTTGGCAAAAGGTTTCATACTGGGAAAAGATGCAGTAAACAAAGCCAAATTGTTTGATGAGAAAGTCCAGTTTACATCAACAGTTGCAGCAAAAGCAGCTACAATAGACCAGAAGATTGGTCTAACTGAGAAAATCAACCTGGGGACAACATTAGTGAATGAGAAAGTGAAAGAGATGGATCAGAAGTTTCAGGTGTCTGAAAAGACAAAAACGGCCTTTGCGACTGCAGAGCAGACTGTAAGTGTTGTGGGATCTGCCCTTATGAAGAACCGGTATGTGCTGACTGGGACCGCCTGGGTCGCCGGAGCTTTCAGCAGGGTGACGAAAGCCGCCGGAGAAGTGGGACAGAAGACCATGGAGAAGGTGGCGGTGGAAGAACAGGCGGCTGGAACGGGAACCACCAGGACTACTCATCAAGAACCACCGCCTACTTCTACACACCCTGCTACTAGTTGAACAAGAGCACCACATGATCAGGTCTTGTTGCTTCAGTCAAGTGTTAGGCTGTAGATTATGCAGGATTTATGGATTTTATTATTATGAATTTTCTGTTTTTTTCATGGTTTTATTGGTTTAGGAGTTGATATATGACCTTTCATTTGTGATGTGAAGGCAAAGATTCAGAAGAAAGAGGGGATTCCATGGCATCAACAGATTTTAATCATTGATGGAAAGATCCTCGAGGATGGTAAGACTTTAGCAGATCATCACATCCGAATTGGATCTAGATTGGAGTTGGTTGTGAGTTTGGGAGGACCATAAAGTTGTTGTGTACAATCACCCTATCATGTCCCAAGCCGATGTCTCCTACAGGTATCTACATCGATCATGATTCGAATCTTATTCGATCACTTCTCATTTCAATTGTTCTACACAAATACCTGTGTCGATTGACTTGATTTTCATTTGATCACACATAATTGACTGATCTTTGTGTGTCCGTATTAGTTTACACCAGAGTTTCTTAGGTTTTGTTCATTCATTTCTGTATTTGATTTGGCCAAGTTTATTTTAGGTAAAATCGTGTTCTTCAAAAGTGTATTCTTGTCATTTTGTTATTCTCTTCCGGCTTTTACTAATCTGGAACACACAACTAGGATGATTCAAAATCAATCAGTAACTTCAAATTACTTTCATTTATATTACACACTATTAACTTAAGCTCTGTATTTTCCTAAATTCCTATTTATTGACTGAAAATTTAGTTGATTGTCAGTTGTTGAATCATATATGCAAGTTTTTGTTAAGACTTTGACAGGGAAGACAATAAAGTTGGAGGTGGAGAGCTCAAAGAACATTGATACTGTGAAGTCAAAGATTCAGGACATAGAGGGGATTCCACTGCATCAGCAAATGTCTTCTGCCTATTCTTTCCTCTAAATGGTGTACCACCATACAACATCTCATATAATAAAATACATGAAATAAAAAAAAAGAATATAATAAAAAATTAGTTAAAGTATTGAAATGGGTAAAAGAAGGTAATTCAAATAAATGGTGTATATTTTAAAGAAAAATTTTAATTCATGAAAATTAATAAGCTTACCCACTGCCCACCAATCAATAGCACTGGAGTGGCCAGCTCCTGTTATGACTTCCTGAAATATCATCATAATTTCAAAGGGTAAAATAAAGAGACCATAAATAAGTGAAATTACGTAAATGCCCTTTGAGTACTTTTCATACCAGAGGTGGTGGTGAGCCCTCCTTTTGTGTTTCTTACCTCTGCTAAAAGTGAATTGAGGCCTGAAATCCAAGTTGCAGCTCAAAATTGTTGGGTTAAGAAGGGTGGTGCATTCACCGGTGAGGTTAGGTATGTTTCAAAGTGTCATTTATCAAATTACCATCCTTTTTTTTTCTAAAACTTTTCAATTTCCTATGTCTGATTTCTTCTTCTTGATTCTTACTAAATACTGAAGTTGGTTTTCTATATTTACAGTGCTGAGATGCTTGCCAATTTGGGTGTCCCTTGGGTCATCCTAGGTCACTCTGAAAGGAGAGCCCTATTGAATGAAACTAATGAGGTACCCTTTTCCTTGTGTAGATTTTACTCAGCCTATTAAAATCAATTCACACTTTTCCTTGTGAACAACTTAATCAGTGTTGTATGCAAGTTACTGAAAAAGTTTTTTTTTCTTTTTCTTGTTTCATTCAGTTTGTTGGAGACAAGGTTGCATACGCACTATCTCAAGGTTTGAAGGTTATTGCTTGTGTTGGGGAGACTCTTGAGCAACGAGAAGCTGGAACCACCATGGAAGTTGTTGCTGCACAAACCAAAGCAATTGCTGGTAATTATTTTAAAACTAAACTTGCTTCTACTGTATGTCAAAAATCAAAAATCTTGTTTTATCTTTGATATAATAAGTAACTTGCACACAAAAGTTATGATTTTGGTGTTTAATGCAAGAAATCACAATATGCCTTTTCTATGTGATTCTGATTTTGGTAATTTTTTGTTGCAAGAGGAAAAGAGGAAAAGAAAGCTCAAGCCGAAAGAGATAAGATGCTGCAAATGCAAGTGTTGCATTCTTCATTTCAATTGTTAGTATGAAACACAGAGTAGATGGGCCAATGTAAACTTCTTATCCATATAACATCTGTTTGGAGCATTAGTCTTAAAGAATTATGAAAGGCAAGATACAACTTTACTTAGTTGGAATTTGATGTAGAGAGTAGATTAGATGCAAATTTAGATATTGTAAAAAATAGAATTGTATGACATTAAATTTTATGCAATGGATTGTATTTTTTGTATATGATATTTTATTTCTATTATGAGACATTAAATGCAAATTTAATTTAAAAATTAATAAATATATAAATATTTTTTTAGAACATTTAAAATTATGATACGCAAAAATGTGTGTCATCTTCATTTATGACATGGCCTTTCTTGACAGGGGCTTCCTTGATACGCATTGCGTGTCATAAACACGCGCGTCGTAAGGTTATGACACGAAAATGCGTGTCGTCTTCCTTTATGACAGGGCCTTCCTTAATACGCATTGCGTGTCATAACCGCGCGTCGTAAATGCGCGTCGTCTATAGACGACGCGCAAAAGCGCGTCGTCTCTCTTTATGACAGGGCCTTCCTTGACACGCATTTGCGCGTCGTCTGAGCGTTTTACGACGCGCAATGAGCGTCGTAAAAGGCCTTTTTTCTAGTAGTGCTAGGCTCTGATACCACTGATGAGTTTTGAGCATTCTAACACTCCTATGGTGTACATGCAACCCTAGAAACCTTGGATCTATGTTTTCTCTAAGATACATGCAAATAATAACTTTCCAAGGTTTACATCTTAACTAGCATTTTATGGGGTACTTGAATCATAAAACACTAGTAGACTTACATACCTTTTAGTAGTGGTTGATTGCTTAGAGTTTGAGAGCCTAGCACAAATACTGTGGATGCCTTAAATGGAAGTCACAAATCACCACAAACTTTGGAAACTTGAGAGAATGGTAGCACACTTCTTGAAATCGGCCACACCTTAGTTCTCACACACACTAGTGCCATTTCAAGTGCCAAGGACCCCTTTATATAGTGTGGTGGATTATGGTTACATTCATGTAAACCCTAATACTCATGACCTTTCATTTCCATGAGATCCATGGGTTAAAGATCCATGGAATATCCATGGACTTTCCATGTAAGCCTAGCCCATTCTAAATAAGCAATAGCCCACACTATATAAATATAGGAGTCCATATTTAATTAGTCACCTTTTGATCACCAAATTAATTCTAAATTAATTCTAGATCAATACTAATTAAATAATATGATTTCATATTAAAATATTAGAATTTATAATATATTAATAAATCATAACTTATACTATTCTCAAAAGATTATCCATAAATTTTTCGGGTGAAGTGCAACCCAAATGGACCATGCCGGGTCGGGTCAAGTACATCTCAAATATAATTATGGACTTAAACACCTTATCCAACAGTACTCCGCCTGGACATCAACCCTAATCTTTAGGGTTTGGACTCTATATATTGAACCTTAAGTCCTATTTCCTCATCCCTTTTCCAACCCCCATCACTTGAAATGTTGTCCCTTGGAAAACCTAGCCCCATTGTCGCATTTTGAAGCTTGTTGGTGAAGCTTAGAAGCTATAAGCAAGCTTGGATCTGGATGTCTTGCATCATCCTCAATCTCTAGAAGTTATAAAGTTCATACCTTGGTGATTAGTGTAACACCCAGATTCCCAGGTATATTAATTATTCCTTTTATTTTTGGAGGTTGAGAGGGGACTCTGCGAGATGGTGCTTGGACTCGCCGAGTATGGTCCCAGATTCTTCTCCGGGTTCACAGCTGGACTCGACGAGTTCATGAGTGGACTCGACGAGTCCGCGCTGTTTAATGAAACCCTAATTTCCTGGGTTTGAGACCTATTTAAAGGCCCTTAGGGCCGTCATTTGCGGCTACCAAACCCTAGAGAGAAACCCTAAGAGACCTAGAGCGTTTGTGTGGAAGGAGAGGCCATTCTTGATCTTTTTGTTGGTGTATTTGCAAGAAAGAGGTGATCAAGGCAAGAGGAGGATGAAGGAGGTGCAATTTTGGTGACTTCAGAGTTCATAGACTTCATATTGATGTATTTATTCGGACCTTCTTCAGATTTGGTGTTGATTCTTAGAGTTAGGGTTTTCTAACCCCTTTTAGAGGATGGATATGTGGAGCAATTGGTCCCTTCTCGAGTTTATGCTTTGGATCTGGACCCAAAGAGGTCCAGAGACCTTAAACCTTAGAGCTTTATGAGTTATTTTGGGATCCATGAGCTTAGGATGTTATTTTTGGGGCTAAATCACCAAGTTAGATCATCTAGAGGTTATATGAGTGTCAAGGTTTGAACTTTACGTGATTATCATTCTTGGGAAGGTCAGATCTATGGATTAATGAAACAGATCTGACCTCAGGAGGTCTATGGAGTGTGCTCATGGCACGAACTCGCCGAGTCCAAAGATCAGACTCGACGAGTAGGATGAGGGTTTCCCGTAAATCACTCAGTGAGTTGACTTACCGAGTTGGGGAAATAACTCGGTGAGTCAGGGAGAGTTAGGGGACTGGAGTTCAAGGCGGAACTCGCCGAGTTGTTCTTGAGATTCGGCGAGTTGATTCGGGGAGGCCCCGCGATTCATGCCAGGTGTGACTCGTTGAGTTAGGGGAGGAACTCGACGTGCCAAGTGGGACTAAAAGAGTTATTAGACACGTGTAGACTCGCCGAGTCGCCCAAGTGTACTCGACGAGTCGGGTCAAAGTTTGACCGTTGACTTTTGTTGACTTTTAGGGTTTGGTAAACAATGTGGCCTTTGAGCTGATAGAGGGGTAAAGTGGTCTTTCACCCATAGGGGATTGAGTCTAGTCCCGAGAGTTGTATTTATGAGAATATTTACTTTACATGATTAGGCAGAGGCTAGATCATATCTCCACCGAGTTAGGGATATACCGAGACATCTGAGGTGAGTCTTCTCACTATACTTTACCTAGTGTGGTAACAAAGTTATGTGACAGAGTATTCTAGAGTTATATGTCAGTGTATTTGCTTGATATTATGTGTTGTGATTTATTGTGATATGTGATATGCATGATTCGGAGTTTACAGAGTTAGGACCAGTGGGTCCACAGAGTTAAGGGACCAAGAGGGTCCCATAGAGATATTCAACCAGAGGGTCAACAGAGTTACAACCTTGAGTGGCTGATATGTGTTTATGTGGTATTTTGGGTAACTCACTAAGCATTTATGCATACAATGTTATGTGTGGTGTTTCAGGTATCAGTGATGATCGCGGGAAGGCGTCGGCATGACTCGTACACATGCATACTGGAGTTCATATGTTTTGATCTTGGGATTTTGTATTGAGATAATGATGATACACTGTTTTAAAATGTGGATGGGAATGAAAATATATGGTTTTTAAAATGAGAAAAATTGTTTGAATTTTTACGGTGTTACAATTAGCTTGTTAGATCTTGTTTATATGATGATATTATTAAGTTTTCTCCCCAAATATGGCCTTATTGTGCATGCAATGCTATAGAGCAAATGGACTGTCCTTTTTGGATGTTTCTCTAGGATTAGAGTGATAAAAAAATGTGTTGTTGACCCTTAGTTCTTCCCCACGCATGAGTTTGGTTGTCTTAATGGCTTAAGATGTTGGGGTTTTTAGTGTTAAGCCCTTTAGGGCCATCCAAGACCATAAAGGTCGAAACTTTATGGTCAAGGACAACATTGAGGACTTGGATCTATATTTTGGATGAAAAAGCTTAAGTATTAAGCACTTAATGGGTTGAGAAGCATTCATTTGTGTACGTTGGGTGTACCAGATGGTACGACGCGCGTACATAGTTAGGTCCTTGTCTGTTTGATCGCGATCGAGTACACCCCACATATATATGTTTGACTACGCCCCGCGTACAGGGCTAGGTCGAATCGGTTGGGTTGAATCAATTGGTTTGTTGAGTTTGACCAATTTTGACCTAAGAATATTTTTGGGTAATTTGGTAGTAACTAACTTTGGGCAATGATTTGCATAATCGGTGATGATTACAGCCAGTATTCAGAGTCGAGACTTATTTTAGATTGTGTTTAGATTGAGAGGTGAGTTCTCTCTCTATGCCAATGGGTCCAAGGCACCAAGGTCAAACCATTTATTGTGTTTATGTATCCTAGGATGTAGGATTGATATGATAGTTATATGTGTGATTTTTTGTGTATACATTGACATATGGATGGATGGTTGAGGCCGTGCACCAACAAACCCGATATGGTTGGATTGAGACGAGAAGTAATATCCGGTATGATGAGGTTGAGGCCACATGCCAACAAACCTGGATTGTTGGGTTGAGGCTACATGCCAAGAAACCACGAATGGTTGGGTTGAGGTTTTACTGCTTTGTGATGTAAACCAACAAACCTGATATGGTTGGGTTTAGGTCAAGGACCAACAAGCCCTATATGCATGCTTGTATTATATCTGTAATTGTTTGCATTATGGGGTATTTTGGAAAGCTCATTAAGCATTGGCTTATTGTTTGGATTTCAATGTTACTGGTGCTTCTGATGAGCGAGGAAAGGAAAAGGCTTCATTGTACACATCATCCCGTAGTTTATGTTGAAAGATACTATGATTCGATGTTTTGACTTATTATGATTTGTAAACAATGTTTGGTAACTTTTGGGCTTTTAGATTTGTGTTTTAAGAATGAAAACTTTTACTCTAATTTTTGGGACGTTATTGTGTTAGAACCTCTCCGCCTGTTCTTATCAGATGAAGGCTTTGGGGTTCAAAGAATGACCCGAACGCCTGAATGGGTTTAACAAGATGGGGTTTCAGATCTTGTTGATTTTGGCTCGGTATTGTGGATAATTAGCAAGACCATGGGTTGGGCCCATGGATTTAGTGATTGTATGGCAAGACTAAAGATTGGCTTGCAGTATCCGTTAGGTTGAGTTTGATTGTTACGGTAATGGTTGTAAGACAGTGAGGGGATCACAACCTTCGTTCAAGTTGATTTAGGCTCATTATTATTATTTAGCCGCCCCGTGTTCTGGCTAGATGAATGTTAGAGTTGTATTAGTGGTTGTACTAGTATAGCTTCTGATTGAGGGCAAGACTGCGTCTTCGAAGTATGCTACTGTGAACAACTCCAAGTAATGCTCCCACATCTTAGACTCGGGTTCCCATTTCCATTCGGATACCTTCCGATGCTTCCACTGAAACTTGACCAAAGATAGCACTTTTTTGTGCAACGCCTTCGTCTTCCGATCTAAAATCGCCACTAGTCTCTCAATGTAATTCAAGCGATCATCAACATGAACATCATCTAAAGGAATAATCATTGAATCATCAGCCACACAATTTTGTAGCTATGAAACATGGAAGGTGTTATGAATCTGACTGAGCTCCTCAGACAAATCCAACCTATAAGCTACCTTGCCCACCCTGGAAAACACTTGAAATGGCTCGATATACCAGGTCTCCAGTTTTCTCCTCTTCCTAAAGCGTATTACACCCTTCCAGGGTGATACCTTCAGCAAAACCATGTCACCGACCTAGAACTCCAACTCAGATCAACACTTATCGGCATAACTCTTCTGCCGACTCTGAGCTGTCTGCAACCTTTGTCTGATCTGCTGGATGAGCTCTGACATTTGAAGGACTACCTCAGTCCATCCCATGACCCTATGCCCAATCTCTCCCCAACACACTCAGGTGCGACACTTCCTCCCATAGAGAAGCTCGAAAGGCGACACACCTATTCTAGAGTGATAGCTGTTGTTGTAGGAAAACTCAGCTAAGGGAAGGTAAGAGTCCCAACTCCCACCAAAATCTATGAAACAGGACCTCAACATGTCCTCAAGTGTCTAAATGGTCCGCTCACTCTGACCGTCAGTGTGCAGATGATAAGTAGTGCTAAGATGCAACCTTGTACCCGATTCCTTGTGGAACTTATGCAAAAAGCACGATGTGAACCGAACAACTCGATCAGATACAATGGAGATGTGAATACCGTTCCAAGCAACGATCTCTTGCACATACAAATCGGTCAATTTTTCGGCTGAAGAACTCTCTCGGATGGCTAGAAAGTGGGCACTCTTGGTCAAACATTCCATAATAACCCATATTACGTCGAATCCCTTAGCCGTCTAAGGCAACTCAATGATGAAATCCATAGTGATATATGCTGGGTTTTAAGCACTATAACACTCCTATGGTGCACATGCAACCCTAGATGCGTTGGATCTATGTTTTCTCTAATTATACATGCATTTTCAATTTTCCAAATCATACTTCCTAACTAGCATACAATAGAGGATATATAATACAAAAACTCATAGTTAGATGAAGGCCTCTTATTTAGTTGTAGTTCTTGGCCTTTGGAAGCTTTAGCACCTCAAGTGTGATGCCTCTAATGTGTCACAAATACCAAATGCAAGAGGAGACTTGAGAGAATAAGCTAGTTAGCACAAAATCAATATCACTCTCTTAGAATGAATGGTGTAACCAATTTTGGCTTTAAGGGTGTGCTTTTATAGTGTTACAAATGATAGGGTTACATCCATGCAAACCCTAATGCACCATGAGTCCATGACCTTTCATATTACTTAGGATCCATGGGTTAAACCTCCATGGACTTTCACATTGGTTTATCCCATCCTAATTAAACATGGATCTTTGGCCCACACTATAAGAATCATAGATTTACTTAATCAGTTCTCGTATATTTAATTAGTCTCTTTTGATCTCAAAATTAATTCCAAATTAATTCTAGACCAATACTAATTAAATAATATTATTTCTCAATTAATATATTATAATTATAATATATTAATAAATTACAAACATCCTTATTCTCAAAGTCCATCCTATCAAATTGCACTAGTAAAGGCAACCCAAAAGGACCATGCTACAATCAGGTCAAGTACATCCCAGTTATAGTTATGGGCTTAGACACCAAATCCAACAATATGTTCCCATTTCCACATAGGAACCTCCAATGTTTGCAACTTGCCATGCAGCCTCTGGTGCTCGACCTTAACCATACGACATGTCAAGCACCTCTCAACATATCTTACTATCTCTCTCTCCTCATGCATGGCCACCAATAAATAAACCTCAAATCCTGATACATAATGGTGGCTCCGGTGTGTATCGAAAACCTAGACTTGGGCGACTCCTCCAGCATAGTCTTCCTGACCCCACCAAAATCTGGCACCCAAACCCATCTATATCGGGTCAATAATCCCCGACTATCAGTGGAGAACCTGTAAACCACACCCATGAGTCTCTTCTGCTTCTATTTCTCCTTTTTTACTCCCTCGTCCTGAGCCTCCCTAATCAGATAAAGAAGCAGAGAATCAGCTGATATTCTCATACACAGACTTTCAATAGAAGAACTAGCCATCTTGAGGCTCAAAGCATCAGCAATCACATTCACTTGACTGAAGTGATACCAAAACTCGTAGTTATAATCCTTGACCACGTAAAGCCACCTATTCTGTCTCATATTCATATTCGGCTGATCCGTGAGATATCTTAAAATCTTGTGATTCGTGTAAATAGTACACCATACTCCATACAAACAATTCTGCCAAATCTTGGGAGCAAACACCACTGCTCCCAACTCTAAATCATGAGTTGGATAATAGACCTCATGCGGCTTTAGCTGCCGAGAATCATAAGCAATAACCCTCCCGCGCTGTATAAGCATTGCTCCCAGACCGGTAATGGATGCATCACAAAATATCACAAAGTCCGTAATACCCTCAGGGAGGGTCAAAACTGGTGTGTCACACAACATCTGCCTTAGTGTCTCAAATGCATTCTGCTGCTTAGGCCCCCAACGAAAATCCACGCCCTTCACCGTCAGACGAGTGAGGGGTACTGTAATCTTGGAGAATTCCTTAGTAAATCTTTGATGATACCCTGGTAATCCCAAGAAACTCCTGATCTCTGAAGTAGACTTCGGGACCTCCTACTGCATAATCGCCTCGATTTTGGCCGTATCGACCAAAATCTCATCCTTATTAACGAGGTGTCCCAAGAACTGGACCTCTTGTAACCAAAACTCACACTTTGAGAACTTGGCATGCAACCGTTCTCGCCTCAAGACCCCTAGAAGCTCTCGAAGGTGCTGCTCGTGCTGCTCCCTAGTATTGGAATACACCAAGATGTCATCAATGAAAACAATAGCTAATTGATCGAGCATCGGCCTGCACATCCGATTCATCAAATCCATAAACATTGTTGGCACATTGGTGAGCCCAAATGGCATCACCACGAACTCGTAATGATCATAACAAGTCTGAAATTCGGTCTTCTTCACGTCCTCCTCTCTAACCCTCACCTAATGATACCCTGACTTCAATTCGATATTGGAGAACCAAGATGCACCTTGCAACTAATCAAAGAGATCATCAATTCGCGAAAGGGGATAACGGTTCTTCACCGCCAACTTGTTCAACTCCCAGTAATCAATGCACATCCAATGCAAACCTTTCCTTCTTCTTGATGAACAATATCGGTGCTCCCCACAACGAACTGCTTGGTCTTATAAGTTGCTTTCACAATAGCTCCTGAAGCTGAGAGGACAACTCCTGCATATCAGGTGGTGCCAGTCGGTACGATGCTTTGGAAATTGGAGCCGCCCATGGAACTAAATCAATCTTGAACTCAACCTACCTCTCGGGAGGCAAACCGAGTAACTCCTCCAAAAACACATTAGTGAACTCCCTAACGACTGACACATCTGAAACTGAAGTTTGCTTCCCAACCCAAGTAACAATCACATGTGACAGATAGCCCATACAACCATGTTGAAAATACTGTCGAGCCTTGGCAGCAGAACAAAAACATGACCCACTCCTGCTACCCTCTCCGTAGATGACCAGTTCTCCCCCACTTGGGATTGAACTACCACTCGCTGACCCTCACAGTACACCATAGCACCAAAACTGCTCAACCAATCCATCCCCACTATCACACACACGTCCCTCGTGGGGATAGGAATCAAATCAATTGGATAAGGTACCCCAAAAATATCCAAAACACAACCCTGATAAACCCTGGATGCAGAAACCCTGTGCGTGTTGGCAATGGAAACCCACAACAGACTCTCTAACTCCCCAAGAGGCATATCAAATCCCCTACTGAATGCCTGAGATACAAAAGATCGACTCGCACCCGAGTCATAAGCATAAGAGCAGGCAAAGATTTCACAGAAAAAGTACCAGTAAAGATGTTTGGTGCTGCCCTAGCCTCCTCGACGGTGAGCTGGAAAGCTTGACCTTGAGCACTTGGGGGCTACGCCCTACCCTGGCGTCCATTGGTGATCCTCAAAGTGGCTGGCACTGGAGCCTGCGCCATCTTGGAGGCGAGCAACAAATAGTTGACCTTGACATGGCCAACCTATTCACAATGGTAACAAATCCTAGTGCTCGGTACTTGGGCCGAATGGCGACAATACCTCGAAAAGTGTCGCTCCTTGCCACATTTATTGCATCCAACAGATGATCAAAAAGAACCCTCATGAACTTTTCCGCACTTCCCACAAGTACGGCCCATCTGTCCTCTAGACCTCGAATCAACGAGCTTGAACCGCTTTTCCGCAGGCTGCGACTTCAAAGGGGCATACCTCAGCTCCCTCTGGAGCTCTATCTCAATCCACCGCTTCCTCATGACGGTTTGTAACTCAGTGAGTGAACCATATCGCTGATTGGACATAAATAGGAGGATATACGTCGTGATCATACTCAAGTAGCAGGTCATCTAAGCGTGCTCAGAAGCAGCAAACTCATGGCATAAAAGAGCCCTCTCTATTAACATCTTGGTGTTAGTGATCTCGGTCACTGTCTCCGTCGCCTTCCTCAAATCTAGATACTCCTGATCCAGCCTCTCTCTCTCCACTAAAGGGACATATCCTGAGCGAAATATCTTAGCAAACTGCTACCAGGTAACAACAACCCTCTGATCAGGAGTGTGGGAGCTAGTTAAGGGTTTTGAGCATTCTAACACTCCTTTGGTGTACATGCAACCCTAGATGCTTTGGATCTATGTTTTCTCTATTATACATGCATACATTCAATATTGTAAAGCATCATCCTAACTAGCGTACAATGAAGCATAAACAAAATGAAATACAAGTTAGATGACATACATTTTAGTGTAGTTGGAAGCCTTGAACCTTTAAGAGCTTAGCATCAATAGTATGAATGCCTCAAATGGAATCACAACACATCTAGGATAAAGGATAACTTGAGAGAGTATTCCTTTCACACAAAATCAACACATAGTTCTCTAAGAATAGATACACACGATTTTGGTCATGGAGCAACATTCTTATATGTAGGATTCCAAGGGTCATGGGTTAACCCTAATCCATACCCATGGGTTTATGATCCATGGTTCATGTGGCCCAACTCTTTATGTATCCATACATAAACTTAGTCCAACATGGATCATTAGTCCAACATATAAATATTGTTGGATTAATGTCTAAGTCCATAACTATAATTGGTATATACTTGACCCGACCCAGCATGGTCTATTTGGGTTGCATGGAATCATGCATTTGGATAGACTAAAATGTGAGAAATAACACTTAAGGTTTATTAATATATTATAAGTTCTAATATATTAATAATATTATTAAATTAGTATTGATCAAGAATTAATCTAGAATTAATTAAGTGATCAAAAGAAGACTAATTAAATATATGGGTTGATTGTGTAAATCATCCATACTTATATAGTGGGCTGTAACGCCCGTGTTTCTGGGCTTGCCATTTTTAGTAATGTAATAATCTAGGTTAACCTTTGTAACCCCAATTTGAAATAATAAAAATGTATTATTTGTGAATTATGTGTTTATTTTCTTGATTTTTATAATTTAATGAATTAAGAATAAAATAATCGTCAAAATTAAAGTGTGAGATAAGCCCGACATCTTTGCATAAAGTTGTAGTGGTTGAAACAAGGATTCCGGAGATATAAGGAATGCCAAAATCTGAGTTATAACGAAGAAGTTATGACCTGTCGAAGTTTCGCGACAGAACCGGCACGAAGCCGAGTGACGTAAAATATGAATTTAAGATAGAGTGATATTTAGCCTTAGCGATCTAAACGAAAGTCGTATATTTCGTTAAACCAAGAGCGTGCATAAAAGGAATGCCCAAATCTGACTTCGTATGAGGAAGTTATGATTTTTCTAAGTTTCGACTTAGCAGTATGCATCCCGAATTCTCGATTTGAGATCGAGCGGTTTTTAGCTGAAACAATCTAAACGAGAATCAAAGATCTCGTTGTTAGTAGCAAAACGATGAAAAGTTAGGCGAGAACGGATGTCAGACGAAGAAGTTATGAATTTATAACGAAGTTTTTCTGTCCCGGCCTTCTAAAAATATATAATAAAAATAAAATTCAAAATTAGCCGACGGAGTCTAAATGAAAGTTGTAGAGTATGGTCTGAAATTCGCGTGGATATAAAGAACGTCGAAAACGGAGCTCGTATGCGAACGTTACGCAATTTAGAAGTTCGACGAGTCAATTACGCCCAGCGTAATTTGAGTACGCCCAGTGTACTCAGTCGGATGCAACTTGTCTGACCAATACTCGAGTGCCACCAGTCGACGCACGCAGTGACATCAAAGTACGCCCCGCGTAACTCGAGTACGCCCCGTGTACTGAGTACGCGCTGCGTAATTTGAGATTACGCCCCGCGTAATCCCAGACCCTCAGCCTATAAATAGAACTCGAAATCAGCCATTTTCTCTTGTTCAAACTCTTTCTTCTCTCTAGTTTTTGCCTCATTTTGCATTCCATTTGTACCCCGAAGCCCCGGTATCATTCCCGAGCCCCGAAGCAAGATCCGAAGCCCCGAAGCCCCGGTATCATTCTCTCTAGTTTTTGCCTCATTTTGCATTCCATTTCTTCTCTCTAGTTTTTGCCTCATTTTGCCTTTAGGACACTTATTGTTGAGGAAGCCCCTCTGCAGTAATGTCCGTCCCGATGAAAATCTTGAAATAGGTTCCTTATAATAGACGTTATTTTTAGGAACGTAAGGTGAGGATAACGGGAATGGGTAATCGGGTTTATTGTTGATTGTTGTAATTAAACATAATTATTGTGGGTTTGAAAACTCTATATGCTCACCAGGCTCCCAAGTCTGACCCACTCAGTTGATTTGTTTTACAGGAAGTGGCGCAAGAGCTTAAGATGGGCGAATCATCAAGTTGTTTTTGTTTACAAGTCTGTATATGTATATATTTGTTGAACAACTTGTAATGTTATCGTTTATGCTTTATGATCTATATCGGAACATGACATCCCGACTTTTGATTATGAAATGAAATCATATTTCTTTACGAAACGTTTTGATAAATATCTATTTTATCATGTTTTGTTTTTGGGAACAAATTCCGCATCTCTTTTAAAATTAAAAGGATTTACTCTGAAAATGTTTAAAAAGCATAAATGAAATCGGTCTTTTCTGGCCGAGATTTTGGGGATGTCACAGTTGGTATCAGAGCATTAGTTTAAACGAACTAGGAATTTGTAGGATTTCTAGACTTAAACTTAGTATGCTAAGTGGAGATTGTGAGATGTGTGTCTGATAAATTTTAGACACGAGCACTAGTTTATTTTAGGAAAGTTGCCTAAAATGCTTTTATGTGCTAAATGTTATATGTTGCCATATATGATATTAATTGTTCGGATCTACGGTTTGTTGCCAACCGGATCTGAAGGTTTATGTGTTTAGGATTCTAAGCGTATGTATACGATATTAGAACTAGCATGTAATCGTTTGGAGTAATACGGTGAAATTATTCGGCGTATAGATCAAAAATGGTGAGAACAAGACGCGGAGTTGGAAATGCTGATGAAAACAGGAATCAATCGCCTGTAAATCAACAAGTACCTGTTGTAGCTGCTGCACCTGAGCCAATAACAATGGCTGGTGTACAAATGATGATTCAAATGATGTTGGATCGTCAGATGGAAGAAACAAGACGCCTGCTTAGGCAGAATCGTAAAGAACCGTCAATTCAAGCGGAAGAGCCCGAGGAGAATGGGGGCAGTCTGAAGGAGAAAACTTTTGTGGGATCATTGGTCAAGACGAACAACCAGTGGTTAGACGCAATAACCAGTATGGAGGAAATGATGGTCGTGGGTGTAAGTATAAGGATTTGATGGCATCCAAACCACCATGTTTATCCGGAAGCCCGACGCCGGTGCAAGTCATGGACTGGGTCTCCGAAATGGAAACTATGTTTGAAAGTTGCGAATGCAGCAACAGGCAGAAGACCGCTCTTGCGATCCCTCTGCTAAAATCTGGCGTGTTGAGTTGGTGGAAGTTGTTACCTGACTCTATGCCCAAGGGAGAAGCAAGTAAAATGTCTTGGGAAGACTTTGTGGAACAACTAAAACTACAATACTGCTCCGAGCAGGACCTTCTGGAAATCAGTAATGAGTTTCAGAATTTGAAGAAAGGGAAATTGAGCGTTACTGAATACGCTGCAAGTTTCACAGAAAAGATGAAGTTTATCCCATATTTTGTGCCTACAGAACTCTCTAAGGTCAACAAGTTTGCCCTTGGACTACCAGCGGACTATGGTCCAGTGGTTAAGCAAGCGACCACATTGAAAGCCGCCATCTGGGCTGCTAGAAATGTTGAGACCCAGATCAGGGAAAAGGGTCTGGAAAGGTCAGAGGTTGGGGAGAAAAGGAAAATCGATGGATTTTCAGGGTCCAGCAAGAAAAGTAAATTCTCGAAGTCTAGTTCGAGAGGAAGTGGAGGAAAGGTAGAGGCGAAATGGTCCGACAAGTGCAAGAAGAAGCATCATGGGAAGTGTGGCGAAGAAACCACATGCTTCAAATGTGGAAAGCCAGGGCATTATGCCAACGACTGCACTTTCACCAAGAATGTTTTTTGTGGTTGTGGTGAGGAGGGGCACATCTCAAGGGATTGCCCGAAGAAGAAGGAGGCAGCTAGAGCCAACATTCCGCCAAAGCCAAAGGCGAGAGCATTCCAGATGACACTGGAAGCTGCTAAAGATGAAGCTGATGTCGCTTCAGGTACCTTTCTCGTTAACAAATTGTCTGCCTAAATTTTATTTGATTCTGGATCCAACTACTCCTTTATATCGCATGAATTTGGTAGAAAACTAGCTTTGCCTGTTGTTAGATTAGATAATGCTTTATTAGTCAAAGTTGCTAGTGGCAAGTTTGTACCTGTTAGCCATCGTATGAAAAACATCGTAATTGATCTGAATGGGAATAAGTTCCACGAGGAATTATTTACTATAGAACTTAATGGTTTCGACATCGTTTTGGGAATGGATTGGCTTAGCGCCAATGATGCCGAAATTTTATGCAAGAAGAAAATAGTGAAAGTGAATCTGCCTGGGAAGGAATCGTTTATGGTGTATGGAGATAAACGCAGAGTAAATTCTAGAATCATTTCTCTAATGAAAGCCAGAAAATGTTTGACCAAGGGGTGTACATCATACTTAGCATTCGTGATCGATGCTAAGAAGGAAAAGAAGGTGATGCAAAATATTCCTGTTGTGTGTGATTATCCGGAAGTATTTCCCAAAGATCTTCCTGGATTACCGCCCGATCGACAAGTATAATTTCGTATTGACTTGTTGCCCGGAAACGCCAATTGCAAAAGCACCTTATCGATTAGCACCGAAGGAGATGAAGGAGCTAATGATGCAACTTCAGGAGTTATTGGACAAAGGTTTCATAAGACCTAGTTCATCACCCTGGGGAGCTCCGGTGTTATTCATAAAGAAGAAAGATGGAAGCATGAGGATGTGCATCGATTATAGGGAGCTGAATAAGGCAACAATAAAGAATAGATATCCGTTGCCGAGGATTAATGACCTATTCGATCAGCTACAAGGTTCAAGTTATTTTTCAAAGATCGACCTAAGGTCAGGATATCATCAGCTGAAAGTAAGGGAGCAGGATATAGAGAAGACCGCATTCAGAACGCGATATGGACACTATGAGTTCTTGGTTATGTCGTTTGGACTAACCAATGCTCCAGCAACATTCATGGATTTAACGAACAGAGTTTGTAATCCGTTCCTTGATAAATCTGTGATAGTGTTCATAGATGACATTCTAATTTATTCAAAAAGCCAAGAAGAGCATGGCAGACACTTGCGAGAAGTGTTGGAAGTCTTGAAGAAGGAGAAGTTGTATGCGAAGTTCTCCAAATGTGATTTTTGGATTCGTGAAGTCCAATTCTTGGGTCACGTGGTCAACCAAGAAGGGATAATGGTTGATCCAACGAAGATCGAAGTTTTGATGAAGTGGGAACAACCGAAAAGTCCCACGGAGATCCAAAGCTTTTTAGGATTAGCCGGATATTACCAAAGATTTATCCAAGGCTTTTCTTCGATCGCTGGTCCATTAACAGCTTTGACCCACAAAGGAGCTACTTATGCTTGGAATGATAAGCATAAAGAAGCATTCGACAAGCTAAAGAAGAAACTATGCGAGGCACCGATACTTTCTCTACCCGATGGAGTTGAAGACTTCGCTGTTTATAGCGATGCGTCTGGGGTTGGATTGGGTTGCGTTTTGACCCAAAGGGATAAGGTGATCGCATATGCATCTCGACAGCTGAAAGAGCATGAAAAGAACTACCCGACTCATGATTTGGAGTTGGCAGCGGTAGTTTTCGCTCTGAAAATATGGTGGCATTACCTCTATGGCACGAAGTGCAAACTTTTCACTGATCATAAGAGTCTCCAATATCTCTTTCGTCAGAAAGAATTGAATATGAGGCAACGATGCTGGCTGGAATTACTTAAGGACTACGACTGTGAGATACTTTACCACCCCGGTAAAGCCAATGTTGTTGCTGATGCTCTCAGTCGGAAAGTCAATCTTGAAAGGAAAAGGCCAAGAGCGTTGAGAATTGAAGTTGTCTCGACTATTTTGGAAAGTATAAAGAAAGCTCAAAGCAAAGCTTCTGAGAAGAATGACCGGAAGGAGGAACGTTTGGGCAAAACGTTGGTGTTCGGTGTAAACAGTCACGGACTGAAGGTGTTCCAAGATCGGATTTGGATACCAAAGACAGGAGGAGTCAGAGATCTTCTGATGGAAGAAGCTCACAAAACCATGTACTCGATTCATCCCGGTAGCACAAAAATGTATAGGGACCTGAAACCCTATTATTGGTGGCCGACGATGAAGCTCGACATTGCGAAGTATGTGGCAGAGTGTGTGACTTGTGCAAGAGTCAAGGCACAACATCAGAAACCATATGGGAGTTTAGAACCATTACCTGTGCCTATGGGTAAGTGGGAAGACATTGCTATGGATTTTGTCACCAAACTGCCCAGAACAAAAAGTGGTCACGACATGATTTGGGTGGTCGTTGATCGATTCACTAAGAGTGCGCATTTCATAGCAGCAAAGGAGAAATGGTCTATGGAAAAGCTTGCGAATTCTTACATGAAGGAAATTGTGAGGCTTCATGGTGTTCCGCTAACGATTGTGTCGGATCGTGATAGCCGTTTTACCTCGCGATTTTGGAAAAGTCTACAAGAGGAATTGGGTACCAAATTGTGTTTAAGTACAGCTTACCATCCGCAGACTGATGGTCAGAGTGAACGGACGATACAAACACTTGAAGATATGCTGAGAGCGTGTACCTTGGAATTCCTAGGTAATTCGGATGAACATTTACCTTTGGTAGAATTTTCCTATAATAATAGTTTTCACTCGAGCATAAAGATGGCACCTTACCAAGCTTTGTATGGACAGAAGTGTCGTACGCCGTCTTGTTGGATTGAGGTTGGGGAAAAGCAGTTTATGGGGCCGGAAATAGTCCATCAAACTGCTGAAAAGTTGAAAATAATTAGGGAAAGAATGTTAGCAGCTCAGGACCGTCAAAAGAGCTATGCTGACAAAAAGCGAAGACCGATGACTTTTGAAGTTGGAGATTCGGTTTTGCTTAAAGTCTCGCCATGGAAGGGACTTATAAGATTTGGTAAAAGGGGAAAGTTAAGTCCAAGGTTTATTGGACCGTTTAAAGTTCTTCAGAGAATTGGGAACCAAGCTTACAAGCTCAAACTACTAGAAGAACTGAATGGAATTCATAACACTTTTCATGTGTGTTATTTGAGGAAGTTCATGGGAGAAGTTCCCGACATAATTCCACTTTTGGAGTCGAGGGTCGATGAGAACAAAAGGTTGATTGAGGAACCGGAGACAATCGTTGACCGAAACACTAAGAAATTGCGACGTAAGATGGTTGAGTTAGTGCTTGTCCGATGGAAACACACGAATGGGCCAAATCTCACCTGGGAGACGGAGAGTGACATGATGAGTCGCTATCCGCATTTGTTTGCTGGTGTGTGATTCTGGGGACGAAATCATTCTAAGGTGGAGAGAATTGTAACGCCCGTGTTTCTGGGCTTGCCATTTTTAGCAATATAATAGTCTAGGTTAACCTTTGTAACCCCAATTTGAAATAATAAAAATGTATTATTTGTGAATTATGTGTTTATTTTCTTGATTTTTATAATTTAATGAATTAAGAATAAAATAAGCGTCAAAATTAAAGTGTGAGATAAGCCCGATATCTTTGCATAAAGTTGTAGTGGTTGAAACAAGGATTCCGGAGATATAAGGAATGCCAAAATCCGAGTTATAACGAAGAAGTTATGACCTGTCGAAGTTTCGCGACAGAACCGGCACGACGCCGAGTGACGTAAAATATGAATTTAAGATAGAGCGATATTTAGCCTTAGCGATCTAAACGAAAGTCGTAGATTTCGTTAAACCGAGAGCGTGCATAAAAGGAACGCCCAAATCTGACTTCGTATGAGGAAGTTATGATTTTTCTAAGTTTCGACTTAGCAGTATGCAGCCCGAATACTCGATTTGAGATCGAGCGGTTTTTAGCTGAAACAATCTAAACGAGAATCGAAGATCTCGTTGTTAGTAGCAAAACGATGAAAAGTTAGGCGAGAATGGACGTCAGACGAAGAAGTTATGAATTTATAACGAAGTTTTTCTGTCCCGGCCTTCTAAAAATAAATAATAAAAATAAAATTCAAAATTAGCCGACGGAGTCTAAATGAAAGTTGTAGAGTATGGTCTGACCTTCGCGTGGATATAAAGAACGTCGAAAACGGAGCTCGTATGCGAAAGTTACGCAATTTAGAAGTTCGACGAGTCAATTACGCCCAGCGTAATTTGAGTACGCCCAGTGTACTCAGTCGGATGCAACTTGTCTGACCAATACTCGAGTGCCACCAGTCGACGCACGCAGTGACGTCAAAGTACGCCTCGCGTAACTCGAGTACGCCCCGCGTACTGAGTACGCCCTGTGTAATTTGAGATTACGCCCTGCGTAATCCCAGACCCTCAGCCTATAAATAGAACTCGAAATCAGCCATTTTATCTTGTTCAAACTCTTTCTTCTCTCTAGTTTTTGCCTCGTTTTGCATGCCATTTGTACCCCGAAGGCCCGCTATCATTCTCGAGCCCCGAAGCAAGATCCGAAGCCCCGAGGATCTCGAAGAGCGTTATTCCCGAGCCGAAGCCCTGCCCGCGAGGAGCTTGGTTTTTGTGAAGATCTTCCAGATCTACGGAGAGACACTACTTCTGCAAGCCGTAGTGCTGCCTGATCATCTTCTGATCAAGTGAGTGTGTAGTTATTTTCTTTCCAACGCAATATTACGAAGTATTTAAATAAAATACGTGCTAAGTGTATATATATTTGTTGTTGTATGTGTGAATGTATATTCACTCTCTTCTATCTCATAGATTTGATATATTCTCTATGAAATACGTGTTATGTGTGTATGCCTCATCTGTTATGTGGAATATGTATTGATTTAAGCATGCTATACAGGTTTTTAAACAATGTATAAAAATGTATATTTTTATCTACTAATATGTTGGGTAGAACATGGGTAGATAATTGGTGTGAAATAAACAGATGAGAGGCCTCGGTGTTATTGGTGTTATTCTAGTCATTCAGCGGAGTATGGATGACGACCACGGACTATTCTAGACTGTCCTGTGGAACACTAGCAGGCTCATTACCTGTAGGTGTTGTGAACGACGTGTTCACCGGTGTACTCTATCCCCCACATGGTTGCCTTTAGGACACTTATTGTTGAGGAAGCCCCTCTGCAGTAATGTCCGTCCCGATGAAAATCCTGAAATAGGTTCCTTATAATAGACGTTATTTTTAGGAACGTAAGGTGAGGATAACGGGAATGGGTAATCGGGTTTATTGTTGATTGTTGTAATTAAACATAATTATTGTGGGTTTTAAAACCCTATATGCTCACCAGGCTCCCAAGCCTGACCCACTCATTTGATTTGTTTTACAGGAAGTGGCGCAAGAGCTTAAGATGGGCGAATCATCAAGTTGTTTTTGTTTACAAGTCTGTATATGTATATATTTGTTGAACGACTTGTAATGTTATCGTTTATGCTTTATGATCTATATCGGAACATGACATCCAGACTTTTGATTATGAAATGAAATCATATTTCTTTACGAAACGTTTTGATAAATATCTATTTTATCATGTTTTGTTTTTGGGAACAAATTCCGCATCTCTTTTAAAATTAAAAGGATTTACTCTGAAAATGTTTAAAAAGCATAAATGAAATCGGTCTTTTCTGGCCGAGATTTTGGGGATGTCACATGGGCTAATGCTCCATGGATTATCAAGCTGGGCTAAAACCCATAGGATGCTCTATGGATGCTCCATGGTGTATTTGAACCCATGGATCCAAGGAAATGGAAAGCCATGACAATTAGGGTTTACCCTAATTGTGACTAACTATATAATGATCTTATTATTGAAGAAATCGACCACTAGTGAAACAAGTGAGGGCAAACCAATTTTTGAAGTGTTCTAATATATCTCTAAGGGGTCGTTTGATTTGTAATTACCCAGTCTGGTCAGAGCTGACTGCTGACCCGGTCAGTAGTCAGACTGTTTGATGGGCCTCCATTGTGGCTGACTCGGTAAGTAATCAATGAACAAGGAGCTGACTCGCTCCAAAAAAAAAAGAGGCTGACCGACCGACCGATGCATTTTTCTTCTCCTGCTCCCTAACACAAATTGCTGCTATTCTTCCTCTTCCTTCAACATTCAGCGCAACGCAGCAACAGCTTCATCGACGATTACCTCCAGCTTTCGGTGAACCTCCTGCGCCGACGAAGTAACAGCTCCGGCGTCGACGAAGTCACAGCCCCGGTGAGGAGATCGACTGCAGGTACGCTTGTTCGTGTTTTTTTTTTTTTTTTTTCTGAAATCACAAAACCCCTTCAATGTTTGCTGTCAAATTGATGATTTCATTCTGAAATTAGGGTTTGAAATTACTTCTTTCATTATTTTTGGATTCAATTAGAACAAAGGGTTGGCATGAAATCAATTTATAATGTCTTTTTGTTTATAAAAACTAATTTTATCTATATGAAGTAATGAATTGCTTGTGTATGAAATCTGTATGAACTAATGTGTGAAATCACAGCCCCTTATATAGTTGTTAAATCGAATGAATTGTTTACTGTGTGTATATGATATGTTTATGTGCATATGTGTGTAAGATCAAAATGCTCAAGACAATGATTAGAATTTGTTACATAGGTGTATGTGTATTACCAAACTGATATATGAGATCTTGTCTTCAAGTTATGTACTGTGTATATGATATCTCCCAAGTATTGTCTTCAAGTTGTATTAACTTTAGGTTAAACAAAAAAAAATATATGTTTTATCTTATTGACATCAAGCAAATAGTGTTTGTAAATGTGTGTTATGTGGATGATTAGATTTTTTTTTCTTTTTACAATAGATATGGCAGACAAAAGAATTAGGGTTAGTTGGAAGTCGGAATTGGTGGACAAAACTTTTTTGGAAGCATGTATACAAGAATTAACAAGAAATGGCCGGGAGGGTAGCGGACCAAAAGCAAGCTCATGGGCTGTGGTCGCGGAGAAATTGAAAACAGATCATAATTTTATTGTCGACAAAAAACAAATGAAAAACTGATATGACTATTTAAAAACAAAGTATGCTGTGTGGTTAAAACTTAAAAACAAAACAGGAAATATTTATAATCCCGTTACGAATTCTTTTAACATGACTAATGAAGAATGGGAAGCGGAAGCGAAGGTACATATATACATATTTTTAAAGTAGATTATTTTTTTACTACTTTAATAATATTTATTAAATTTTTCAAACAGTTGAACAAGTATGTAGATAAGCTGAGAAATGCACCCCTCCCTTGCCCTGAACTTTGTACCCAACTATTTGATGGGGCGACCTCGACCGGTGTTCACAGTTGGGGGCCATCTTCGACATTACCTCATCCCAATGAAACCTTCAGTACACATGATTTTGAGGATACAGAGATGGATGAGCCAGCACCTCATGCAGATACCCCAAGCTCAACAGTACCTCAACCTACTAGTGAGGAATCATCTGGGCGGACAAAAAACAAGGGGGGCAAACGAAATGGTCCTAAAGAAACCACACTTGATGATGAGTTGAAAGAAGTTGGAAAAGAGATTATCAAGGCTGCACAAGCATTCACCGAAGCAAATAATCTTGACAAGGAGATGGATGCTTGTATGGCGAAGTTGACAAGCTTGGAGTGGGGAGAATATGATCCAAAATACACCACTGCTCTTATGTTACTTGCTGAAAGTGTTGGTAATAGGAAAATTTGGTTGCGTCTTAACTTGTCAACTTGTGAGTCGTGGGTAACAAATGCAGGAAAAAAGTTTGGATTAGTTGGTTGACTTTAGTATTTACATGTTATATTTGACTTTAGTATGTTATGGTTCATTGTTAGACATTAGTATTCTATGGTTTAGTTATGTTATGGATTGTTTTTCTTAGGTGCGGTTATGTTATATGAATTTATATGTTATGGAATGTTATGTTTTTCGTATTTACATGTTACGATTTGTTATGTTATGTTATTGATTGTTATGTTATGGATTGGTATGTTATTGATTGTTATGTTATTGATTAAAATGTAATTTGTATTTGACATCTAACAGGACACATGGATAAAGAAGGTGACTTTTTATATTTTCTTATATTCTCGTGGTATTGGTTGATGTTGGTCCGACAAAGGCAAAGAATAATTAAAAGAATAAGAGCTAGCGAACAGGTAGCAAAGGGATATGTGTATACGCAAGATTTGATACACAGATGTCCTATACAATGTTACGATATGATACGTCTTTCACAAGATGCATTTGTACTATTATGCAATCACTTTACACAAAGAAATTGGTTGCAATCTAGTAGGACGATAAGTGTTGAAGAGAAGATGGCTATGTTTTTACATGTTATAGGACAAAATGAACGTTTTCGAGCCGTTAAAGAAAGATTTCATCACTCCACACAAACGATTCATCAATGTTTTCATGAGGTCTTACGTGCAATGATGTGTTTTGCACGAGAAATTATAGTACCAACCTCGTCTAATTCAACAACAAATACCTCAGAATGACATAGACGGCTAATGCAAATATTTCCCGGAGCAATAGGTGCACTAGATGGAACACTTGTACATGCAGTTGTGCCTGTTGATCAACAAACTCGTTATAGGGGAAGAGGAAAAGGTGAATGTTATCAAAATGTAATTGGAATTTGTAATTTTGATATGATATTCACCTTTGTATGGGCTGGATGGGAGGGCATAGCACATGATTCTAAAGTTTTGAAAGAAGTTGCATTTAACCCAACTTTCGGATTTCCATTCCCTCCACCAGGTTTGTAACTTTACTATACGTTTTATTATCTATATTATTTATATGATAAATTTGTCATGCATCTACAAATAAATATTACCTTTGTGATGCCGCATACACCAACACCCGTGGATTTATGGCTCCCTACCACAATACTAGGTATTAGTTAGCCGATTTTCGAAGAAACAGAGCTTTGACTAAGGAAGAAATGTTCAATCATGCTCATGCACAACTTAGAAATTACATTGAACATGCTTATGGTGTATTGAAGGCGAGATTTCCAATTTTAAAACAAATGGCTCCTTATCCTTTTCCAGTGCAAAGAGACATAGTCATTTCTTGTGTTGCTGTCCATAATTTTATAAGGAAATACGATATTGAAGATGAATTATTTACGAACTTTGAACAAAACACTATGGTTAGTCATAATGTGGGTGGTGGAGGAAATGAGGGTCAAAACATAGAAGGCATAGAATGGGGTTCAGAAGCCGTTAACTATATGACTAATTTGCGTGACCAGATTGCTAATCAGTTATTTTCAAATGGTTCACGTTAAATGGTGTACTTTTTTTATTATGTATGACAATTTGTATTTGGATTTTGTATTACACTTTGTATTTGGATTTTAATTGATGTATGTTTAATTTGGATTTTATATGCTAATTTATGGTTTTATAATTTTTTTTATCCAGCACAAGAGACAACACAAGGGTAATATGGTCATTTTTTCATTCAGCACAACCATTCAGATAAATAATCAAACAACATAAACTCAGTCAGATATGGACTCAGTCAGCATTTCTAACCCAGTCAGCTTCTAACCCAGTCAGCAACTATCAAACGACCCCTAAGTTATTCCAAATGCATTTGATGTTGTGTGAACCATTTGAGGTGTCACACTTGGGGCACTAGGCTCTCAAGCTACATGGAATCAAGCACCAACAAAGAGGTATGTAATTCTATTAGATTTTATATTACTTGTACTTCAGAATATGCTAGTTAGGATAAATACCTTGGAAATTGATATTTGCATGTATAATAGAGAAAACATAGATCCAAGGTATTTAGGGTTGCATGTACATCATAGGAGTGTTAGAATGCTCAAAACCAAATAAATATAACTAATTTACACAATTAGTCCCCATTGATTTAATTAGTCTCTTTTGATCACTAAATTAATTTCAAGCTAATTCTTGATCAATACTAATTAAATCATATGATTTTATATTAATATATTAGAACTTATAACATATTAATAAACGATAAATAACTTCTTCTCAGAAGTCCATCCTAACAAATTGTCCTGATGATATGCAACCCAAATGGACCATGCTACTCTCGGGTCAAGTACATACCATCTATAGTTATAGGATTAGAAACCTAATCCAACTGTCTCCCACTTGGATAAGTCTACTAACTATTATTGCAAGTATGCCTCCAAAATCCCGACTAGCAATCCTAGCTCTTAAAAGCCGCTGTCGAACTCTGACCTAGTCAACGACGTGTCCATCAGATAAGGGATCATATATTCCTCCATTCTAGATATCATATGGACTGAAACATGGATTATAATCATTCTCTCTGTCCATTTTTTGTTTCTTGATTTCTGATTTATGATGACCGACTAATTGAACAAATCAAATCAGTCTAGGCCCGACAAAGCACTTAGGATTGTCATCACTAAATCATTGAGCAGCCCACATATATCGCTTTTGTCCACATGGGGTAAAAGGAACGGATAAACTTCGACCCAAATACTTGCTTGTACTTACTCATCAAATTACACACAACAATATGTTTTATAACATCCAAGTTACTGGTGGGTTTACATATATCAATGTGTAACCGACTTGTAACTACAAATCACATGTCTTTGTTTCAAGAATATAAGATATTATTGTCTCACAATCACTCGTGATAAAGTCCATGAAGTGATTTAGATGAGCGTAGGTTGAATCCAATACTCGAATCTTATTCCTGGAGCACTCATGAACACTACAGCTATGTCTAAAACACTTAGACAAACTACAGACCCATTCATGACAGTCTTGCCTCAATACCTACTTGCAAAGTATGATTGACTGTGGATGGTTTGAATAACCTAGTTATTTGGGAAGTCAAAAATGCAAAGTGAAACACAAGAATAATACTAATCCTATATGGCCACAAAACTTTGAGTGCCATATTGATTCCTTATTATTCATTGTATAATGTTTCGAATAATCAACTTAATACTTGAATTAAAACAATAGTTTTCCCATGCTCCAAGCATGTACACTATGTTTGTCTATGGCCCTTACTTTGTGAAATAGATCAATTGACAACACTTTAATGATGCTCATTTCACAATCCCAAATCCTTACCGTAAACGTAAGAATATCAAATTCTTGCCATTTACTGTAATCTGTTAGATTCTAAACTTATATGCAATGATCATTTAGTAATGACTATGCACAAAAGTCACAGAGACTTGGCACCAGACATTACAAAGTATTCCAATGGAGATCAATTCAATGGAAACGAAGTCTCACATTTAAAGTACATTGCTTTGAACATCCTTCCTGCATTAAGTTTTCTAATCTTACACAGATTTAAATAATGACTTCCACTTATGGCAAACTTTCCATATTCCCATTTTGACTATCACTTCTGAAAAAGAGTTGCCTCTTTTCAGAGTATGTCAATATGGTCCTTTCCAAAATTTACACCATACTTCCAAGTGCCCATTAGCAACCAATCTTTGGTAAACCTCATATTGTCCTCGACGATTGCTTAACCATTTTAGTCATATCCAGTTCTAGTTCTTTTCCCTCTTAATGCCTTAGGCATTTGGAAAATTTAGAACGTATGAATATTACAATATATAATCGATCCTATATCTGAAGCATATGGGACACAATTCATGATGTCTCACATAAAGACATGATACTAGACCAGTCTTTTGCTATAATATTTCTATTTCTATTTGCCATGTTCTCCTAATTCGGTTTATGAAAAGGGATGCCATAATCATAATCGAATTTTAGAACGCAAAAAATATTTCCATATATAGAATTTCCTTATGTTGAATCATTCCAACATAACATTCATACATATGCTTGACTAAAGATGATTAAAATCTCAAGCTAAGCTTTCAGAATTGAAATGAAGTATCAATTCCTCTCCCTTAATTATAGCAAACAACTTTTCAGACCCTGCAACTTGCAAATTGAAACTTTGTTTTTCATAATTAACATTGCTAACTTGCAACACTTAACATAATAATCATGCTCCCACTAACATGATAATTATATCCTTATTAGCATAACACTTATGCTCCCACTAGCTTTGACATGTATCCAAAAATCAACTGGACTTCTAGAAATCAACTCTTATTGACTTTCTTACCAAAGTTCAGATTTCTGATACAAGTTGCTTCGATAAGACTTTATCAAAACCATACACCTTTCCTTAGATAGAACACATGTGTGTCTAAACAATTTTAGAACTATGAAAAGGGATGTTGTAATCATAGTCTCAAATGTTTAGACCTTTTATATTGCTCACAATTCGAATTATGAAAAGGGATTCCGTAATCATAATCGAATTTGAGAAATGCAAATATCACAATTGCTAACTATTTCTATTTCTACTTAATGAAAGCGTTTCCTCGTAATCATTTTCATGAAGTGGAGAGAAACCTTATGACACTTAGATTTTTATTGTGTATGTGTTCCTATCCATGTGAATTTTTCACAACCATAATCACAAGACAAGGTTAGTGACAAATCCAAACTCATATGGACTGAACTTGTTTAATCTTAATTTCTTGCCACCTGGCAGCACAGGGCCTACCATTGCTTCCAGGTTGTTATGCAAACAATTGAGAAGTCATAGAACTCACAAGCATAGTCAACTTTTAACTGGAATGAGCACAAAAATAAGAATATGTCAACACGATAGGTTACAGACCTCAAGTCATGTGCTAGTGATAAACAACATGTTTTATTCTTGATTAGTTCTTGAGACCCTTTTCAAGATCATTAAGACTCCCACTGACTCCATGACATATGAGATTCTCTTTTCAAGAACCATTCCTTGACAAACAAATATTCAAGAGTTAGTGTGGATTCTTATCATGAAAAACACTTCACACTATTTGTCTTAGTTGGTCTTTGTTTTATCCACAACATCACAACTTACCAATTTCAAATGTACAAGAGTAGAAAGCATTTTACTCTACACTTGAAAAGTGTTATAAAACCTTCTTAATATTATGTCACTTGAGTTACAATCTTGGAGTATGACTCTATGACTTGTTTTGGAACGAAGGATGACTCATCTTCTTGATTTAACCATTTCAACAATTCACGATTCCTCTTTTTATCCAAACAAATGCACCAAGATGTTCTTAGATGATCCATTGTGATATGGCTTTCCATAATCTTTAAGATGATCATAAAACATGATACTTAAGTACTCTCCCATCTTTTCAGATTGGAGAAACTTTTATCTTTCTGCCTAATTTGATTTTTCTCATTCATCCTGGCATACATTGAAACTTTTCCAATGTTTCAGAATTACACTTAAACTTGTAAGCATAACCATATTTACTAAACTTTAGTAAATCATGACGAATAGTCTTATCGATCTTTATGGTGGACTTGACCAGTGCACAACCAAGTGTACCCGATCGCCTAGTCCTTCACTTGACTCACCTATACATGTGAACAAGGAATTGGTCTTAATTTCCCAAAGATGAAAATTCTCATTCATCACACAAGTTGCATGATTCCAAGTTTCTATCCAACTGGAACTTGGGTGATGAGAATCTTTCCTTATTCGACAAATTCTCGACACTTCCACAAACGAAAGAATCAAATCCATTTTCCAATATTGCTATCAATGGAATCATATAAACAATAATTTTCACAAATCCCATTGTAAGTATACTTAAAATAAATAAAATCTTAAATTTTCTTGTTATTTTAAAATTGCGGAAAAAACTTATCCTTACAATGCAAATACACATGAAAACTATGTTGTTATCCATTCCTAAGCAATCTATCATAACTCTTTGCAGCAGCTCAAAATTCTGATTTTCAGATCATGCAATCGAAATCCATCTCTTCACGATCAGAATTAGCTTATTCTTCCATTAAGCTTCCTTTATTTTATTCGATTCTACAAAACATCAAAATGCGACTTAGTCTCATCATGTAATAAGAATCTCCAAATAGGAACTTAATATAGTTAGATTGTGGACTTTACCTGAAGCATAGTCAAATTTTTTGACTTTTACCATCCTAGTGAACTTTCAGGTAAATAGGGTAGCGTCGCAACCAATGCCCCTTCTTTTGGCAATAGAAACATATGGACTCTTTAGTAATGGTACACGGGACTGTCTCAGACTTAACATTTCTCTTTACCATTTGGTCAACCGGGTTGACTATGGCCGATCCCTTTCCATTGGGAAGAGAATACTTTTATGGACTTCTAATGTTTCCATTGTTAATGTCCATGTAAGTTTGGGATGTAGATCTCCCCATCAAATTTGCTTTACCAGTGCTCCAAATCATTGTTGATTCAGCAGCAACAAGCAAATAGGTAAGATCATTAAGGGTCATGTCATGGTCTGTCACAAAGTAGTCCTTAATGAACTCATTATATGAATCGGAAAGTGATTAAAGAACCCAACCAACAGTAAACTTCCTTGAGACTTTGACACCCAACTCTCCCAGCCTGTCAATATGTGACTTCATCTCCAGGACGTGAGTGCACACAGACTATCCATCTTTGTGTTTGCTTGCCAAAAGGGCTCGAGTGACCTTGAACTTTTTCAAGTCTTTGAACTTGTGGGTTAGGGAGAATAATTGGAGGAGGAAGTGAAGTATGATTTCGAGTCCCATTAATGCACAACAAAGGGATTAATCTTTCACCTTGATCGTCATGTGGGATATCATCTTCATTAGGAAAGCTTTATCTAAAAGGGATAAGGAAGACCATAGTTGTCATACCTAGACATCTATAAGGGAGAAATTCAAGTTTAGTTGATTTAAGTCCTTAATATGACACCCAATTTGAAATATTAAGGCTAGGACCCAACACAATATTTAAGAAATTGGAAGATGTATGTTGTAATCCAATTTGAAAAATATTTGAAGGTAGGTAAATGACGATTTACTAATTTCCACCATGAAAAACGAAAAAGAATTTTAGGTTTTAAGTGAACTGAAACTCATAGATCTTTTGAGATTCATTGAACCTTTCAATGACATGTTTAATCTCAATTGTCCCCTTCAAGTTTGTGACTAAGATGCCGAGGATCACAAACAAGGTGTGAATAACATGCAAATTAGCTTGGTACACCCAATGTTACAACCACCTAATCAATGTGCCGGTTAACCACACATGCTCCATTGATCTATGATTAACATCAAGCTACCCTTTTCCATGCATTGTCAGTCCCAAAATAGTGTACCGGTTAACCACACACGCTCCACTAACGATCAAACAAGGTGCAAAGTGCAATTGATGGGTTAGCACCATATTCACATTTTTCCTAAAGTAACTAAGATTGGGAATTTAATAAAAGTTTAGTTACTTTATATTTATCATTATACTTTTAATAAAGGGAGAATTAGTGTGATAGTCCTAACCGTTCGGCTAACAACCCTCCACCAGTTAAGGAAGCGGTGGGTGAGAATGGACACTCATTAAACTGCCATTTTATAGGCAGTAACCTTATACCCCCCCTTATAGACCGACTTCGTGAATAAGACATACTAACGGTAAGATTGACTTTACTCTTATACACACACACACACACACACACACATATATATATATATATATATATATATATATATATATATATATATATATATATATATATATATATATATAAACTATAATATTATAATAGTATAAGGGTTGGATTTTAAACTTTTAAAAATCTAGGGTTTGGAACTAAATGTGTCAAAAGACGACTCTACATTTACAAATTCCAAAACTTGAGGGAAAGTTTTGAACTATTCAAAATCCCGTGGAATCCATAACATATGAGTTTAATATAGGCTTTAATGAAAAGACTCTTGTAAATCCATAACTTGAGGACAAGTTATGGAGTTCATAAAAAACATTTATGGAAAAACTCTTCAAGACCATAACCTATGAGTTTAATGAAGTCTTTTAAAAGAAAAACTTTTCATTTTCCATAACTTGAGGACAAGTTATGGAGTACATTAAAGGCCATAAAGATCATCAAATAAACTAACAAGCATGTCAAATAATGTCCATGATGTAGATTAAACTCATATAAATAAGATAATCCATATCAAACAAATTTCATGTAATTAGCATAATCATATAAACTAATACAAAACATGAACCTTTGACAATTATCTTATAAATTGGATAAGCATGATCATTACCACATCAAAAATAGGTTTATAAGTTTAAAAACAACTTAGGGTAATGATCCTAGTCCAATTCTAGCCAAAAACATCGAAAATCTGCATTCCGGAGCACCAACTCGTCAAGTGCAAGAACAAACTCGGCGAGTTGGTCAGAATTGTGTTGGGACTCGGCGTGTCCCCTAGTGGACTCGGCGAGTCCACTGTCCAGAATAGCAGAAAATCGATTTTTCAATCTTAAACAACAAGTAGCATCAGGTATAATTGAAAACAACCCTAGGCTCTGATACTACTGTTGGGTTTTGAGCATTCTAACACTCCTATGGTATACATGCAACCCTAGATGCTTTGGATCTATGTTTTCTCTATTATACATGCATACATTCAATATTCCAAAGCATCATCCTATCTAGCATACAATGAAGCATAAACAACATGAAATACAAGTTAGATGACATACCTTTTAGTGTAGTTGGAAGCCTTGAACCTTTAAGAGCTTAGCACCAATAGTATGAATGCCTCAAATGGAATCACAACACATCTAGGATAAAGGATAACTTGAGAGAGTATTCCTTTCTCACAAAATCGGCACATAGTTCTCTAATAATATATACACAAGATTTTGGTCATGGAGCAACATATTTATATGTAGGATTCCAAGGGTCATGGGTTAACACTAATCCATACCCATCGGTTTATGATCCATGGTTCATGTGGCCTAACTCTTTATATATCCATACATAAACTTAGTCCAACATAGATCATAAGCCCAACATATAAATATAACTAATTTACACAATTAGTCCCCATTGATTTAATTAGTCTCTTTTGGTCACTAAATTAATTCCAACCTAATTCTTGATGAATACTAATTAAATCATATGATTTCATATTAATATATTAGAACTTATAATATATTAATAAACCATAAATATCCTCTTCTCCAAAGTCCATCCTATCAAATTGTCCTGATGATATACAACCCAAATGGACCATACTACTCTCGGATCAAGTACATACCAATTATAATTATGGACTTAGACACCTAATCCAACACCAGTAACCAATCTCCACCAATCCTTCGCACCTAAACGATGAAGGCTCAGGGAACACTTGACCTTCTGGTCAGCAGGGCAAGAACACGTGAAGAAACATCCCTCCATATGAGATAACCACCTCTTCGCCACGATCAGGTCCTAAACTTCATCGAACTCTTGGGGCTTCGTATTGTTGAAGTCCCCAATATTGGTAGGTTCTACCGCCACCAATCCCACCAGCAGGAACAACTGCGGTAGCTACAGCAGCTGCAACCTTGGAAAGAGCAGCGTCTCGATCATCAAAGAGCTCAATCATAGCTGTCTTGATAGACCGAAACATCTCCGACATAGATACTGGACAACAACAGCCACCTCAGTGGCGATGACCTGTCGAATTTGGTAATCAATCATCCTCCACCCATCATGGCCGCTCGCTCCACATCCAGAACCTGATCCCCACGTGAACACCATACTGAAAATAAATCAGAGCATATCAGAATTCCATAATTCATATAATCACAACCATTCCTGAAAGACAAACCCTCAGGGTTTGTGACTTTTTTGAGACGCGTACGGGTCCTGTGCTTTCATTAGTAGGGGCCCATACTACCTTCCAAACCTACCAGTTTTTGTCTCAACGACCATCACAACCACTGTTAGGGTGCAAAGTCATGCTTGGATGCTTCTAGTAGCTTACCCTTTTGTTTGTGTGTAATGAGTTGTCTTTCCTATAAATAGGAAGTGAGTGACACTCATTTATGTAATAACTTGTGAGAGATTAGTCTAGTGAGAGAAATATTGCATGACCCATTTTGTAATACTTTCTAGACTAATGAGAGCTTAAAACGAGATTATTTACATCTTAGTGTTCTTCGTGTTTATGATTCTTGCATGATTCACTACATCATTTCATATTCCGCATTCGTCATCATGATGAACACAACTACAATTGTTATCAGATCGGGTGTTCTTGAATCTCTCAAGAATGATCCATGATGACATTTTTGATTTTGGTGATTCTTCATTGTGATTTGATCTTCGTGTTTCGGAGAGTTTTTGGATTCTAGAAATCAAATTGTTCCATGATTTGATTCATAATTCGATTTTCTTCACTAGAATTCAAGTGATTTTTGCTTTCTCTCTCTGTCTCTAAAAACCCATTAAAAGTCACTTTCTCTCTTTAGAAAAATTCAAGCTCTTGTGATTTTTTTCATTATTGATTTGAAATGGGAGAGCCAATTTGTGAAATGTGTTTTGTATCGGAAGAAAGAAGACATCCATGTTCATACAATTTTAGAAGAACTTCTCTATTCATTGGTAGTTGGATCAATCAAAAGTTATTCAATCATTTCTTGTGGTGAAAAAGATGGATTTGGAAAGATGATTGGATATGAAATTGGTCATGAAAAGAATAAAGTTTTGCTTAATCATTTGGTTGCAACTTATCATGAGAGAAGAAGGAAGGCGAAAGAAGATGAAATCATTCAAAGAATTCATATTGATGATCCCAAGTATGGTTTCACTGTGCTTGAATTTTACCCGGATGTTCATGAAGATCATAAGGAGGTTCTTGAAGAAGTTCATCATGGTCTTGATGTTCTTTAATTTCATGATAAGAAGATTCAAGTTCATTTTCATGAAGATGAAAGAGTTTTTTCCTTGATTGGAGTTCAAATAGATGATATTTGTGTTATTGTAAATCGTTTAAAGGAATGATTCCTTATCGAAAGCCATCAATCCAAGAAATTCACAAATATCAAACTCCAAAAGATTTAATTCAAACTTGCAAAGTTTAAGTTGTCAAAAATGAATTTGTTCTTGAATTCAAATCTTCAAGACGCAAAAAGATGAGAAAGAAAAAGAAGAAGAATATAAAAAGTAAGAACAAGTGAGTATATTCAGAAAAATCTTCAAATGTTGTTGTAAAGCCAAAATCTATATATGAAGCAAATTTGGGTTCCAAAGCAACAATCACCAAGTGTTGTAATGAATTTGAATTCAAAATCCAAATGTGTTGATGGTTCATTTGAAGATGGTGTTAGATCGTTGAAGAACACGAAGAACGAGTTGTACAACACACATCGTGGGTGATACAATGTTCAATTTGGTGATTTTCTTATTCCAACAAAAGAACCAAGATCTTCAATGATTGATTCGTGTGTTGCCAACTGAAAAAGAATCGTCAAGAATAATTCTCACATTCTCAAATGGATTCCAAAAGGTTCTTGATTTTTGATGATCTGATGAAGAACAATCGAGGTTTACTCGAAATTTTGATTCAATAAATTTTTTGATTTGTGTTTTCCGTTTTTTATTTTTGATCACTTTGTCTAATTGGATCAAATCCGTTTCAACCCCATTGTTGATGCAATTTTTTTTATCAAATCTAAAACCAAATTTAAATGTGAACTATCGAATTTCAATTGATAAATCAATTTTCGTTACTGTTCATTAAACCAAAACCAAAACCAAAATCAATTTTTGTTATTTTGACTATCAAAATCAAGTCTCATTTGATACATTGGAAGCCCAATTCGATTTCTATTCCTTCTCATAAGCCCAAATCAAGAGTTTCGAAGTTAACTTTGATAGTCAAAATAAGAACATTCACTGGAAACGAATTCTAATTCGAAAGTGTTATTTGAGTTGAATGTTCATCATCGAGCATCACAATGAGTGAATCGAAACTCAAAATTGATGCTTAGAGTCAAATTCATCAGATACCTTGTAACATTTGGAATCTAAACTCGATTCAAGTTTCTTGGTATTAAACACGATTTCGAACAGGAATATGAACTTGGTGTCGAGCTCGATTTCAAAGGTGATTGTTGTTGAGTTCAAATCAAAATCGAATTGAATGTGTTCGTTGGAGTCGTTTATAGGTACGAACTTGATTTGGTGTTAATGGTTGCTTTTGATTTTGACTGGAGTCATATTTGGTTGGAATGTCGACTGTGTATTTGGTCGATGGCAAGTTTGGGATTTTCGTTAATGATTTCTGCATAGACAAGAGAAAGTAATGGATTTCGATTTGATTTTCGTTTTGAATTTTGAATCAATCTGGAACGAGGATTTTGATTATGATTTGTGATGTTCAAGAATTTAATTCAAGAGGAATTTGATAAGTTAAAGCAGGAAGTTGAAATCGAAAGTCAATGTTGTTCGAAGTTTTAATTCTCTATTGGGAAGAATGGGATTTTCGAAAGAGATTTTCATATTTGGATTTTGATTTCGATACAGAGAAGAAAGTATTTTCGTTATTAAGGTAGTCGAGGATAATTGGATGGGGCTTCACGTTCGAAAATCAGATTTTTGATTCAAAGGGAAGAAGACAAACGAATTTAAATATTTGATTCTCGATTTTGAATGAGGTTTTCGAAAATGGATTTTAGAAATTGAGATATTTTGATTTCGAGTAGCTAGATTCGATGTGAAATTTTAAATTGGAAATTGGCTTGGTAGTCAACCATATTGAGGTCAATATCGAGTGCTGCTAATTTGGAAAGTGAACGTTATGTATTTCAATTCGATTGGGAAGGATGGACTGTGAAGACTGGGTTGCATAATTGAAGGCTTGGGTGCCTGATCGACCTTCGATGACTCTTGACGAAATGTGATTCGAGGTCGATACTTGGTCGATGTGGATGTAGATTTTGGTTGATGGTCGATACTTGGGTATTGATGTTGATAGTCGACTGGGATAAGAAGGATTAGTGTCGAGATCGAAGGTCCCCGAAACATGTTTGCTTTCAAAGTGAAGATGAAGAAGAAACAAGTTGTGTCGATTCGAATCCTTCAAACAATAAAGAATTGACTTTTTCTACCCACTTTCGAAATGGGGACAAAATATGTAAACAATGCACGATTTTAATTTTGAATTCCTAAAGTTTCGAAGAATTGGCATAATTTACCCAAATTCGAAATTGGGCTAAAAATTCGGGAGATTTTTTGAGTTCAGTCCCTCAATCTTATGCGAATTGACACTTTATACCTATTTTCACATTTGAGGTAAAGTTTCGCACTGAAAACTATTTTGGTCCAAAGGGTCCCTGTAGAATTCTGATATTGGCAATTTTTACCCGGATTTTCGAAAATTTTGCAACTCTCACCAAAAAGTCGAAAATTTTCACAAATTTGGAAAATTTTCTTAGCTTTTTCGTGATTGTTTTTTCGTGCAAGTTTTTCGCGGTTTCCTTTTTGATACACATCGAGAGGGTGTTTTAAATGGTGCATTCCTTGGGCGTTTCTCATACCCTTTTTGTTTTATGATCATTTTTTTATTATAAAAGGGGGATCAATGTGAAATGGGTATTCGAGTTACTTCATTTCAAAGCGACATTTGAAGACCGGTGTCAATTCAAGGGGGATTTGCGTCTTATCGCTTGGAGCTCGTTGGATATTGAAGCCGAGACATCCAATCCTAACTTTAAGGGGAAGAATGTTAAGGTGCAAATTCATGCTTGGATGCTTCTAGTAGCTTACCCTTTTGTGTGTTTGTGTGTGTAATGATTTGTCTTTCCTTTATAAGGAAGTGAGTGACACTCATTTTGTGTAAGAACTTATGAGAGATTAGTCTAGTGAGAGAAAAATTGCAAGGCCCACTTTGTAATACTCACTTGACTATGGAGAGCTAAACCCATATTTATTTAATCTTGTGTTCTTCATGTTCATGATTCTTGTATGATTCACTAAATCATTACATATTCTGCATACGTCATCATGATTAGAACACTACAACCACCCAAACAAATACCACAACTAGGATACACATACATCCTATCCTTGCCCTATCAAGAGTGGCTAAACATTTCTCCTCTAACTAACCGCTCACGCAAATACTAACCCATGAATCTTCCACCAACCTTATAGCACTCGCGTATGCTAATCATACATAACACTGGATCCTGTAGACAGTCGAATACTTGATTCTAACCTAAGGCCCACAACTAAACAAGGAACAAGAAATAAGGACAAAGCAAACATTGGCTATAAAATCATAGTTATGTATAATTGTGATGCATACACTAAGAAACTATAGTAATGATGTCAATTCCATACAAGAAAGAACCCTAGGCTATGAAGCATCATATATCAAGCAATTTTATCTTGTGATTCCTGAAGATCCCTAGCCTATCACTAGCATGTTGTTCTTGTTGGGTTTTGAGCAATCTAACACTTCCTAAGTGTGCATGCAACCCTAATAAACCTTGGATCTATGTTTGTCTAAATACATGCAAAATAATAATTTTCCAAGGTTTATAACCTATCTAACATGGCATGGGGAACATTTCAACATAAAAGAGTTAGAAGAGATTACATACCTTTTGTTGTGTTGGGTTCTTAGGAGTTTGAGGGCCAAGCACCAATAGTGTGAATGCCTCAAATGGAATCACAAACACCACAAACTCTTGGAAAACTTTGAGAGAGTATACACACTCTTGTATTTTCGGCCACACACATGCACACACACACTAGAACACTAGTTTTCTCTTAGGCTATCTTAGGCTATCTTACATGCTCCATAAGCATGCTTATATAGTATGCATGGTTAGGGTGAAACCCTAATAACCCATGTCTTTTCCTATTCCAAGGATCCATGGGTTAAAAGCTCCATGGATCATCCATGGACTTCCACATAAGCCTAGCCCATTAACAAATGAGTATTAGCCCACACTATATAAAACAAATAGCCCATAATTTAATTAGTATTCCTTTTAATCTCTAAATTAATCCATAATTAATTTAAGACTAAAACTAATTAAATAACGTAACTTCATATTAATATATTATAACTCATAATATATTAATAAACATATGTGTACAACTCTCATAAAATTATCCATAATAGTTTGGATGAGATGCAACCCAAATGGACCATGCCGGTCGGGTCAAGTATATACCAAATAAGTTATGGACTTAGACACCTTATCCAACAGACTCCCACTTGGATAAGTCTAATAACTATATTTGCCTATAACTTCAGGAACCAACCAACAATCGTAGCTCTCGAAAACTCCCTCGAACAATGAAGACTCTGTCGAACTATGAAGCGCCATTTTAGATAAGTGATCACATAATCCTCTGTTCTCATGATATCAGCCGGACAAACACATGGAACTATGTCTTGCTTATTGTCTAGCAGTTGTTTCTCGATTATCCGATTTGTTTGACGAAGAACTTCACTGAACACATCGGTTTAGTTCTGACCAGGCCTGGTATATGGGTCAACACAAAATCATCGAGGGGCCCGGATATCGCTTCTATTTCTAGAAGGAACAGATAAACTTCGACTGATATGCTTGTTCTACTACTTATTGAATTG
The DNA here is from genome assembly GCF_002870075.4 of Lactuca sativa. Lineage (NCBI taxonomy): Eukaryota > Viridiplantae > Streptophyta > Magnoliopsida > Asterales > Asteraceae > Lactuca > Lactuca sativa. The sequence continues at coordinate 252,198,499 of NC_056627.2, read as the reverse complement.
TACACAAAGGCACGTTTTATAACATCAAGTTACTGATGCGTTTACGTGCAATCAATGCACAACCAACTCATAGGTAACAACTCATATCTCTAGGTTTAAAGATTTATATGATGTTATCGTCTCACGATCACTCGAGATAAATTCCATGAAGTGATACAAGTGAGCGTGGGTTTATACCAATACTCATAACTTATGAGTACTCATGAATGTTGCAGCAACCATTGCCATGCCTAAACACCTTTAAGGCATCTACAAACCCAATTCATGACAATCTTGATTCATACCTACTTCCGACGTATGATCGATTGTGGAGGTTTGAACAAATTAATTATTCTGGAAGTCAAAACATGCAAAACTGAAACAATAGTAAATAATTGACAATGATAGTAACACTTTACTCATAAATAAATCACAAATTTTATTCATCATCAAACGTCGATTACATTTTACAAGTTTCAGGAAAACTATCTAATCTGTAAAACTAATATCGTCCCTCAGCCCGATGCGTCTCGCATGCTGAAAATGCTTAACCCTCGTCAGTCCCTTCGTAAGGGGATCTGCAGGATTCTCATCCGATGATATCCTCCTTGTCACAAGGAGTCCTTCTTCAATCTTGTGTCTTATGAAGTGATATTTTCTGTCAATGTGTCGAGATCTGCCATGATCTCTTGGTTCCTTGGCTAAGGTAACCGCACTATTGTTGTCACAGAAAATTTCTATAGGTTCCTTAATAGCTGGTACAACTCCAAGGTCTCCGATGAAGTTCTTTAGCCATATCGCCTCCTTCGCTGCTTCACTCGCTGCTATGTACTCTGATTCACAAGTCGAATCAGCCACCGTCTCCTGCTTGGAACTCTTCCAAGAAATTGCCCCTCCATTTAAGGTAAAGATCCAGCCCGACTGAGAGCGGAAATTATCCCTATCAGTCTGAAAACCAGCATCACTATACCCTAATATTCTCAAGTCATCACTGCCACCAAGGGTAAGGACCCAATCCTTAGTCCTCCGCAGGTACTTGAGAATGTTCTTTACCGCGGTCCAATGAGCCTTGCCAGGGTTCCCCTGATACCTGCTGACCATGCTCAAAGCAAATGCCACATCAGGACGGGTACAAGTCATAGCATACATGATCGAGCCAACTGCGGAAGCATATGGTAATTGGCTCATCTCAGCTATCTCAGCCTCTGTACTCGGACTCTGAGTCTTACTCAGTTTGGTATTGCTTTGGATCGGTAAATCTCCTTTCTTGGAATTCTCCATGTTGAACCTTTTCAACACCTTATACAAGTAGATACTCTGACAAAGTCCAATTAGTCTTCTACTCCTTTCTCTTAATATCCTTATCCCTAGGATATAGGTAGCCTCCCCTAGGTCCTTCATAGCAAAGCACTTCCCAAGCCAGGACTTAACCTCCTGCAAGGTTGGGATGTCATTTCCTATGAGTAGTATGTCATCCACATACAGTACCAAGAAGCTAACTATACTCCCACTAGCTCTGACATACACGCAAGACTCATCTTCGCTTCTCAAGAAGCCAAACTCTTTTACCTTCTCATCAAAACAAAGATTCCAGCTACGAGATGCTTGTTTTAATCCATAAATGGATTTCTTAAGCTTGCATACTCTATTAGGGTACTCTGCATTGACAAAACCCTCTGGCTGATTCATGTACACATCCTCAGCCAACTTTCCATTAAGGAAAGCGGTTTTGACATCCATTTGCCATATTTCATAATCATGAAATGCTGCAATGGCTAACATAACCCTAATAGACTTAATCTTGGCCACCGGCGAGAAGGTTTCATCATAATCAATACCTTGAGTTTGAGTAAAACCCTTCGCAACCAGTCGAGCCTTATAAGTATGCACTTTTCCTTCCATGTCGGTCTTCTTTTTGAAGATCCATTTGCACCCGACTGTTTTACGGCCTGGTACATTGTCAACCAAGTTCCAAACTTGATTGTCATACATGGACTGTATCTCGCTGTCCATAGCCTCCTTCCATTTAGCAGACTCCGGGCCTGCCATGGCTTCCTTAACACTGCTAGGTTCATCCAAATTTACTAGTGTACTATCACTAATAAACGTATCACCTTCCGTAGTAATATGAAAACCATAATAAAACGAAGGTGTGTTCCTAACCCGTGTGGAACGTCTCGGAGGTACAGACTCGTCAGCTGGATCAACAGGAGTTTCTTCCTCAGGTTGATTGCTAGTGTCTGAGGTTCCTTCACCAATTGATTCTTGAATTTCTTCAAGATCAATCTGCCTCCCACTGTCTCCTTGGCTTATAAATTCTTTCTCGCGAAAGATCCCTCTTCGTGCTACAAAGACCACATTCTCACTGGGTCTGTAGAAAAGGTAACCGAAGGATTTCTGTGGGTAGCCGATGAAAATACACCTTTCACTTCGGGGTTCAAGCTTATCATGAGTTTCACGCCTCACGAAAGCTTCGCAACCCCAAATTTTGATGTGGTCCAAATTGGGAACCTTCCCAGTCCACATCTCATGAGGTGTTTTGGTAACCTTCTTTGTAGGGACTAGATTAAGGATATGGGCGGCAGTCTCTAAGGCATACCCCCAAAAAGAGATTGGTAACGAAACTCGACTCATCATAGAGCGAACCATGTCCAACAAGGTACGATTACGCCTCTCAGCTACACCATTCAGCTGTGGTGTCCTGGGAGGAGTCAATTGTGAGACAATCCCACACTCCTTAAGATAGTCAAGGAACTCGGTACTAAGATACTCACCACCTCGATCGGATCGAAGCATCTTAATGTTCCTGCCCAATTGATTTTCTACTTCCTGTTTGAATTCCTTAAACCTTTCAAAGGTTTCGGACTTGTGTTTGATCAAGTAGACATACCCATATCTACTATAATCATCAATAAAAGTCACATAATACCAATTAGCGTCCCTTGTGGCGGTTTTGAATGGCCCACATACATCAGTATGTATTAGGTCCAACAAACCTTCACCCCTCTCACAAGTTCCAGTGAAGGGTGATTTTGTCATTTTTCCAAGTAGACAAGATTCACAACTATCATCTGATTTGAGGTCAAATGATTCCAAGACTCCACTCTTTTGGAGTTGGTCTATGCGTTTCTTGTTTACATGTCCAAGACGACAATGCCACAATGATGCTTTATCTAGGCTAGTAGAAGAATCAATATACAACACATTATTTCCTAAGTTGTCTACAATCGACACAGTTTCATACACGCCATCACAAGGTAATGCTTTAAAATAAAACACATTATTAAAGAAAGCATTAATACCACCACATTCATTATCAAACGAAAAGGTAAAACCTTGTTTGTACAATGCATGAAAAGAAATAATATTCCTCGCCATTTCAGACGAGTATACACATTTATTCAAATCTAATTTTAACCCATTATTAAGCAACAAAGTATAAACTCCAATCTTGGAAACAGGTGAAGCCTTCCTATTCCCCATGATTAAGTTTATCTTCCCGTGCTCCACATCCTCACTTCTTCTTAGGCCCTGCAAATCAGAACATATGTGAATACCACATCCTGTATCAAGCACCCAAGAGTTAGAATATGTTGAGTAATTAGACAATATAGTGTAAATACCTGCATAGGTGGGTTTCACTTTCCCATCCTTTAGATCCTGCAAGTACTTAGGGCAGTTTCGCTTCCAGTGTGCCTTTTCATGGCAATAAAAGCATTCAGCATCCTTTGGAATGGCAGAAGGAGTGACAGAACCGTTCTTAGTCTTGGATGAGGAGCCTTCAAGAGACTTTCCCTTGGTACCCTTCGAAGGGTGCTTCCTCTTTTTCCCTTTGCCTTGCCCAATAGCTAAAACAGGGGTAGAAGTTGGAGTAGGAGTAGTAGAGGTAACAACCGCTTTACCCTTAAGACCGGTTTCAGCGGTCTTCAAGAGTCCTTGAAGCTTGCTGAGGGTAACTTCCTCCTTGTTCATATGATATGTCATTCGAAAATGATCATAACAAGAAGGCAAGGAGTGCAAAATGATGTCAATTGCTAACTCCTCGGGGATGTTAACATTCAGCTTCAGCAAACGGTCCACATACCTTTGCATCTTTTGCATGTGGCTCGTGACGGATTCACCGTCCTTCATGCGGGTAGTTATTATGGAGGAGATTATTTCATACCGCTCCTGACGAGCACTCTGATGGTACCTTTCCATCAAGTCTTGGTGCATCTCAAAAGGGTAGAAATCTTCATATGACTTTTGGAGCTCGGCTGTCATCGTGGCCATCATGATGCATGCCACCTTAGTAGCATCTCTCTCATGAGTCCTGAATTCAGCGATCTCCTCAGGAGTAGCAGTAGACTCATCAAGTTCTTTTAACTCCTTATCGAGGACATATTCCTTGTCCTCGTAACGAGTAACCATCCTGATGTTCCTAATCCAATCCATGAAGTTGGAACCATCAAAGATGACCCTCCCACAAAGATTCATGAGAGAGAAAGAACCAGTTGGGTTAGAGCCTGAAGCATTAGGGTTGGAAGACATCTGAAAGAAGAAAGTAAGTTTAGATTAGATATTTAGGATCCTTAATAAGACACCCAAATGTAATATTAAGGCTAGGATCCAATCACAATATATTACACTTAGAAGAGGGATGCCGTAATCTAAGTAATAATATATTTGAAAGGTAGGCGAATGACGATTCACCAATTTCCACCATGAAAACGAAATGATTAATTAGGTTTAATTGGATTTGAAATTCCTAGATTCTTTTGAGATTCATTGAACTTTTCAATGGCATGTTTCAATCTCGATTGTGCCCTTCAAGTTTTGTGACTGGGATGCCGAGGATCACAAAACAAGGTGTGAATAACCATGCTAACTCACTTGGTACTCCTAATATTATCACCTAATCAATGTGCCGGTTAACCACACACGCTCCATTGATCTATGACAACATTAAGTTACCCTTCGTGATCCTTACTAGTCTAATTAGTGTGCCGGTTAACCACACACGCTCCACTAACGACTTGGTAAGGTACAAAGTGTGAATTCCATGGATTAGCACCATGTTCACATTTTCCTAAAATAACTAAGATTGGGAATTAAAAGAGTTTAGTTATTTTATAATATTCATTATACTTTTAATGAGGATTTAAAGTCGTTGTTTTACCCGTTCGGCTAACGACCCTCCACCGATCAAGCAAGCGGTGGGTGAGAGTATACACCCATTAAGTCGCCATTTTATAGGCAACAACCTTATACCCACCTTATAGACCGGCTTCGTGAATGAGGCCTACTAACGGTAAAACGACTTATTCTTATACATATATATAATAATTAACCATTAATGTTATAAATAGTATAAGGGTTGAATTTTAACTATTAAAACTCTAAGGTTTGGAATTAAAGTTTATTAAAGTGTGTGAAACTTTACAAATTCCAAAACTTGAGGACAAGTTTTGTAACTTTGCAAAACTCTTCATTTCATAACTTATGAATTAAAGGTTCATAAAAATGAAGACTCTTCATTTTCATGTAACTTATGTGTTTTAAGTGTGTGTTAAATGAAAGTGACCTTTGGTAATCCATAACTTGAGGACAAATTATGGACTCCATTAAAACACATAAATGATTAAGAACTAATTCTAAACAATTCAGCAAATAATTCCTATCATTTTCTAAATTCATAAGAACATGAACATGATCATCAAAAATTCAAGAATTATATGAACACATAAAATCATGGATTTTTGATATATGCTATTGTAAATGGATTAGAACAACCATTACACCAACTAAAATAAGTTTTACAACATCAAAACAATTTAGGGTAATGTTTCCAGTCCATTTCCAGCAGCAAAAGTCGAGATTCTGCATTCTTTCGATCCTACTCGCCGAGTGCACGAACGGACTCGTCGAGTAGGTTGAAGTTTGCCTTGGACTCGGCGAGTCCCCCCAATGGACTCGGCGAGTCTAGCATGCAGACAGCAACGATTTCGACTTTTTTCACTATTTTGCATCAAGTATCAAACAAGCAAGCCTAGGCTCTGATACCACTGTTGGGTTTTGAGCAATCTAACACTTCCTAAGTGTGCATGCAACCCTAATAAACCTTGGATCTATGTTTGTCTAAATACATGCAAAATAATAATTTTCCAAGGTTTATAACCTATCTAACATGGCATGGGGAACATTTCAACATAAAAGAGTTAGAAGAGATTACATACCTTTTGTTGTGTTGGGTTCTTAGGAGTTTGAGGGCCAAGCACCAATAGTGTGAATGCCTCAAATGGAATCACAAACACCACAAACTCTTGGAAAACTTTGAGAGAGTATACACACTCTTGTATTTTCGGCCACACACATGCACACACACACTAGAACACTAGTTTTCTCTTAGGCTATCTTAGGCTATCTTACATGCTCCATAAGCATGCTTATATAGTATGCATGGTTAGGGTGAAACCCTAATAACCCATGTCTTTTCCTATTCCAAGGATCCATGGGTTAAAAGCTCCATGGATCATCCATGGACTTCCACATAAGCCTAGCCCATTAACAAATGAGTATTAGCCCACACTATATAAAACAAATAGCCCATAATTTAATTAGTATTCCTTTTAATCTCTAAATTAATCCATAATTAATTTAAGACTAAAACTAATTAAATAACGTAACATCATATTAATATATTATAACTCATAATATATTAATAAACATATGTGTACAACTCTCATAAAATTATCCATAATAGTTTGGATGAGATGCAACCCAAATGGACCATGCCGGTCGGGTCAAGTATATACCAAATAAGTTATGGACTTAGACACCTTATCCAACAGTTCTACCATAAACATCATATAAAATTACAATGTGGTAACTTGGGTATGCTTTCTAGCTCCAGATGATCGTACACATCATATCCTTCCTTGGTCACTTTTGAAAAAAAAATTGAAAATCGTTTAAAACTTTTGCAGTTCCTTAGTTTGAGTTTGGATTCACACGAATGCTCCTCTAATTCGGTCAAACCAAGGCTTTAATACCAACTTGTAACATCTCAAAAGTCAGAACAAAATTTTAACTTTTCAAAAAGAATAATTCAATCCATAATGTTTACGAAACCATTGTATCAAAAGTGTTTCTTAGACATCAAAGTGTCCCAAAATCTAAATAACAAAAAACTAAAGGATGTGTATGACCACGTCTTCGCCTTGCCACGGTCCTCAAAAGTAATTGAAACAAAACAAAAATTATAATCCAACTCTTAGTGAGTTCCCCCAAAGTACCACCACATAACATAACAAACGACAACATGCATACATAGCCTTCAACATGAATAGACCGCCTCACCTGGCCTTCAGCCTACCTGGACCGCTCTCTGGGCCTTTGGCCTGACTGTACCGGCTTGCAAGTCTTCAGTCTATCCTGACCGCCCTGGGTATCTTGGCCAGCAATATCAACTAGTCCACCTTAACCCAGTAAACCATAACATATCAATACATAACATAATCAATCAATAACAGCAAACATAGGCAGTCCTACAGATCTACCAGTCTAATCACATAACCAGTAACCACATATCTCCGCATAACAACATACAACAAATCAAGATATATACTCCAATGGGCCAATCTTGGTGCCTTCGACCCATAAGTACAATGAGGAAACTCACCTCCTAGTCCGAATACAGGTTGAACGAATCTCTGCTCCAAAACCCGGCTCTACCTGACTCCTAATAATCAAAACATTTCCCATTCTAAATTAATATCAATTTCCTAAAATATCCATGGTAAAAATTGGTCAAAACCAACAAAATCAGTCGAGTCAACCTAGCCGAGTCAACTTAGACCTTGTACACGGGACGTACTTTGGATGTACGTGGGGCATACTCACTGTCTGAGGAGTCGGGGCTTTAACTGCATAGCATAACATACCAAATGGTATGTGCAACATATGCAACTGGACTTCCTCTTAACGAATTAAGAGATTAATACTTAAGGTATTACGACCAGATTGCAGATCCAATTCTCAAATATCATCCTTGACCATAAGGTTTCCAACTTTATGGTCTTGTAAGGCCAATAAGTGCTAAATGGTACAAACCCCATCCTCTTAACCCATTAAGACAACAAACACATGCATGGAGAAGGATTAAGAGACAAACCCATATTTTTATGCTTCAAAACCCCTCAAAACATCTGAAAGGACAACTTTAATGGACTAAATCATGACATACTCCAAAAAGGTCAAGACTTGGGACAAAATCCTCATGAATCAATAACTTAGCAAGATCTAAGGAAATACAAGCCAAGTTTGAAACTTTATACCTTTGTAGGATGCAAGACAGGTGAAACACCTGATCCAAGGCTCCTTCAAGCCTGCAAGGTGGTTCTACTTCCTTCTTTCTCCTTCAAGACCACAAAAAACACAAACAAAGGTCAAGAATACTCAAACAAGCGGCAAGGGTTTGCTAAAATCGAATAGAGGTGTTGGAGGCTAATGAGAGATGAGGTTAGAGGCTTTAAAGATGTTTAAATATGGTCCAAACCCAAAATTTTAGGGTTTAAAAACCTTGCACGTATGCCTTGCGTACGCGATGTACGTCCTTCATAGTAAACCCTCGCATGTACGCCCAACGTACATGACATGCGCCCAACATACTAGACCTCGACCTGAAATTACAAAAATGCCACTATGGGCCATTTGGCAAGCTTTCTCATACACAAAGGGCTAAATACCATAAACCTTCACACTTAAGGGTTAAATTTGGAAATACCTCATCGTCGGGATGTTACAGTGGGAGTCATGTTCATCTTGATCTTGCAAGAGTCAACTGACAATGATCCTTTCAGTTACCACTACCGCACGACCTGAGATGGTTTAATTGACATATTCATATTTATGTGCACTTCCAGTTGAGTTGGCAATGCTTATGAGTTCTATATTCTTCATTTAACTGCAAAAGAAAATCACATTGGTCGGTGAAAGTATAATATCAGTATGGGTGAGTTCCTAACAACACGAAAGCACTAGTAGGCCCTTGAGCTACCAGAAGGAAAGAAATTCAAAAATTATCAAAGTTCAGTCCATGAAGGAGACCCGAATGTGATTTTGGTTTGTCCTAAACCTTGTCTTATGACTATAGGGTGAAAATGAAAGTTCTGAATGGATGAGGACATATGCACCTTCGAATCTAGGTGACAAAAGGCTTGACTCTAATTCATGAAATGGTTATGAGGAAACACTTTCACTAGTAGATTTTAAGGATCTGATAAAGATCAATACGGATATTGGTTTTATTAATTACATTCTCAAATTCACAATATGATAATGACATCCCTCTTCGAATTGTGAAGTATGGCAAGGAATTGTTTAAACTTCCAGGAGATATGTATATCACGTCTTGAAGGGTTTGAATATATACACTATCTGGATAAAGTGCATAAGTTTAAGAAGCCTAATTAGAGGCTTGACGTAGCATCAAAAAATAGGAATCTACACTTCCAAAAAAGTCAAAAGGTATTGATTTCTAGAACTCTAGTTGATTTTTTAGTACATGTCAAAGCTAGTTGGAGTGTAATAACTATGTTGGTGTTGCGTGTTGACAATACTATTCATAGGGAACAACGTCTCTAGTTTGAAAGTTGCAAAAGTTGGGAACTGTTTCGCTATAGTGGACATAAGGGAAAGGGCACTCATACTTCATTACAAATCTAAAGGTTTAGATTTAGTTTAATATAACTTATTCAAAGGAATATATGAATAGCATGTTGACAATTTTCAACATTGGAGGTTCTATATATGGAAATATTATAGCAAATAATTGAACATATTTTGGACCCTTGTAATAATGAGTTGAGCCCCATATGCTTCAGATATAGGATCGATTACATATTCTATAATATTCTATTATTCTAATTTGTCAAATGCTCTGAGAATTTTGAGAAAAAAGACAAGAATTTTTAAGTGACTAAAGTTGTTAAACAATTGTCCAAAACATTATGAGATTTTACCAAAGACCGGTTGCTTGTGGACAGCTGGAAGTATGATACTATTTGGATGGACCATATTGACATGTTTGGATTGAGATGATTCTTGGTCAGAGTTGATGGTCATATGGAAATATGGAAATTTTTACAGAATGGGATATGTTTGTAAAATCTACATGTGAGTTGGAAACTTCAATTCAAGAGAAATGTCTGATGAGTGTACCTTGAATTTGAGACTTCATAACCATGAAATTGTTTCAGGTAACAAGTTTCAAGGGAGCATTTTGTAATATTGAAGGCTCGGTCTCTGTGACTTTAGAACCTCGACATCGCAGAAAGACAATGTATGTAAAGATGAAATTGTACTACGTCTTAAATAATAACAAGACTTTGGAATTGTAAAATAAGCGTCATTGGAGTACTGTCCAGTCGAGTTGTTCACAAAGGAAGGACCATCGAGAGGCATAGTATGCATGTTCATAACATGACATGACTGATGTTATTTAATTCAAATGAATAGTTGATTACTCAAAAAGTTATACAATGAAGAAATTCATAATTTTTATGGTGATTAAATAATAGGGATTTATTTATAATCAATGGGTATGATGTCATAGTTAATCACTTTATTATTGTGTTTTACTTTGCATATTTTACTTCCCTGAGTAATATATTATATCATTCAAAATTCCACAGTCGCTCATACTTTTGGAAATAAGTAGTGAATTAACACTGTCGAGAATCGATTTGTAGATTGTCCATAGAGATTGGGAATTGCATGGGATTGATACAATACTCATGAGTACCTTGAAAATAGGGATTTTAAGTATTGGATAACCCACGCTTAGAGATTACTTCATGGATTTTTATCACAAGTAATTCTAAGATGACAATTGTTGGATAAGGTGTCTAAGTCTGTAACTATATTTGGTATGTACTTGACCCGACCCGGCATGGTCCATTTGGGTTGCACTTCACTGAAACAATTTGTATAGATAATATTTTGAGAATAGTATATTTATGATTTATTAATATATTATCAGTTATAATATATTAATATGAAATCATATTATTTAATTATTATTGATCAAGAATTAATTTGGTGATCAAAAGAGACTAATTAAATATGGACACTTATATATATATATATATATATATATATATATATATATATATATACAGAATGTGCCAATGTTCATTTAAGATGGGCTAAGCTTGCATGGATAGTTCATGGAGTTTTTAACCCATAGATCCTATGGAAATGAAAGGTCATGGGTATTAGGGTTTACATGGATGTAACCCTAATCCACCATACTATATAAAGTGGTCTTTGGCACATGAAATGGCACTAGTGTGTGTGAGATCAAAGGTGGGTCGATTTCAACAAGTGCATACTATTCTCTCAAGGCTTCCAAGTTGGTTTGGTGATTTGTGATTCCACTTGAGGCATCCACATTATTGGTGCTAGGCTCTTGAAGCTCCAAGCAATCGGCCACAAAAAAAGGTATGTTATTCTACTAAGGTTTTATATTACAAGTACCCCATAACATGCTAGTTAGGTTGAGAACGTTGGAAAATTAAATTTTCATGTATAATAGAAACATATATCCAAGGTTTCTACGGTTGCATGTACACCATAGGAGTGTTAGAATGCTCAAAACCCATCAGTGGTACCAAAGCCTAGGCTTGTTTTCATTATACTTGATGCGAATTGCATGAAAAAGTCAAAAAACTGCTCACTGTTCAGTGGACTCGCCGAGTCCATGGGGCGACTCGACGAGTCCAAGTGAAAACTCATCCTACTCTTCGAGTAAGTTCTTGCACTCGGCGAGTAGGAGGCCCAAAGTGCTGATTTTCGAGTTTTGTTGTTGGAAATGGACTAGAATCATTACCCTAAACTGTTTTGGACTTATAAAATTTGTTTTTGATGTGGTAATGATTATGCTAATCCATTTTCAAAGGTTATTATCAAAGTTTCAAGTTTTATATATGTTTATATGATTCTTGAAATTGTTGATATGAATGTTCATGCTTGTGAGTTTTAGTAGATCAAAGGAATTATTTGCAAATTGTTTATTAGTGTAATTCTTGATCTAAATGCCAATTAATGGACTCCATAACTTTTCCTCAAGTTATGGAATTCCAAAAGTCTTTTCTTTAAAATCATTAAAACTCATAAGTTATAGAAATGAAAAGTCCTGAATAGTTTCAAAACTTGGCCTCAAGTCTTGGAATGTGTAAAGTCTCACACACACTTTAATTCCAAACCCTAGAGTTTTAAAAGTTAAAATTCAACCCTTATACTTTATACTATTATAAGTTAATAATATATATATATATATATATATATATATATATATATATATATATGTATAAGATCGAGTTAGTCTTACCGTTAGTAGGCCTCATTCACGAAGCCAGTATATAAGGGGGGGGGGGGGGGTATAAGGTTGTTTCCTATAAAATGACAGCTTAATGGGTGTCTACTCTCACCCACCGCTTCCTTGACTAGTGGATGGTCGTTAGCCGAATGGGGAGGACAAGGACTATAATTCTCATTAATAGTATAATGATGAAGATAAAGTAACTAAACCTTTTATAAATTCCCAATCTTAGTTACTTCAGGAAAATGTGAATTTGGTGCTAACCCATAAAATTACACTTTCTACCTTACCAAGTCCTTAGTGGAGCGTGTGTGGTTAACCGACACACTAACATGGACTAGTAAGTGTCGCAAAGGGTAACTTAATGTTTATCATAGATCGTTGGAGCGTATGTGGTTAACCGTCACATCGATTAGGTGATAAAGTTAAGGATACCAAGTTAATTTGTATGGTTATTCACACCTTGTTTGTGAACCTCGACATCCCAGTCACAAACTTGAGAGGGCACAATCGGGATTTAAACATGCCATTGAAAAGTTCAATGAATCTCAAAAGATCTAGGAGTTTCAATCCAATTAAAACCTAATATCTATTTCATTTTTCATGGTGGAAATTGGTGAATCGTCATTCGCCTACCTTCAAATATTTTATAGCCTGGATTACGGCATCCCTATTCCAAGTTATAAAGTATTGTGTTGGGTCCTTGCCTTAATATTACATTTGGGTGTCTTATTAAGGATTCTATATATAATCTAAGCTTGTCTTTTTTCTTTTTCAGATGTCTTCCAACAGTGCTGCTTCGGGCTCAAACCCAACAAGCTCCTTCTCTCTCATGAACATTTGTGGGAGAGTCATTTTTGATGGTTCAAACTTTAATGATTGGATCAGGAACATCAGGATGGTCACTCGTTATGAGGACAAGGAATATGTCCTTGACAAGGAGCTGAAAGAAACTGATGAGCCTACTGCTACTCCACAGGAGATCGTTGACTTCAGGACTCATGAGAGAGATGCCACCAAGGTGGCATGTATCATTTTGGTCACAATGACAGATGAGCTCCAGAAGTCCTATGAGGACTTTTACCCTTTTGAGATGCACATGGACCTGATGGACAGATACTATCAGAGTGCTCATCAAGAGAGGTATGGAATCATCTCTTCCATGATAACACCCCGAATGAAGGATGGTAAGCCCATCACGGGCCACATGCAGAAAATGAAAAGGTTTGTGGACCGTTTGCTGAAGTTGAATGTGAATTTCCTCGAGGAGTTGGTTATTGACATCATACTGCACTCCTTACCTACTTGTTATGATCAGTTCCGAATGACCTATCATGTGAACAAGGAGGATGTCATATTCAGCAAGCTTCAAGGACTTTTGAAGAACGCCGAAAGTGGTCTCAAACGAAAATCGGTTGTTACTACTCCTACTCCTAACACCGCCCCTGTTCTGGCATGTGGGCAAAGTAGAGGGAAGAAGAGGAAGACCCCTGCGAAGGGTACCAAGGGAAAGTATCTTGATGGCTCCTCTTCGAGTGGAACCAAAGGTGGTTATGTCACTCCTTCCAACCCAAAGGAAGCTGAATGTTTCTATTATCATGATAAGGGACACTGCAAACAAAACTGCCCCAAGTACCTGCAAGATGTTAAGGATGGGAAGGTCAAACTTACCTATGCAGTTATTTACACTATAATGTCTAATAACTCATTGCATACTAATTCGTGGGTCCTTGATACAAGTTCTGGTATTCATATATGTTCTGATTTGCAAGACCTAAGAAGAAGTGAGGATCTGGAGCACGGAAAGATAAACTTGATCATAGGAAAGATTCACCTGTCACCAAGATTGGAGTTTATTCTTTGTTGCTAAGTAGTGGGTTAATGTTAGATTTGAATAAGTGTTGTTACTCGTCTGAAATGGCGAGAAATAATATTTCTCTTCATGGTTTGTACAAACAAGGGTTTGTTTTAAAGCATTACATTGTGATGCTTTAAAATAATGTTCCTTATTTTAAAGCATTGTCATCTTGGACATTGTGATGATGTATATGAAACTGTGTCGGTTGTAGACAACTTAGGAAATAATGTGTTGCCTATCGATTCTTCCACTAGTTTGGATATGGCATCCTTTTGGCATTGTCATCTTGGACATGTCAACAAGAAGCACATAGGCCAACTCCAAAAGGCTGGAGTCTTGGAGTCATTTCACTTAAGGTCAAATGATAGTTGCGAATCTTGTTTACTTGGAAAAATAACTAAGTCACCCTTCACTGGGACTTGTGCTAGGGTTTAAGGTTTGTTGCACCTCATACACACATGTGTGTGTGGGCCCTTCAGAACCGCCACAAGCGATGCTAACTGCTTCTGTGTGACTTTTAATGATGATTACAGTAGATATGGTTATGTCTACTTAATCAAGCACAAGTCAGAAACCTTTGAAAAGTTCAAAGAGTTTAAACAGGAGGTGGAGAATCAGCTAGGCAGGAACATTAAGATGCTTCGATCCGATCGAGGAGGAGAGTATCTTAGTACAGAGTTCCTTGACTATCTTAAGGAATGTGGAATTGTTTCACAATTGACACCTCCCAGAACACCAAAACTTAATGGTGTGGCTGAGAGGCGTAATCGAAACTTGTAGGACATGGTTCGTTCCATGATGAGTTGAGCTTCGTTACCAATCTCATTATGGGGGCATGCCTTGGAGACTACCACCCATATCCTTCATCTAGTCCCTACAAAGAAGGTTGCCAAAACACCTCATGAGATGTGGACTAGGAAACTTCCCAATTTAGACAACATCAAGATTTGGGGTTGCGAGGATTTCCTGAGGCATGAGACTCACAAAAAGCTTGAACCTCGAAGTGAGTGGTGTATTTTCATCGTCTAGCCACAAAAATCCTTTGGTTACCTCTTCTACAGACCCGGTGATAATGTAGTCTTTGTAGCAGGGAGAGTTGTCTTTCGCGAGAGAGAATTCATAAGTCAAGGAAACTGTGGGAGGCAAATTGACCTTGAAGAGCTTCAAGAGATAAGTGGTGAAGGAACCTCAAACAGTAGCAATAAAACTGAGGAGGAAACTCATGTTGAACCAACTGACGAGTATGTACCTCTAAGGCGTTCCACTAGAGTTAGGAATGCACCTGAGCATTACTATGGTTTCCATATTACTGCGGAAGGTGATACATTTATCAATGATAGTACACTGGTAAATTTGGATGACACCTATAGGGAAGCCATGGAAAGCCCTGAGTATGCTAAATGGAAAGAGGCTATGGATAGCGATCAAGTTTGGAACTTGGTTGACAATGTATTGGGTCGTAAGACAGTCGGGTGCAAATGGATCTTCAAGAAGAAGACCGACATGGATGGGAAAGTGCACACCTATAAGGCCCGACTGGTTGCGAAGGGCTTCACACAAAATTAGGGAGTTGACTATGATGAAACCTTCTCACCAGTAGCGACGATTAAGTCGATTAGGATTATGCTAGCCACTGCTGCATTTCATGATTATGAAATATGGAAAATGGATGTCAGAACTGCTTTCCTTAATGGAAAGTTGGTTGAGGATCTTTACATCAGTCAGCCAGAGGGTTTTGTCAATGCAGAGTACCCCGATAGAGTGTGCAAGCTTGAGAAATCCATCCATGGATTGAAACAAGCATCTCGCAGCTGGAATCTTTGTTTTAAAGAGAAAGTCAAAGAGTTTGGCTTTTTGAGAAGAGAAGATGAGTCCTGTGTATATGTCAGAGCTAGTGGGAGTATAGTTAGCTTTTTGGTATTGTATGTGGATGACATACTATTCATAGGAAATGACAACCCAACTTTGTCGGAGATTAAGTCCTGGCTTGGGAAGTGTTTCGCTATGATGGACCTTGGAGAAGCTGCCTCTATCCTAGGGATAAGGATATTGAGAGAAAGGAGTAAAAGACTAATTGGACTTAGTCAGAACACCTACTTGGACAAGGTGTTGAAGAGATTCAACATGCATAATTCCAAGAAAGGTGATTTACCAATCCAAAGCAATACCGAACTGAGCAAGGGTCAGAGTTCGAGTACAGAGACTGAGATAGCTCAGATGAGGCGATTACCATATGTTTCTGCCGTTGGCTCGATCATGTATGTTGTGACTTGTACACGCCCTAATGTGGCTTTTACTTTGAGCATGTTCAGAAGATATCAGG
Source organism: Lactuca sativa (assembly GCF_002870075.4). Taxonomy (NCBI): domain Eukaryota; kingdom Viridiplantae; phylum Streptophyta; class Magnoliopsida; order Asterales; family Asteraceae; genus Lactuca; species Lactuca sativa. The sequence continues at coordinate 252,181,978 of NC_056627.2, read as the reverse complement.
GGAATCCTGGCAAGGCTCACTGGACTGCGGTAAAGAACATTCTCAAGTACCTGCAGAGGACTAAGGACTAGGTCCCTACCCTTGGTGGGAGTGATGACTTGAGAGTAGTGGGGTATAATGATGCTAGCTTTCAGACTGATTGGGATAATTTCCGCTCTCAGTCGGGCTGGGTCTTTACCTTGAATGGAGGAGCAATTACCTGGAAAAGTTCCAAGTAGGAGACAGTAGCTGATTCAACATGTGAATCAGAGTACATAGCGGCGAGTGAAGCGGCGAAGGAGGCGATATGGCTGAGGAACTTCATCGGAGACCTTGGAGCTATACTGGCTATAATGGATCCTATGGAGATTTTCTGTGATAGTAATAGTGCAGTTGCCCTAGCCAAGGAACCAACAGATCATGGCAAATCCAGACACATTGACAGAAAATATCACTTCATAAGACACAAGATAGAAGGACTCCTCGTGGAAAAGAGGGTATCGTCAGAAGAAAACCCAATAGATCCCCTTACAAGGGACTGACTAGGGTTAGGCATTTGCAACATGTGAGGTGCATCGGGCTGAAGGACCATATTAATTTTACAGATTAGATAACTATTTATGAAACTTGTAAAATGTAATTGACATTTTATGATTAAATAAAATTTGTTTTTTACTTATAAGTAAGGTGTTTCTATCTTGTGTCAATTGTTTACTATTGTTTCAACTTTGCATGTTTTGACTTCCAGAATAATTAGTTTATTCAAATTCTCCACAATCATTCATACTTTGGAAGTAGGTATGATTCAAGACTGTCATGAATTGGGCTTGTAGATGTCTAAGGTGTTGGACATAACAAAACTTGCTACAACATTCATGAGTGCTCATAAGTTCTAAGTATTGGATTAAACCTACGCTCACTTGTATCACTTCATGGAATTTATCTCGAGTGATCGTGAGACGGTAATATCATATAACTATTCAAACCTAGAGATATGAGTTTTTGACTGCAAGTTGGTTGTATATTGATTGTACGAAAATGCATCAGTAACTTGATGTTATAAAACGTGCCTTTTTGTATGATTCAACAAGTAGTTAGTACAAGCATATGAGTCGAAGCTTATCTGTTCCTTTTTGTCCTTGGAGGATTAAAAGCGATATCTGGGCCCCTCGATGATTTTGTTTTGACCTATGTGTCGGGCCCGGTCAGAACTGAATTGATGTGTTCAGTTTAGTTCTATGTCAAACAAATCAGAAATCGGGAAACAAACTGCTGGACAATAAGTATGACATTGTTCCATGTATTTGTCCGGCTGTTATCTATAACAGAGGATTATATGATCACTTATCTAAAATGGCACTTCATATTTCAACAAAGTTTTAAGAGCTACGATTGTTGGTCGGTTTGTGAAGTCATACTTGAAACTATAGTTATTAGACTCATCCAAGTGGGAGACTGTTGGATAAGGTGTCTAAGTCCGTAACTATATCTGGTATGTACTTGACCCGACTTGGCGTGATCTATTCCGGTTGCACTTTACCGAAACAATTTGTATGGATAATCTTTTGAAAATAGTATATTTATGACTTATTAATATATTATTAGTTATAATATATTAATATGAAATCATATTATTTAATTAGTATTGATCAAGAATTAATTTGGTGATCAAAAGGGACTAATTAAATTTGGACTCTTATATATATATATAGAATGAGCCAATGTTCATTTAGGATGGGCTAAGGTTGCATGGATAGTCCATGGAGTTTTTAACCCATGGATCCTATGCAAATGAAAGGTCATGGGTATTAGGGTTTACATGGATGTAACCCTAATCCACCATACTATATAAAGAGGTCTTTGGCACATGAAATGGTACTAGTGTGTGTGAGATCAAAGGTGGGCCGATTTCTAAAAGTGCATACTATTCTCTCAAGGCTTCCAAGTTGGTTTGGTGATTTGTGATTCCACTTGAGGCATCCACATTATTGGTACCAGGCTCTTGAAGCTCCAGGCAATCAACCACAAGAAAAGGTATGTTATTCTAGTAAGGTTTTATATTACAATACCCCATAACACGCTAGCTAGGTTGAGAACCTTGGAAAATCAAGTTTGCATGTATAATAGAAAAAACATAGATCTAAGGTTTTTTAGGGTTACATGTACACCATAGACTGTTAGAATGCTCAAAACCCATCAATAATATCTTATATTCTTAAAGTAGTGATATATAGTTCATAGTTTACATATCAGTTGTGCATTGGTTTGCTCAAACACAATTGAGGTATGTATCTTTAGTTTCTGATTTTCGAAATTACTAGGATGCATATTAGGTTTTTGTTATTCAAAGTATGTTGCCTTAATGTGAAGACATAAACCTTTTAGGTTGCATGTTCCCTTCTTTTAATGCTAAGTGATTTTCCACATTGAGCATTTTGTTGTAACCTAATAAAATTATCATTTTCCAGATTGGCGTAGCTTGAAACTTAGTAGAATCAACGATGAAACATAGCGCATGGAAGCCTATGATGTGGAAAGGTTATTCTAAAACACACATTTTAGTGGGATCCACAACATGGTAGCCGTTGCAGCCCAAAACCCTGGATTTTTAGGGTTTCTCTTGTATATAAACACTTTACCTCCCATTCAAGGTCATCTTCTGTGACAACTAGAAATTTTTGAGGCAATCAACGTCTACAGAGGTCTTATAGATAAATGTACCCACAACGTATGTGTATGTAACCTAGTTTCAATAAAACTTTGAAAACCATAAGGGCATAGTTATTATAAGTTAATATATATATATATATATATATATATATATATATATATATATATATATATATATATATGTATATATCTTAAGAAACCATGTCGTAAATAACATTGACAAGTCAATAAACTATAAACCAAATTCACACCTTTACCAAATACCCCCAAGACCAAAATCACCCCTTAGTGGGTGATCTCTAAACCGAAAACCCTTCCATGAGGGACCCCAAGACTGAAATTAACACCAAACAAAGCACCTAGGCCGAAATCACAATTTGAAAAGGATGTAGGACCGAAAACCCCAAGGACAAGCCCACTAAGGCTGAAAACTCCTTGTGTAAGAGAGTTAGGACCAAAACCACAAAGGAAAGGAAGTGATTTCGATCATGCATGGCAGAAAATACCACCATGTACCATCCTAAAGTGAATTCAGTGGGACTTAAGAGGATAAGGTTTGACTTTATGACTTGATAGTGTAATCTTTTCCCATGCAAAACAAATAACCAACAATATCCCACATTTTATCCACCAGTCACCCAAGTAAACATCATATCAAATTACCTCCTTATCTTAAGGATGAACCTAATCCAAGATCCCACCATTTGTCCATTCTACTTCCAGTTATCTTCCCTTTCTCTCCCAAAAGAAATCTCCAAGCTCCAAAGGATTGAATCTTCAAACTTAATCTTAGTATTTTTAGTAAGTTTTTCTAGTGGATCTAGTGTTTTGTTACACTTTCTTGTTAGTTTCATATGATTTACACATACTATTATGTGTTAAAACCCTTAGGATAATATCACCTCCAAGGAAGTTCATCAACTCCATTCAAGAGTTTAGGCTTCAAATCCTCACTCCATCACTTCAAACAACCCACAAATCCACTCAAGGTGAGTTCATACCCCCACATTTTCAAGCTTCTTTATGTTTTAGGAGGTGGGGGATACAAATAAAACTTTGTTTATCACACAAATATTTACATGTTTTCATCTTTATGTTAAAAATAAGATATTAGTTGCATAATATAAGGTTAATACTAGTTTTTGCATAATTATTTGTGATATATATTAGTTTGAATTGCAAAGCTAACAAACAAACATAATCTATGTTATAAAGTCATAAGAAAATTTATGATTTGTAAGACTACATGGTTTTTGGAAACTTCTACTAAAAGATAGTTTTTCTAGAAAAAATGGTTACATTATAGTCATTTACTAATTTGGTGGGTTACAACCCAAAAATATTATGCTTTGGTTTCATATTTTGACACTAGACAAGATAACAACTTTATATTTATATAATAGATTATACAAATAGTCTCAACAAACACATAAGATAAACTATAATTGGTATAGTTTGGAAGTCACAAACCACACTTTCATTTCAAAAAGAACCATATAATTTTTCAAAGGTATCATTATTTCATTTTACAAGAAAAAGGAGTCATAGTTCATGTAAATCTGTTGATTCTCTTGTGAGACGTTCCTTCACCGTACCTACCTAGTGTACACCTTAAGTCCTGCATTATAACCAAAGTCTCCTAGAGGGAGAGTGAGATAGTTGTGTATAGATCAATACGGAATTGACAACCCCACACCTCATTTGTTCGCTATAGTTAGACCGGCAAGTCTAGGGTGACAAAAGTCTACCAGCTCCGATGCCTGAAGAATGTTGTTCAGGCATATCAGTCATATTAGCATGGTTATAATAACTCACGTAGGGATTAACAAAACAATTTGGTTTACGGAGTAACTTACACTTCATTAGTTTTATGAAAAGATATAATTATATACTACTTTTCAGTACAGTAATACGAATACTTTTTTGGTCTTAGGGTTTAAGACTACAATTCAAACTTAAGAAAATATTGGATTTTCTGGAAACATACATTATCATTCTACATGGAAAAGATACGTAGAAAATACCAACATTTATTGTTCATATTAAAGAAAGTATCAGATTTTCTAGAAGTATATAAAATCATCTTACATGAAAACGTTACAAATCCTTCTCACACAAAATGTTTATGAACTCACCAACTTAATTGTTGACACTTTTCAAAATCACTTGTATTCTTAGGAAATCAGTAAACAGGTATTTGAACCACTTCGAGGGATGGCGTCACTATTTTATGTTTTCTACTTTTCAGTTATTTGTATTCAACTTTTGAGCAAATAGAATTTTGTAAACAATGTAATACTTGAACTCTCAATGTATGAATGTTTGTGTTGTTATGTTTCATTTATACTCAATTGTTATGATACTGTACATGAAGTCACTCCATCTGCCCCCAGACGTTTCTGTCGTTCTGGTTTGGCGGTATAACATCTTCCCCAACCTTCATTACCCTAAAACCTTATAAAACCTAAACCTGGCCTCTCTCGGTGATTTTAGCTTATATTGGTGCCATGGTGGCTTGAAGAAGAAGAAGAAAGTGTTCTTATGTGTTCTTCCAGCAAGCAAGCCTCATCATCCTTCTCTGGTGCATTCTCTGGACCTTTGTTAGTGTTCAAGATTCTAGCTTTTTTGGTGACATGCTTCTAGATCTAGATTTTTTGTCCCTTTTATTCATGTTTGTGAATGTTTGAAGGAATGGAATCCATAAATTTGGAAACTTAATGGATCCACTGGGTCCCTTTGAGGTCGTATGTTGTAGATCTGGAGTATCTTGGAGAATTTGGTCCCATGCAAAAGTTTAAGCTCATTTTTTCATGATTATTACCTAAATTGGGTAGGACATGTAATGGACATTCATGTCCATAAAGTTACGATTTTTATGGTCCATTAGGTGTAGGAAACACTTCTGGAAACTTAAGGGAAATGGATTTTATGATTAAGTTCTTAATTGTTGAGTCATACCTTAATTTTCCATTAGGACCTAGGTTTTGAGATATTAATGTATGGGGATGTCTTGAGGGATAAAATTGGAAATTGTATCCATCAAGAACTTAGGAAGAAGTAGATCTGAGCTTTGGAGCCCTTGGTGTGGTGGGAAGCGTCTGAATGCATTAAGTTGTTGTAGATCCAGTTCCCACGACGTCGCGACTGGTATGAGCCCTGACTGTTTTGTCATCTTGTTGCCACGATGTGGCCAATAGGAGGCCATGGTGTGTCCAATCGCTGAAGTGTTTTTGGTTTTTCGACTTTGGACTATTGACTTTGACTTGTTGACCTAGGTTGACTTTTGTTCAAGATTATTGGTTTCAGTGCATAGACTAAGGTTGGACCTAGTATGCTTTGATATGTGTTGTAGCACTAGTTGAGTAGCTTTGAGCAGTGATTTAATTGATTGCTAGTCAAGATTGTTGGCTTCGTGATTCAGGTGACTCTTCTCACTATAATGTATAGGATGCTAGTTGTCTTTGTGACTCTTGCATTGTGTGTTGGACGGGGCTTGTTTATATGTTGGGGTACGCCTGTATGTGTGTTAGGCATGGCATGCTCGTATGTTGGGATGGGCCCGTATGTATGATGGGTGGGGCTCGTCATGATGGGCGTGGTCCGATGTCATGTATGGTATGTGGTATTTTAGGGAACTCGCTAAGCTTTGTGCTTACCGTTTATGGATTAAAAAATTTAAGGTACTTCTAGTTCCATGGGGAAGGGCCCGACATGACTGCATCGCATACCTTGAAGGCTTTTCCACACTAATTACATTTGATTTGCTCTAATGTTTGAGAAATACATTTTTATTATGTTGGTTTTGTAATATATGACTATATGACTTGATGGCTTAAAAATGAAAATTTTTGCCACTATTTTTAGGACCTTGCATTAAAACTCCATTCTGATAGAAGGAGGAACAGACGAGAGAAAAAGTCATTGGTGTTACAATTATCAAGGGGGAAAACGAGAAACGCATTCTATCTCAGCTTGTTCCACCCTTTGGGTGGGTATAAAATTCTATAAAATAGTCTCATTTGACTGGGTCAATAACCAATTTAGTTCTTGTTATAGGCATGCCAAATGCTTAAATCGACCTTGTTATATTTTGTCTCGTCCAATCCCACTTGCCAAACGCTACCTTAGAGAACAATTGATCAAGAACCTAAAAAAGGGTTGTACATTTGAAGGTTAGACGTGCATGCGCTAGATCATAGCGAAAACCCACCAGGTTTCTTTTTTTAAATATGCCAAGTTTTTTATCGAAAAAAACCCGAATATACATTTGTTCATAATTTTTCGTCATCTTTCATTAGATCCATATTGATACATAAAAAATATTTTTCTTTTTGAAAAAACCCACTTCATTTTTTTTTTTTTTAATATTTACACATATTTTTTTATCGAAAAAAATAATATATATATATATATATATATATATATATATATATATATATATATATATATATATATATATATATCAAAATTCATCATTTTTGGTACTCTTTAAATAGACATCAATATCGATGTAAAATGTGTAATTTTTTTTCCACAATGTACATTAGATTCAGACTGTAAAGCAGATTCACACTATGAACAGATTGACACTGTGAATCTAATCTGCATATAATTTTGTTTTGGCATTCACAATGTAAATTTAACTTACTATTTCAACTCTCTTAATAATTCACAAATTAATTTAGTCAAATTTACATGTGAATTGAAGTATATTTCCTTGTGGTTTTATAATATGTTAACATTTTAATTACTCATAAATTGGTTTTGTAAAATTCAAAAGTGAATTTATTCACATTTTGAATACTAAAAACAAAATTATATGTAGATCAGATTCACAGCGTGAATTTGTTCACAGTTTGAATATGATTCACAGTGTGATCAGATTTACAGTGTGAATTCGTTCAGAATTTCGTTTTTTTTTTTTTTTACAAATATAAGAATGTTTATTTAAAGAGTACCAAAAATTATGAATTTTTTGATTTATTTATTATTTTTTTTTTGATAAAAATAAGCCTAAATATTAAAAAAATTAACAAAAGGAAGTGGTTTTTTGGGAAAAAAAAGTTTATTTCTTGTATATTACTACAGAAGTCTATTGAAAAATTATAAAAAACATATGAATTTCGATATATATTCAGTATTTTTTTTATAAAGTACTAAAAATAATAATAATAAAGTAGGTTTTTTTGTTACGACCCGGTGCATGTGCATCCAACCTTTTAATGACCATCCATTTTTTGGCCCTTGATCTTTTTCTTTCAAGCGACCAATATTTGTTTCTTGGTTTCATGGTTTAAAATGGTTCATTGTTGAGCTTTTGCCATATATATATATATATATATATATATATATATATATATATATATATATATATATATATATATATATATATATATATATATATACACACACAAGAATATAAAATATATAGCATTATCTAATGAGACAGTGAGAATTATAACTCACCTTGTTAGTTGGTGAAGACCAATTGCCCTTTTGTCTTCCAATATTCAATTGATGCATATTGATCCATCTTCTTAGCTCAAGGCCCATTCATACACGTAGTCAATTTTATTAAAACTTGTCCTAGCTTATTTAAATATTAATGACGCTCTTTGTCAAAACGACCACTCAATGGATCATAATTCTACTTTCTGAATTTCTACCTCTAAACCTATTCCAACCAATGTGTTGAGCATCTCATACGAATTGTAACATCCGAAAATTCAGGTATTATATTTATTCATTTTATTTTGAGTTTTGTGGAAGAACTCGGCGAGTTGGTGCGTAGACTCGCCGAGTAGAGACGCGATTTCTCACCCGGATTAATGACCGGACTCGACGAGTCGCATTGGTGGACTCAGCGAGTCTGCGTTGTTTAATGAAACCCTAATTTCTCGGGTTTGGGGCTATTTAAAGGGCCTTATGGCCGTCATTTGTGCTCACCACTCCCCAGAGCGAAACCCTAGTGAGCTTGAGTGTTTGGAGTGAGAAAAGGAGCCATTGTTGACCTTGGAGGTGTTATCTAGCAAGGGAAAGGAAGCTATAGCCAAGGGGAAACAAGAGGATCAACTTCCTGAAGATCTGAGGTCCAGAACATCACGTTTGAGGTACTATTTTCGAACCGTTTTCTGTTAAGGTGATGTTCATGTTGATTTAGGGCTTATTGAGCCCTTTTGTGGCTAGATCTAGTGCTTCCTTGGTCCCTTAAGCGAGTTAGGTTCTGGATCTGGACCCTTGGAGGTCCAGAGTGTCCCTTTGTCCAAGCTTTTTTATGAATCCATGGAGGTTTTGGTTTGGGATCTTTGTGCTTGAGGTCAAAACACCATTTATGAGTCATTAGGTGTGTTATGAGCACCAAGACATGAACTTTACGTGATAAATAAGCTTGGAAGGACTGGATCTATGAGTTAGTGGAACAGATCTGACCTCAGAAGGTCGTTTGGGGTTGTGCATGGAATGCACTCGCCGAGTCCATTGCCAGACTCGATGAGTTGGTGCGGGTTGTTCAGTGATTTCGAACCCGGGGTTGAGAAACTGAGTCGGGTGAGTGACTCGGTGAGTCGGAAGGGACTCAGAGGAATCGGGTCCCCGTAGAGACACGGCGAGTCCACGCCAGACTCGGCGAGTTGAGTTGACCATTGACCAGAGTTGACCGGTGTTGACTTGATAGGGTTAGTCAACCTTAGTTGGGAAAGTGTTAATTAGAGATGTATTGTGTTATAGGAGGACTATAGCTCGGGAGATCGAGCACTAGTGATTTCAGGGATTTACGAGTTATCGAGATACGAGAGGTGAGTCTTCTCACTATACTTTACCTTGAGTAAGTAATCAGAGTTATGTGATAGAGTATTTGTATGCTATATGTATGTTATGTGTTGTACTTCATTATTTCTATGTGATTTATGTTGTGCATGTTTATAGAGTTGGAACCGGAAGGTTCACAGAGTTAGAACCAGAGGATTCGCAGAGTAGGGTCCACGGACCCACAGAGTTATAGCCTCGAGTGGCTAATATGTGCTATATGTGGTATTTTGGGGAACTCACTAAGCTTTGTGCTTACAGTGTTTGATGTTATTTGTTTCAGGTACTAGTGAGGATCGCGGGAAGGCACCGGTCTGATCAGTACACACACGGGACTTTTATGTTATGAGATCTTGGGATTTTTATAAGCTACTAATTTGAGTTTCAAACAATGATGTTTTTATGAATATTGAATGAATTGTGTTTGTATAAAAAGCGAAAAATTGTTTTGAAATTTACGGTGTTACACTACCTAATTCATTACAATCTAATATACAATGCATCGATTAACTAATCTCGCTAGTTAAGGTTTCAAACCCTAACCTGCAATGGATTTTATTGTGTAAATCACTTATAAAAGTTTTTCAAGGCTTCTAAACACTTGATTAAACATCAATAACAAGTTATCTGGGAGTAATCTTGCATAATCAACTTAATTCATAAAAACACCATGGAAACCATAAATAGATTCAACATGAAGAAGATGATTACCTTAGGGGCTTTTGATGTTATCCTTACCACAAACACATAAAATCCCCACTTGACCCTTCTTCGATCTCTAAATTATCAGAGCTTGGCTCTATAGGGTTTGAGGTGTGTTTTGGCAAGAATGAACTCTAACTAATGTATTAATCAGTCTCGAAACGTGCCGCCATGAGGTCTCCGTCGGATTAGGTGTCTAAGCCAATAACAAAATTAGTATAATCTTGATTTATTAGCAAAGTCCTTTTGGGTTGCCCTCAAACCTACTAACTGACATGAACGCTTTTTGGAGAGATATACCGATTTATTAAATTATTATATGATTAATAAATTAATTAGAAATCAAACTTAATGATTTATTAATATATTACAAGAATAATATATTAATTAGAAATAGTATTGCTTAACTAAAAATTAATTAGAAATTAATTGGAATTAATTTTGAGATTAAATAGATTAATTAAAAGTGGAAGGACTAAAGGTGACAAGGTTCAAAAGTTGAGCATTGACCAATTCTAGAACCTCCCATAGAGGTGACGATTTCTAAAGGATTTCTAGAGAGTTTATAGAGGTATTCTTGGGATCTAAGGAAGCTTGGAATGCCTTAGGGAGGAAGCAATGGGGTAAGGGCTATTTAAAAGGAACATGCCTTACATACAACATTCCTAACACCTATATAAACCCCTAAGGGTAATTTCGAAAATATCTCATTCTAAGAGATTAGATTCTAAATTCTTCCTTCTCTTCTCCTCTCCTCTTTAGCTTTCAATTGCTAGGGATTATGTGTGAGCCATTAGAGGCACGACACTTTTGGTGCTTGCTTTCCAAAGACCAATCAATAAGGAATACTAGTTTATTTGCTATAATAAACTAAAGGTATGTAACTTCTAATATCCTTTTCATAATTTTGAAAATAGCAACATACTTCTAGGGTTCTTGATATTCGATAGTTATTTGGAAATCATAGTGAGAACATAGATCTTATAGGTTGCATGTGAACTTAGGGTTTAAGTTTTTCTGCCAAAATATGATTTTTGTAACCAATAAAACCCATCAGTGGTATTAGAACCATTGTTCTCATTGATTTTGCACAAGTTGAATAGATCAAAATTAGGGTTTATAGAAACTAAATACTAAGGAGACAATTTTCGAAAATTCCTAGGGTTCTTGAAACCCTAGCCTCCAATTTTGCCCATTTTCGAAAATTGAGGAACCCATTTTATCGTTTACCTTATTTACTTATTTGTTATTTTAAAATCCTTAAAACTTAAACAATTGAATTCAGATAAATGCTAGCCTATTTACGAAAATTAGAAGGGTTAGGATAAGGATTAAACTTGAATTATTTTATTAATTGGTTAATTGTAAATAATTATTTAATCCATAATGGTTTAATTAATTTAATTAATTTTTTAAATAAAAAGATAAAGGTTAAATCAAAATTGGTTTATTTTTAAATTAAATTATTTTTATATTATTTTCGAATATTTTAATTTAAACCTAGTATTTTAGAAAAGTTTTAAATACACCTTATACTATATATAATTAAGGGTTAGTATATTATATGTATAAGACAAGTGAGTCAAATCGCTAGTATACCTCACTCACGAAGTCATACTATACGGGGAGTTTAAGGAAGCGATCTATTAAATGACCATCATTAGGTATTCACTCTCACCCCCTGCTCTCTTGTATGGTAGAGGGTCGTTAGTCGAACGAATTTGATAGGACATAATCTCATTAATAAGTATAGTAATAAAAAGTAACTAAACCATTTTTAAAATCTCACTCTTAGTTACTTTAGGAAAAATAGGAAAATTATGTTAATCCATAAAAACACACATCATGCTTTATATGTCGTTAGTGGAGTGTGTGTGGTTAAGCGACACCCTAATAGGGACTATAAAGAGATACGATAGACATCTCGAAAATTTTTATTGTTTATGGAGCGTATGTGGTTAACCGGCACATCAATGTGAGATGATAAATGACATCGAGGTTGTCAAGTGGGTTTTAATGGTTATTCACATCTCAGTCGGAAAAGTGATAGCATAATCTGAGATTAAACATGTCATTAATAAGATTCAATGAATCTCAAAGGATCTTGGAGTTTCATAATATTGGAATTGGTAAAAGCGTTACTAACCTAAAAATATTTGAATTGTATTACAGCATCCCGCTTCATAGTTCGAATTGAAAATATGGATCCTAGCCTTGATTTAAATTTTGGGTTAATAATTAAGGATTAAAATCAATTAACTTGAATTCTTTTTCTCCTAACATTAGATTTCATATGAAGATAGAAATGGTCTTCCTCGTTCTTTTAGAAATGATTTTCCTCTTCGTTCTGAAAACGATTTGCCTCATTCTGAACAAGGTGAAAATGTTTTCCCTTCTTTGGGAATTAGTGGAACTGGATATCATGCTTCTTCAACTCTTCTTCCTCTTGCTCCTCCTCTTGTGACTCTCCCAACATCATGTTTTCGTCAAGTTAAAAGATATAAAACAACTCAAGCCCTATTGGCATGTAGACATCAAGATGGAAATTATGTGTGCATGCATGTTCTACAAATGAAATCGTACATTGACAAGTTGGATAGAATGGGTGTCTTTTTCCCAAGGGAGCAAGCCTTTGATTTGGTTCTTCTCTCGCTTCCTAAGTCATATGGTCAGTTTATTAAAAAATTCCATATGAAGCATCTCGATGTGACCCTAATTGATCTGACCCAAATATTGATTATTTCTATAGCATAAATGCTTAAGATCACATCTAAAGCAGAGATGTTTTGGGTTTTAATTCCAAGGTTTCCATAGACATTGAAAATGGTGACAATGGTATTCCAGAAAAGACTTCTCTTCCTATTGGAAAGGGGTCGTCCAAGATCAAATCGTTTGATCGTTTGGTAAATGGAAAAAATAGTTATGGGATCATTCCATGTGTTAACCCCAAATAGTCCATTTGTATTTATAACCAACTGAAGGGACATTGGAAACGAAGCTGCCTAAAATACCTAAAATATCTTAGAGATAGTAAAGTCAAGTCGTGTGACTTCACTTAAGGTACATCCATTATCTGAATCCATTGTTTTATAAGTTTCTATTCATAGACTCCTAATACATGATGTGATGATCACATTTTGATGGTATTAAAGGAGTTAAGAGGAAGAAGGAAGTTTGAGCAAGGTGAGCTAAATCTGAACATGAGAAATGGACTTTGGTCACATGGTTTGAAGATAAGAATTTGGAGCTACTACTAAGGAGTTAGGATAATTTAATAGATTGCTATTACTCTTCGGAGATTTCTAGAAACATATTTTTCATTTTTATGCGTTATAAGGACAAGTTCCAACTTTTCGTTTATTTTCAATAAAATTGAAATTTTGGTTTATCTAGTTGTCTTATTTTCGTTGCAATTGCATTTATGAAAGTGTAGGTTACATTTTTGATAATAGCAATATTAATTGTGTATTTGATACGCATGATCGCTTCTGGTTTTGTCATAAATGACTAAGTGACAAGAGTTCTCATCACCAAAGTATCAATTGAATAAAAACTCGAAGTCATACAATTCAAATTGTGTGATGCATGAGAATCTTGGTCATTGATAAATTATGATTAATTCATTGATCACATGTTTATGAGAGTCAAGTGAAGGACTAATAGATCTATGACATGTTGATATGGGCTATTGAGTTTCACCACAAAGGATGATAACTCTATTCGTCATGATTTTTGGATGTTTTAGTAAATATGGTTGTGTTTATAAGATTAAGCATAATTCTGATACTTCTCAAAGAGTAGCAGAATGATTAAGAAGAATTTGTTAGGAAGAAAGATAAAATTTTCTCTAATATGAAAGGAAAAGAGGGTACCTTAGTATCATGTTTTATGATCATCTTAGTGATTATGGGTTTACACCATAACTGATCCTCAAAACACATCTTAGTGCAATTGTATGACTAAGAAGAGGAATCAAACATTGTTGTAAATCATTAAATCATAGATGAGTCATACTTTTTTCCAATCAATTTTTAGAGCCATGTTCTAGTAACTATGAATCATATTTTGAAACTCATTTCAAACTAAGAAGGTTGAAAACAACTCGAAATATGTGGAGCTAAAAAAATTCTTCCTCTAGAACATATAGAATTGGATTTGTGATGTTTTTCGTTAATCGAGAAACAAAAGATAAATTGAGACCTATTCCGTGAAGTGTTTTGTTTTAGAGAATGCACGCGAACTTTTGAATATTTGTTTTAGCTCGTCAAAGCATGCTCCTTGAGAGAAAACTCATATGTCAAGAATTCAATGGGAGTCATATTGATCTTGAGAGTTTCAAGAGTCAACCGTCAATAAACCTTTTAGTTATCACTAGCACGCAACCTGAGGTTGATAACCTATCCTGTTTGGTTAACACATTCTTATTTCCGTTCACTTCAAGTTGAGTTGGCAATGCTTTTGAGTTCTATGTTTTCATTTAACTGCAAAAGCAAAATAGCGTTGGTCAGTGAAAGTACATTGATTAATATGGGTGAGTTGATAACAACATGGAAGCATTCGTACGCCTTTATGTTACCGAAGGGCGAGAAATTTAGAAATAGTGAAGTTCAGTCCAGGAAGGAAACATATATTTGAATTTGGTTTTGTCATAAACCTTGTCTTATTATTATAGGATGGAAATGATAAATTCACATGAATAGTAACGTATGCACCATAAAATCTAAGTGGAAAAGGTTTCGCTCTAGTTCATGAAAATGATTATGAGTAAATACTTTTGCTAGTAGATTTAAAGATCAGATAAAGATCAATATTGATATTGGTCATGTTAATTGCATTCTCAAATTCACAATATGATTACGACATCCCTCTTCATGTTTTGAATTGTGAGGAATGGCAAGGAATTGTTTGAACTTTCATGACATATATCTACAAGTTCTTAAAGTGTTTAAACACACACACACATGTGCTATCCAATGAAGGCGTATAAGCTTAAGAAGTCTAGTTGGAGATTTCTGAAGCATCGAGTAACAAAAATTTGTACTTCGGTAAGAAATTCAAGAGTATTGATTTCTAGAAGTCAAGTTGATTTTTGGGTACATGTCAAAGCTAGTGGGAGCATAATTGTTATGCTAGTATTGCATGTTGACAATGTTGTTCATAGGGAATAAAGTTATCAATATGCAAATTGCAAAGTTTGGACATTGTTTCGCTATAGTAGACTCAAGGGAGATGGAACTTATAATTCTTTTCGAATCTACAGATTTAGATTGTATAGACGTATATGAATATCATGTTGAAATGGTTCAACATAGGAAATTCAATATATAAAAGATTATAGCAAGAGACTGAACAAATATCAAATCCTTATATGAGACATAATGAATTGAGACACATATGCTTCGAATATAGGATCGATTATATATGCTATAATGTTCAATTATTCTAATTTTTCAAATGCTCAGAGTATTGTGAGAAAAAGTACTAGAATTTTGTGTGACTAAAGTTGTTAAACAACTATCAAGAAAATTCTGAGATTATACCAAAGACCGGTTGCTTGTGGATAATTAGAAGTATGATATTAATTCGGACGGACCATAGTGACATGATTCTGGATTGAGATGCTTCTTGATCAAAATTAATGGTTATATGGAAATATGAAAATGTTTCCATAATGGGAGATACTTGAAAAATCTACATGTAAGTTGGAAAATTTAATGTAAGAGAAGTGTTCAAGGATTGTATCTTGAATTAGAACCTTCATTACCATGGAATTGTTTTTAGTAACAAAGTTCTAATAGGATATTCTGTACTATTAAAGACTTCGTCTTTGAGACTTTGGAATCATTATATCACAGGATATTAATGCATGTTAAGATGGAATTCCATTACATCTTAGTGTTGGGTTTTGAGCATTCTAACACTCCTAATGTGTTCATGCAACCCTAAATACCTTGGATCTATGTTTTCTCTATTATACATGCAAATATGAACTTTCCAAGGTATTACCTATAACTAGCATATAATTGTCATATACAACACAATAATCTAGTTAGGATAAGATACCTTATTATGGAGCTTGAAGTGTTGATGTATCTAGCCTTAACAACTTAGCCCCAATAGTGTGGAAGCCTCAAGTGGAATCACAACACATCATGGACAAAGAATGAACTTGAGAAAAAATCTCCATGCACCAAAAACTCCATGAACTCTAAGACTAGAGTAAGTCACAATTTTTGGGCTAGAAACATTTATTTATATGTGTGAAGAATCCAAGAGTCATGGGTATAACCCATAACCCAAATCCATAACCATGGGTTTAATGATCCACGGTTCATGTGGCCCAACTCTTTATGTATTCATACATAAACTTAGTCCAATAGGGATCATAAGCCCAACACATATAAATATAACTAATTAACATAACTAGTCCCCATAGATTTAATTAGTCTCTTTTTATCACTAAATTAATTCCAAATCAATTCTTGATCAATACTAATTAAAACACATGATTTCATATTAATATATTATAACTTATAATATATTAATAAATCATATCCAACATCTTCTCTTAAAAGTCCATCCTAACAAATTACAATGATGATATGCAACCCAAATGGACCATGCTACTCTCGGGTCAAGTACATACCAACAATAGTTATGGTCTTAGACATCTAAAACCACACTTGGATAGTGATAAGAATTTGGAATTGTGAAATGGCCATCATTGGAATAATGTCTAATTGATCTGTTCACAAAGAAAGGACCACAGAGAGGCACAGTATGCATGTTCATAACATAACATGATTGATGCTTAATTCAAGTGGTTAGTTGATTACTCTAAATATTATACAATGAATAAATTTGTAATTATTATGGTGATTAAATAATGGAGATTATTTATATTCAACAAACTTGAGACGATATTTAATTAGTTTATTATCGTTTTTCATTTTGCATGTTTTACTTCGTGAATAATTTGATTATTCGAAACTGCACAGTCGCTCATACTTTAGGAAGTAAGTAGTGAATGAAGATTGTCATGAATTGGATTGTAGATTGTCTAAGGAGTTTAGACATAACAATTGTGTTGCTACAACGTTCATGAGTACTTAGAAAATGGAGATTTGAGTATTGGATAAACTCGCACTCATAGAATTACTTCATGAATTCTATCACGAGTAATTCTGAAACGATAATATCTTATATTCTTGAAACGGAGATATATGATTTGTAATTTACAAGTCGGTTGTACATTGGTATTGTGAAAACGCATTAGTAACTTGATGTTATAAACCGTAGTGTCATGTACGATTTGGTGAGTAAAGGATACAAGCATATGAGTCAAATTTTATTTGTTCCTTTTGCCCTAATGGGAAAAGAGATTTCTTTGGGCCCCTTGGTGATTTGGTGTTGACTTACAGTGTTCGACCCAACCAGGACTAAATTGATATGTTTAATTTGCAAGTTATACCTGTAATTTAGTTTTAGACTTATCCAAGTGGGAGACTATTGGATTAGATGTCTAAGCCAATAACTAAATTAGTATAATCTTGATTTATTAGCAAAGTCCTTTTGGGTTGCCCTCAAACCTAGTAACTGACATGAATGCTTTTCTGAGAGAGAGGGAGAGAAAGAAAAACTGATTTATTAATTTATTATATGATTAATAAATTAATTAGAAATCAAACTAAATAGTTTATTAGTATATTATGAGAATCGTATATTAATTAGAAATAGTATTGTTTAATTAAAAATAAATCAGAAATTAATTGGAATTAAATTTGGGATTAATTAGATTAATTAAAAGTTGAAGGACTAAAGGTGACAATGTTCAAAAGTTGAACATTGACAAATTCTAGAACCACCCATAGAGGTGATGATATCTATAGGATTTCTAGAGATTTTCTAGAGCTATTCTTGGGCTTTAAGGAAGCTTGGAATACCTTAGGATGAAGCAATGAGGTAAGGGTTATTTAAAAGAAACATGCCTTACATACAACCTTCCTAACACCTATATAAACCCGTAAGGGTTTAGAATATTGAAATCATCTCATTATAAGAGCTTAGATTCTAAATTCTTCCTTCTCCTCATCTCTCCTCTTCAGCTTTCAATTGTTAGGGTTTTGGTGCGAGCCATTAGAGACACGAGACTCATGGTGCTTGCATTCCAAAGACCAATCAAGAAGGAATACTACTTTATTTGCTATGATAAACTAAAGGTATGTAATTTCTAATACCCGTTTCATAATTTTTAAAATAGAAACATACCTTTAGGGTTCTTGAATAGTTGTTTGCAAATCATATTGCGAACATAGATCATTTAGACTGCATGTGAACTTAGGGTTTAAGTTTTTACGCCAAAATATGATTTTTGTAACCTATAAAACCCATCAGTGGTATCAGATCCATTGTTCTCATTGATCTTGAACAAGTTGAATAGATCAAAAATAGGATTTATAGAAACTAAACCCTAAGGAGACAATTTCCGAAAATCCCTATCCACCTTTGCCCATTTTCGAAAATTGTGGAGCCCATTTTAGGGTTTACCTAATTTACTTATTTGTTATTTTAAAAGCCTAAAAATTTAAACAATTAAAACCTGATAAACCCTAGCCTATTTTCGAAAATCCGAAGGCTTAGGATAAGGATTAGATTTGAATTATTTTATTAATTGGTTAACTGTAAATAATTATTTAATACATAATGATTTAATTAATTTAATTAATTGTTTAATTAAAAGATAAAGATTAAATCAAAATTGGTTAATTTTTAAATTAGATTATTTTTATATTAATTTCGAAAATTTAAATTTAAACCTAGTATTTAAAAAAAATACGCCTTATACTATTTATAATTAAAAGATTAATATATTATATGACCACCATTGGTTATCCACTTTTTCCTACCGATCTCTTGTTTGGTGGAGGGCTATTAGCCGAACGGATTTGATAGGACATAATTTCATTAATAATTATAATGATAAAAGTTAACTAAACCATTTTTAAAATCTCACTACTTTCCGAAAAATTTGAAAAGTATGCTAATCCATAAAAATGCACATCATGCTTTATATGTCGTTAGTGGAGCGTGTGTAGTTAACTGACATACTAATAGGGACTATAAAGAGATATGTAGGCATCTCGAAAATTTTCATTGTTGATGAAGCGTGTGTGGTTAATTGGCACATCAATATGAGATGATAAATGACATCGAGGTTGTCAAGCGGGTTTGCATGGTTATTTACATCTCGTTTGTGATCATCGGCATCCCGGTCACAAAAGTGAGAGCATAATCCGAGATTAAACATGTCATTGATAAGATTCAATGAATCTCAAAAGATCTAGGAGTTTTATAATATTGTAATTGGTAAAAGCATTACTTACCTAAAACATATTTGAATTTGATTACGACATCCCTCTTCAAAGTTAGAATAAAAAATATGGATCCTAGCCTTGCTTTAAATTTTGGGTTAATAATCATGGATTAAAATCAAATAACTTGAATTCCTTTTCTCCTAATTTTAGACGTCTTATGAAGATATAAATTGTCTTCATCTTTCTTTTGGAAATGGTTTTGCTCTTCATTATGAAGATGATTTTACATAATCTCATCAATGTGAAAATGTTTTCCCTTCTTCGGGAATTGGTGGAACTATACATCATGTTTCTACAACTTTTCCTCATCCTGTGACTCTCCAAGCGTCACATTTTCATCAAGTCGAAAGATATGAAACAACTCAAGCCATGTTGGCATGTAGACATCAATATGGAAATTATGTATGTGTCCATGTTCTACAAATGAAATCATACATTGACAAGTTGGATACAATGGGTGTCGTTTTCCCAAGGGACCAAGCCATTGATTTGGTTCTTCTCTCACTTCCTAAGGCATATGGTTAGTTTGTTGTAAAATTCCATATGAAGAACCTCGATGTGACCCTAATTGATCTTACCCAAATGTTGATTATTGCTAAAGCAGAAATGCTTAAGAGTACATCTAAAGCAGAGATGTTTTTGGGTCTAATTCCAAGGTTTCCATAGACATTGACAATGGTGACAATGGTGGTCCAAAAAAAGACTTCTCTTCCCAATGGAAAGGGGTCGTCCAAGATCAAATCGTTTTGATTGTATGGTAAACGGAAAAACTAGTTTTGGTATCATTCCATGTGTTAACCCCAAAGAGTCCATTTGTTTCTATAATCAATTGAAGGGACATTGGAAACAAAACTGCCTAAAATACCTGAAAGATCTTAGAGATAGTAAAGTCAAGTCGTGTGACTCTACTTCAGCTAAATCTATTATCTGACTCCATTGTTTTATAAGTTCATATTCGTAGGCTCTTAATATATGATGTGATGATCACATTTTGATGGTATTAGAGGAGCTAAGAGAAAGAAGGAAGCTTGATCAAGGTGAGCTAATCTGATAATGAGAAATGGACTTTGGTCACATGGTTTGAAGATCAGAATTTGGAGCTACCACTAAAGAGTTGGGATATTTTAATAGATTGCTAATGAGATTTCTAGAAACATAGTTTTCATTTTATGCATTGTAAGGACAAGTTCCAACTTTTTCGTTTATTTTTAATAAAAGTGAAATTTTGGTTTATCTGGTTGCCTTATTTTATATTTTGTTGCAATGACATTTATGAAAGTGTTGGTTACATTTCTGATAATAACAATATGTATTGTGGATTTGATACTCATGATATCATTTGTTGTTTTGTCATAAATGACTAAGTGAAAAGAATTCTCATCACCAACGTATCAATTGAACAAAAACTTGAAGTCATGCAATTCGAATTGTGTGATGCATGAGAATCTTCGTCATTGGAAAATTATGAATAATTTATTGATCACATGTTTATGTGAGTCAAGTGAAGTACTAATGTATCTAGTACATGTTGATATGGGCTATTGAGATCCACCACAAAGGACGATAACTCTATTTGTCATGATTTTCTGATGTTTCAGCAAATATGGTTGTGTTTATAAGATTAAGCATAATTCTGATACTTTTATAAGAGTAGCAGAACAATTAAGAAGAATCTATTAGATAGACAGATAAAGGTTTCTCCAAGCTGAAAGGAAAAGAGAGTACTTTAGTATCATGTTATATGATCATCTTAGTGATTATATATATATATATATATATATATATATATATATATATATATATATATATATATCCGAATTCATCAAAAGTGACATGACTAGAAACCATAATCTTCTTTGACCCGTACATAAAAATTCTATAACCCTTCACTCCTTACATATATCAAAAAAACATTTCACAGATAACACATGGTTCTAACTTGTTGTTTACCTTTTGGTGAAAAAAAATAGGACAACCAAAGATATATAGATAACCTAAATATATCTTCTTTCCTAATCAACTTTTTTCGGGAATCGTTCTATAAATGGTCGAACAAGGAATATGATTCACGATATGTCATGGTAATAACAGCTCTGGCCTAAAACTATTAAATAAGCCCACTATAAGAAATATGTACCAGTCTTTCACTAAGAGGGTTTTATTAATACTATATGAAACTCTATTTTATTATGCGTCACTCGGTGTAGTGAAATGATGTATATACCTCCATATTTGAGAAAAATAAGGAATTGTAGGTCCTTGTATTTATTTTTGATGTCGGAATGTAAAATATTAAACTTTCGACCGGTTTGGTTCTCAACTAATACGAACCAAAGCCAGAACTTCTCAAAAGATTATGTCTTGTGTGTCAGAATGTACACCCAAACATTCCTTGAGAAGACATCAATCAACGATATAAAGTAATGGTAGATGCCAATTGAACCTATTCTCGATGGAACCAAACGACAGTGTATACATATCCAAGTACATCCATGCAAGTATGCTTTTCAATTCAAAATCTCACTTTCTTTTGTTTCCCCTTCACACAATCAGAACAAAAAAAGCGGACATTTAAACTTGTTGGTTAAGATCAACTTCCTTCTATGGGGGATCTCTAATGTCCTTTTCAAGACGAGTGACCTAAATGAAGATGCTACAATCTTGTAACATCCAACCCCTATTATTCGCTCCCACACAAGCCTCTACTTAAATAGTTTGTTCCTGTAGAAATGTACAAATTGTTTGGTGTGAATACCCCCTTGCTAATGACCAAAGTTCCCCTAGAAAGTTTCACAAAATCAACGGTAAATGTTGAATAACATCTTAGTCTCATGAACTGCCCAACCGATAACAATGTATAGACATGGATTACACATACTATACATCCAAAAAACATACACGCAACACCATCAAACATCTTAATTTTGACTGTCTCAATACACATTATCTTGCAAGTCGTATCGTTCCCCATCAAAATGTTGGCCTCGTCCATCACCATGAATAAACCCTAATTCAGTATCATATGATAAGAGGAACTAGAGTCCACCACCCATCAAGGGCCAAAAGCAGAGAAACTTGTAGACGCACAAAACACCTCATTGTCGACATTAATTGAAGAAATGGCATTGTTATTCTCCAATAGTTTCTTTAATTTCTGGAAATCAAGAAACCAATGCCCTTTCACAAGAAAGTAGTTGAACTTACATTTTTTTGTTAATTTTACTTCTCGAAGAGGGATTCAGAGAGTTGGAACACCCCTAATTCTTAAATTTCTTTTATGTGCAAGTAGCAGATAGAGATGTAACATCATGTTTTTCATTTAGTTAATTAGAAAAGAGGTTTAATAAATCATAAGAACAATTAAACACTTTAATGCATAATAATAAGGAAATAATGACAATATTAATAATATATATATATATATATATATATATATATAAACAATTAAATTTATAAGAATAACCTTAAAATGTTAAAGTTAAACAAGAGGGATAAAATAGGATTTTCAGTATTTTTCTTGTCAAAATTTTAGGCTTAAGGATCGATAATTACATTATAGCAAACCTGAGGGACCTAAAGTGAATATTTTGGAACTCGCGTAAGGGGCTTTTTTCCATCATGACCTGGATGGTCAGGCCCTTACAGCCCAAGAAAAGGAGAGATCGACTCCTTATACCTCCCTACATAACCCTAGAAAAAAAAAGTTTGGATTTTCCATTTTTGACTACATTGACTCAATGTTCGGATGATCCCTAAAGATTGCACAAATGCATCATGGAGTGGATTCTACCTCGAATGATACTCGAAATAACATGATCTTTGTCGGCTACAGTGGTGCAGGTTACTTATAAGACTTGCATATGGGACTTTCCTAATATGGTTATGTATTTACTATCAGGAACACAGTGATATCCTGTAGGTCTTGTAAATAGACTCTAGTTTCTTCTTTAATGAATCAATATGAACTACTCGTGGTATAAGAGGCGACTAAAGTGTGTCTATGGCTTCAAGTTGTAATTGGCCATATTTGAAGTACATGAGATTTAACTTATAATCATAATGAACTATTTTTCATATATGAAGATAACACTTTTTTTACTGATCACGCGAAACATGGTTACATAAAAGGGGATAACACTAAGAGTATCTCACTAAAATTGTTCTTTACACATGAACAACAAACAATTCAAAATATTAAAGTGCAACATAATGGATTAGATAAGAATCATGCAGACTTCTTCACCTTGTCACGACCAAAGTATTCATTCCAAAAACATGTCGGAGCCTTTGGACTTAGGAAGCTCTCTAAGCTACCAAAGTGACATGTATCATGCACCTAGTTGTGTGCAAATAAATATTGCATTCTGATGTGTATATGATACCTTGTTGAGTGCATGTGAGGAAGAACATCTCGACGAATGCTTGTGTACTCTATTTATCTTTGGTTGAAGGGTTTTGTCTCATTGGGTTTACCTTGATAAATTGTTTTTAACGAGACACAAAGTGTTTCCTATTACCTAAGGATTGATGAAATCATGTTAGTATCCAATTGAATATATCTTCAACTATTGTGCACTCTTTTGTCCTTTGTTTAGAATTTTTGTCCCGTTGGGTTTTCTTTTAACAATGTTTTAGTGAGACGCATCACGTATAATTATTTTCTTTACTCAAGACACCCACATCATATTCTTTTCTCTGTCGACCAAACTTTTTATCTCAAAGGGTGTTCTCCGGCAAAGTTTTTAATGAGACGAATGTTTGATGTATTGGCTGAAGAGACAAGACGAAGAAGTACTAGTATGATTCAATGTAAATCTAAGCATCCAGGGGTGTCTAACTCATAGTGTACCAATGGTTGCTCATATTCAAGTATTTCATAAATAGAAGTTGGGTACATAAATCCTACAACCGTTGGTTTACCCAACATTTAACCTATTGGATTCTTATGTACATGCAAATGCATTTGAAACACATATATGATGAATGACAATGTTTAAATGAATCTCTGAGTTAAGCTAGTTTAGGCAAATCGTATACATAACTGATACGTGTAAAATATACTAGTTATAATCCTAACTAACTACAAAAACCAACACACGATAGGCAGTGTACCTAATCGAATAGTAGTTTAGTGTAGGTAAGTAAGGTATCGAACACAGGGAACTATAATAATAATTAAAA
Organism: Lactuca sativa; assembly: GCF_002870075.4. Lineage (NCBI taxonomy): Eukaryota > Viridiplantae > Streptophyta > Magnoliopsida > Asterales > Asteraceae > Lactuca > Lactuca sativa. The sequence goes on along the minus strand of NC_056627.2, from coordinate 252,157,268 downwards.
CTACTACTAATGTTAACTAATTTAACAATAATTAAAAAGGGAGGTTTTCTCTAGTTTTACAAGACTAGAAACTTAGATAATCACTTAAACACTTAGCAAAAAAAATCAATTAACAACTAATTAAAGAACAGAAGACGATTTGAATCAAGAATATTAAAGATACTTGTGTTTATATACAATTCACTTACTCTTATGGTTGATTTCGTGGAAAGTACAATGGATTAATGTGTCATCAATTACCGATTTCTAATGTGATTAGGTTCATGTTCGCTAATACTAATCCTTTAGCAAACAAACCAATTCAAACAATGATCAGTTGATTAAACTAATAAGTTTACTAGCATTAAGTTCGAATCATGCAAGATTTGTAATAGTGATTAATTAAATTGGTTGATTAAATTAATTCATATATGGTCATCAATTTACTCATTCTCTAGTTAATCCTAGGTTTTGTTCAAAACAGTAGTCTTACAATCTTGATGGTCACAAAACTATAAGTTGCAAGCAATTAAGAAAGTTGTTCATATAATCTCAATTAACTTGGTAATTAACAGAAAAATAATTGTCATTAACATATAAGGTTCTTTTAACAAGCTTCGCATGATAAATAATCAAATCAGCATAATCCAAAACCATAAAATCAACACATAGTCATAAGATCCTCTAGAGTTTTTACTTTTTAGCCCATAACTTCAGCAAATATAATCATAAAAACGAAATCCAACATTGCAAACATGATGAACACAAAGGAATTAAGTAAAGTAATGATGATTTTCCTTAGCAATCTTCAAAAACAAGTTTCCAATCGAATTCTACAATCCACATGTCCTAAGGGATGTCTTTGGCCTCCAAAAGTCAATAAAACTTCCAGCATAAGTTTGGGTTTTGAAGAGTAACAATCCATATATGGATTCAGAAAACGGTGCAACACGGCGTGTTTTAGGAGCCAACACACCGTGTTCTTCATTAAAAACGTGTGTCAGGCAAGGCCATTTCCATCGTAAATATCCAACTTTACACGTCATTTTGAGGTAAACACACTGTGTTCTTCTTAAATTTCTTCTTCTTCTTAAGATTCCAAGATCCTAGCTTTCATTCACCAATTCTGCTTCATTTTCCTTCCGAGCATGTCTTGATTGCTGCAAAAGAAATTTTCAACCAATTAAGTATCCTTTGTTCAATAAATGACACAAATACAACATAAAATATTAAGATAATGTATAAATTATATGACCAAAATATGCACATATCAGTAACCCTCACCATCACCCTATTGTAGCGTACCCCTTGTGTGAGTAGTGGAATGTGTACCCCTAAATTTGATAATTTATATAAATGTGGGATACATATAATAAGAACCATGGTTTCTCATACAATCATATGTATTTTCATATGAAGAAATATATATGTTTATGAAACTTAGTATAATGATCATTTGGTTGTACTTTAGGAAAAAAAAAAGCGTATTATATGTTCAGACATACATAATTAATTATTCAAACGTCTTATTCCTACAAGACATAATATAAGAAAAAACAATGAAACAATTGCTTAATATGACTAATCTATTTTTTTAATAAAGTTGTACTTTTATGAAAAGAAAACTTTAATAAAGAAATATAATATATAATAATAAAAATAAAAGAAAAAGAAGATAATTTCATCTAATCTAATTCCAATAATATATGGGATCTCCATCACTAATCAAAGTACTTATCTCCCACGTATTTCCCATTGCTTGGTCTCTTTCTATGATTGACTAGTTTAAACGTCTTTATTCCAATATTTATTCTTTCTTGGAGATTTGTTTTTATTTTCTATTTTTAAGATTCCAGCCTATCTATTGTTGTTATATTTAATTTTTAAGACAGAGTGTTAGTCTATTAGAGTCGATTATAGCATCAAATTATAATATAATACAATAATAAAATAATAAAACTATAACAATAAAGTCTGTTTTTATAATATGTAAAATAATCAAACCCCATTACACGGTATGAATAGTAAATTGTGTTAATTTATATACATTTAACAATTAAATTATGTTAATTTATATACATTTTAACAACGGTTGATAATAGATACGTCGTGGGTTCTATCCACCACACCCCCATGATTCTTAACCGCTAAGTGAGTCAAAACATACCCCTCATCAAGTACCTTCAACATCAACCGTTTGCCTTTCCTTGTTATGTTGATAATATAAATGTATTTAAAGAAAATTAAAAACGACCATAATCAATAAGAAATCTTAAAGAAGTTTATTTTGTTAGGAAAAAAAACCTTTTTACTGGTTAATAATATGGTAATAAGATTATGATGCATGGATAGGACAAGTGATAATGTAATGGTATATCAAATGAAATTGAGTAATCTAACCATTAAACAATAATTTTAATAAAAATAACCAACAACTTTTTTTTTGGGAAATTGACCACGTGCTCCAGAATATTATATTCCGAAGCACGTAATTTTGTTTTGTACTTGTGATCAGGAATACGATATTCCGGAGTATGTATGATCTTGTTCCAGAGTGGATATTGGTTGGTGGGATTTTCGTCCGGAATCTGACACCCCGTACGTTCCAGACTGAAAAAGTGTATTCCGGACTACAGTCCGAAACGGTCATACATTCCGGAGTGATATTCCGGATAGTTAGAGTTAGGGTTTTAATTTCTATGTTTTTGTTCCAAATATGCAATACATTTGTGTGTTTAATATATGTGTGTCTTCGATACTTTCCATAAACGTTCCAGAATGAGTACGTATACGGGATTTTTTCGAGTTCTAGTTACTAGTGGAGGGCAATAGCAACGTATCGATAGATCTATGTAGTATATTGCTCCGAATTACAAATGCTTTGGTGTAGATACGAGAAATGATATCAACTTTGTTGGGTTAGTTATGTTGGTTGCTTCCAAGTCCAAGTTACACACCAATCAAATTCGTCTATTTTTTCAATGTCCTGGATCAAATATAGTTATGCAGATTCTTGACGATAGTAATGTTAGATATTTTCTTAGTTTTGTTACTACTAAGCATCTCAACACAGTACAATTGTTTATTGTTAATAATGTTATGGAAAGTTGTACTAACCGATTTCCCGGGGAAAATTGTTCTGGAAATGATTCTTCTGGTGCTTGAAGTAAATAAATTTATAATTTGTTAGATATGACAACCAACCACGTTCCTTCTTACAATGACCTTATACATGGGGGTGATTATAGGTCTAAAGGTAAGGTTGTTGTTCACGTTGACATCACTATTTAGGGATGTCAAATATGTATCATAGAGAACCAACCAACATGTTACCAACCGATCCAATTAAATTGGTAGCCAAGCTGTTTGGTAGCCAATATGTTTGGCTGGTAATACCATGCCAATTAAGTAGTCTTGGTACGATAACGGTATGAAATTTTGAATACCACGGTTGTACCATACCAACCTATATATATATATATATATATATATATATATATATATATATATATATATATATATGTCAATTCATAAATACAAAGAAATATGAGCTCTCATATCTTCATGTTTTAATTAGAATAACAACTAACAAGTCTTAGAATTGCTAAACTAACACATTGACCGACAAATTTCTTGATACTTATTGTTTGATTTGCACGAGATCGGTGATACATACACTAAAACTTAAAAAGGAATATTAAGTTCTCATTCCTTTTACTTGTATTGTTATCATTTGTTTCCTCTAGCAACTTGCTAAGGGTGGACCTCTTTTAATCATTTTAGTGGTTTCCAAAAAGAAAATACTACCAGAAGCGAGTGAAGCAACGGCCAAATGTTCACAAATTCAACTTATATTCATGTATAGTACATATTAGTTAAAAACTTTGGTATATAACAAATACCAATATATACCAACCAAAATTGTTGGTAGCCAAATTGATTGGTACCAAGTACACTTGGTACGGTACTGGTAACAAAAATCTTATACCAACTATAGTTGGTATGGTACACGGTTTGGAGAAAAAAAACTCGGTACCGTACCAATTCCACGCCTATTACTGTTGATATTGATGAATCTGCAAATGATGATACAAAACTAATGATGTTGGCTGATGATGGTAATATAATTCCACATGGAGAGTTGGTTAAACATTTTCAGAGTTACAATGAATTTGATGGGTGTGATCATGAAGGTGGAGAGGATGAAATTGATCCTTAAAAAGCACAACAAGAAAAGTTTCCATTTTATTTTCTCGATTCTGAAGAAACACAACCCCACCCATTGGGGTATGCCGGAACCTTTACCATTTCTAGAATTAGCTCAACAAAATTGTAAAGAGGCCATAGAGCACAACTATACTTCACATGTGAAATTAAACCAACTCTTTAAAAACAAAGAAGCATTTAACCTTAATTTAGGATTGAATAATGTTAGTGAAGGTTTCCAATATAAAGTAAAAAAATCTACAAAAGACAGGTTTGAAGTTGTTAGCTATATGGATAATTGTGACTGGCGGATAAGGGAAACAAAACATAATACCACGGTTACATTTCAAGTGGTTAAACTATCAGAGAAATACATTTGCTCAAACACACAAATACATCCTCATCACCAACAAGCCAACAAAAAAGTATTGGGTCACTTCTTGAAGGGAATATTAGCTAATAGTACGAATAATATGTTGTGTGGGAAACAGATACAACAAACTTTAAAGGACCGTCTTTGTGTACATATTTCATACTGTAACAGCCCAATTTTCATAAAATTTTTAAACTTTTAATTTGCATAACATCAACCTTAGTAAATATAAAAATCTCAATACATATCCATGTTATTTTGAAAATTCAGTGTACAAAGAACTAAATGTGAAAACACCGGAGAATGCATGCATTGTCATCAAATCTAGCCCTTGCCCTTATCAATACAAGTACCTAAAACATACAAATAAACTGTAAGCACAAGCTTAGTGAGTTTTCCAATCACACCACTCATATAATCACATAATGTCATGCTCGTACATATACATATAATTTGCCATGGACTCTTTCCATTGTCTTCAATGGAATGACATGGGCTACACCCATGGTCTTATATCCTCATGCCATGGGCTCCCCCATGGTCTTGACAAGTGTCATGGGCTCCCCCCATAGTCTTCACATAAACCCATACATAAATCAAATAAGATACCATATCCCATTCAACACAAACATACCATATCAATTAATGGGCCGACCTTGGTGCCTTCGACCCATGAGTGTGGTGAGAAGACTCGCCTCAAATACTGATAGTAGTTGAATAGTCCCTAGATCCGATTATCTACTCTACTCAATCCCTAAACATAAACAACTCCTTAGATTTTACTCAATACTTCAATCCCTAAGAGTCAACATTATTCAAAGTCAAAGTCAAGGTCAACATTCCGGGTTGACTCGACTTGTCGAGTTTGGCTATCAACTCGTCGATTTCCCTTGTTGACTGGGCGGATCGTGAAAATTCCCATCAAATCGTCAAGTTCACTCATGAACCCGTCGAGTTGGCCAGAAAACCAACTTCTTAATGCATTAAGCCGTTCCCTTTGAGTCCAAAGATTCCAAACCTCATGTCCCTTTCAAAATGATGTCTAGAAGGGTAAAGTTTCCAACTTAACCCTCAAGGACCATCCATAAAGCTTCAAACTCAAACCCTAGGTCCTTTTAAGAGGGTCTTGACCCATTAAGCCCTTAAACTCTCACTCCAATGTTCCAAAACACATATATGATGTCCCAAGCTAGGCAAAACACATAATGTTTCCAACTTTACGTCCATACATGCTAGAAATACCCTCAAAGGCTCATTTATGACTTTATAATGGACATATTGCATGAATGGGACAGAGGGGCCAATAAATTTTGCAACTTTAAGCCAAGAGATATCATGAAGGGGTCAGATCTGGCTAACAACCCTTGGAATCCACATTTACTTGGAAAACTCAACTAAAACCCCAAAATCATGCTTAAACTTCAAATAAGGAGATCTAGATGAATACATGACAAGGTTTCGACTTTATATCTCAAAGATGTTGTCCTTGAAGAAGAGTGTCTGGATCTAAAGCCCCTCCTTCAAGCTAGATGCTTCCCACCTTCAAGCTCCTTTCAAGAATCATCAAAAACCACTCTTTTAAGCTCACCACACTCAATATGCAAGATGGAATATGAATCTATGGTTTCTATGGACAAGGTAGGCTGGTAGGGAGGCCAACCAAAAGGGTTTAAGTCCTTTATATAGGTTGCAACACTATAAAATTAGGGTTTCATCTCTGGCCGTTAACTCGTCGATTTGGGGCTCCCTAACTCGTCGAGTTGGATCCTTAAAATCCGCGGCCAAAAAGATTTCTACACAACGAGTTCGAGCTCCCCAACTCGTCAAGTTCCAGCCAAAATCCTTATAATATTAAGAAATGAATAATACTTGGACCAAGCGTTACAAATCTCCCCCACATGAACTAGACTTCGTCCTCGAAGTCTGCTGATGCAAAATGGTCCGGATAATGCTTCCTCATCTCATCCTCCGGCTCCCAGGTCCATTCAGAGCCTCTTCGGTGCTGTCATTGCACCTTCACTAACTTCACTTCCTTGTTCCAGAGGGTTTTCGTTTTTATGTCCAGAATCGAAATGGGCTTTTCCACATAATTCATGCTCTCGTTAATCTAAATATCATCAAGCGATACAACCATCGACTCATCATCCACACACTTCCCCAACCGTGAAACGTGAAATTTACTATGGATTTGCACAAGCTCCTCAGGCAAGTCCAACTGATACGCAACCTTGCCCACTCGGGCGATGATCCGAAACAGGCCAATATACCTGGGGCCCAACTTGCCCCACCTCCTGAACTGGATAACATCCTTCCAGGGTGACACCTTCAGGAGTACCATATCCCTGACTTGAAATTCTAGGTCTGATCTGCACCTATCCGCATAGTTCTTTTGCCTGCTCTACGCTGTCTGAAATCGGGCGCAAACTTGCTGAATCAACTCAGTCATCTTAAGTAACACTTTGGTACTCCCCGTAACTCAATGTCCGACCTCCCCCAGCAAACCGGAGTCCTACATCTCCGACCATAAAGTGCCTCAAATGGGGATCGGTCAATACTAGCATGATAACTATTGTTGTACGAGAACTAACCTAGTGGAAGATAAGTATCCCAACTCCCTCCAAAATTTAATACACATGCCCGAAGCATATCCTCGAGCGTCTGAATCGTCTGCTCACTCCGACCGTCGGTCTGGGGTTATAAGCAGTGATAAAATGCAATTGAGTTCCCAACTCCTCATGGAACTTCCTCCAAAACCTGGAGGTGAAACAAACATCACGAGCCGAAACTACAGACACTAGTACCCCGTGTCTAACCACCACTTCCCACACATAAATATATGTTAACTTCTCAACGGAGATACTCTCGGAGATCGGAATAAAATGAGCACTCTTGATCAACATGTCCACAATAACCTAGATGGAGTCCACACCATGTGTCGTCCTAGGTAACTTCGTGATAAAATCCATAGAAATCTCTTCCCATTTCCACATGGGGATAGGTAGCGGTTGCATCTTGCTGTGGGGCCTCTAATGCTCAGCTTTGACCTTCGTGCAGGTCAAACACTGCTCAATAAACCATGCAATCTTCCACTTCATGCAAATCCACCAATAACGCCATCTCAAGTCTCGATGCACCTTCGTGGCCCCCGGATGGATAGAAAACTTGGATTTATGCACCTCCTCCAAGATCTTTTGCCTCACACCCTCAAATTTCGATACCTAAACTCTACCACACTGGGTCAATAGACCCCGACCGTCTGGAACAAAAAGTGGAATTTGCCCCCGAATCCACTCCACCTTCCAGTTCTCCTTCTTTAGTCCTTCAACCTGAGTCTCTTTGATCATATCCAATGGAGGCGAAATCACTATCATCCTCAGGCAAACATCTCAGATTAGAGCACTTGCTGCCTTACGACTCAAGGCATCGGCCACCATATTGGCCTTCCCAGGATGATACAAAATCTCACAATCATAATATTTTACTACATCGAGCCATCTCCTTTGTTGCATGTTCAAGTTCTATTGATCTATAAAATCTTCAAACTCTTATGATCAGTGAAAATGGTGCGTCGGACCCCATACAAGTAATGTCTCCGAATCTTGAGGGCAAACACCACCACCCCCAAATTCTAGGTCATTAGTGGGGTAATTCGCCTCATGAGGCTTCAACTGCCTTGAAGCATAAGCAATCACATGCCCCATCTGCATCAGAACCACTCCTAATCCCAAAATAAAAGTGTCACCATACACTAAAAAGTCGTCCAATCCATCAGGTAGTGCTAAAATCGGGGGCTCACAAAAAATATTTGCCTCAAGGTCTCGAATTGCGACTGCTGATCTGGACCCCACCAAAAGGTCAGGCTTTTCTTGGTCAATCGGTTCAAGGGTATGACGATCTTGGAGAAATCATGAATAAATCTCTGATAGTACCCTGCAAGACCCAAGAAACTCCGGATCTCGGATGCGTTCTTCGGAACCTCCCAACGCATTACCACCTCGATTTTGGTCGGATCGACCAAAATACCCTCCTGATTGATGATGTGCCCCAAAAACTACACCTCACGCAACCAAAAATCACATTTGGAGAATTTGGTGTATAGCCTCTCCATCATCAAGGTCTCCAATACCTCCCTCAAATGTTGCTCTTGCTGCTCCTTGGTCTTAGAATAGAACAAAATATCATCAATGAAGACGATCACAAACCGATCCAACATTGGTTTACAAACCCAATTCATGAGAACCATGAATGTCGTTGGAGCATTGGTGAGCCTAAATGGCATCACCATGAACTCATAATGACCATAACGAGTTCTGAAGGCCGTCTTCGGTATATCCTCATCCCTAATCCTCATCTGGTGATACCCCGGTCAAATATCAATCTTGGAAAACTAAGATGCACCCTGGAGCTGATCGAAAAAATCATCAATCCACCAAAGTGGATAACGGTTCTTCACCGTTAGCTTGTTCACTGGTCTAGTTGTAGTGGAAACAAATAAAGCCCTTCTTAGGGCAATCCCGGATCATGTGACCCAAATGGCCACATGCATAACATCTTGAGACCGATGGTCAGTAGGCTCCACTGTGCGGCTTACCGCACTTGGCACGACGGCCACGACCCTGCTAGCCCCTGCTGGGAGGATCAAAGATCTTAGGCTTCTTGGCCTGACCTAATGCTGCTTGAACCTGCTTCGGCTTCCGCTTCGTGCGTAGCTCCAACTCAATCTCCCGTTCCCGGGCCTTCTCCACCATCTCATTCAGGGTCTTGCACCCCGAAAAACTCACAAACTCATGAATATCATCTCTCATCATGGAATGATACCTAGTCTTCTTCATCTCCTCATCTGCAACGTACTGTGGAACCAAAAGTGCCCTCTCTTAAAAATCGGCGGTGATCTCCACCACAGTCTTAGTAGTCTACTGTAAATCTTGGAACTCTCTCACTAAACGTTGCACCTTAATGGGTGGTGCAAACTCCTGATCGAGCCTCCTCAAAAACTCATCCTAGGTCATCTCATCCACCCCGGTTAATCCCACCTCATGGGTCACCTCCTCCCACCAGTCTCGTGCCCGATCACTCAGCATACAAGATGCGAACCCTACCTTGTCTGCATCGGGGCAAGAACTCGTACGTTGGGCATTCTCCATGTCTGCCGCCCAGCGTCGGCTAGTGATGGGATCCCGGACGACGAAGAGCTCAAGCGCTCCACATGCCTTGAACTCCTTGAACGAGGGAGCTCAGGCCCCAATGTGGCCTGCAACAATCTCAGCTCAGAAGGACCTGATCCTCTCCTCCATGATCTCCATGATTCCCTCCTTGACGGTACCGAAAATCACCGGGGTAACATCAAGGATGCCACGAGTAACCTTGACTCCGATAAGATCACGCAACCTCTCATCCATGGGCTCTGCACCGGAGCCCAAACGTGATCCTGATCCTGAACCTCGCGTGATCATCACCATCCTCAATTGAAAATATCACAAATAACCAATATAAGGAAATCAAAATGGATTCCTCCTCACCAGACTCATAAGAACTACTAGGTCTGTCATTGCTTCGGGTACAGGTCATGTGCTTGTAGTAGTACGGGCCCAATACTACCTTCCACACCTACATGTACCTTCCCCAAGGCCATACCTGATATCCCTAAATCATCCAATCACAATCATAACTCATAAGCACAACACTAACTCTGATCCTAGACTGCCATAGGATTCTCAACCCTCACCAAACTAGAAATCCAAATAAATCATAAACAAGTTTCCCTATGCATCAAAGTTATACACAAAGAGAATCACATAGACTGTAAAATAAAGCTTCTACCCTATACCAGAAACAAACAAGGAACAGGAATAAGGCAGAATCCCTCATAATAGGACTATGCAATCCTAGACAGTTTGGCTATCAACTCGTCGAGTTCCCTTGTTGACTGTTGGATCAAGAAAAGTCCCTTCAACTCGTCTAGTTCAATCATGAACTCATCGAATTGCATAGAAAACCAACTTCTTAATGCATTTAGCCGTGTCCTTTGAATCCAAAGACTCCAAACCTCAGATCCCTTTTAAAATGATGTCTAGAAGGGTAAAGTTTCCAACTTTACCCTCAAGGACCATCCATAAAGATTTAAACTCAAACCCTAGGTCCTTTTTAGAGGGTCTTGATCCATTAAGCCCTTAAACTCTCACTCCAATGTTCCAAAACACAGATCTGATGTCGCAAGGTAGGCAAAACACGTAAAGTTTCCAACTTTACGTCCATGCATGCTATAAATACCCTTAAAGGCTCATTTATGACTTCATAATGGACATATTGCATGAATGGGACATAAGGACTAATAGAGTTGGCAACTTTAAGCCAAGAGATATCATGAAGGGGTCAGATATAGCTTAAAAACCCCTAAAATCCACATATAATTGGACAACTCAACCAAAACCCAAAAATCATGCTTAAACTTCAAATAAGGAGATCTAGATGAATACATGACAATGTGTCGACTTTATAACTCAAAGATGTTGCCCTTGAAGAAGAGTTTCTGGATCTAAAGCCCCTCCTTCAAGCTCGATGCTTCCCACCTTCAATCTCCTTTCAAGAACCACCAAAAACCAAAACTCAAAATGCAAGATGGAATACGAATCTAGGGTTTCTCTTGAAAAGGGAGGCTGGTAGGGAGGCCAGCCAAAAGGGTTAATGTCATTTATATAGGGTGCAACACCCTAAAATAGGATTTCATATTTGGTCGTCAACTCGTCGAGTTGGGGCTCCCTAACTCGTCGAGTTTGATCCTTAAACTTTGCGGCCAAAAAGATTTCTACACGATGAGTTGGAACTCCCCAATTCGTCGGGTTGCAGCCTAAATCCTTAAAAATGATAAATGAATAATACCTGGACCAAGCGTTACACGTACTGGCAAGCATGGAATGGTAAAATGTATGCTCTAAATCTATTGAAATGGACCCTTGAAGAAAGCTTACAAAGACTACCTTTATACTATTATGTACAACTTGGAGAAGAAGAATCCAGGGACGGTTAAACATACAAAGACGAGTAATGACAACAAATATGAATATATTTTTATAGTTATCGGTTATGTGGTAATATTTTTAATATACTGACTTCTTTACACACGCATTCGCTTTAATTGGATTATTAATTACTTTTTAGATTTGAGCTTTTCAAAGATGTTAGCATCCTATTATTATCATTGACGGCACACACCTTAAAGGTAAATACTTGTTCACCATGTTCCAAACAGTAGGCATGGATTGTAATCACCAAATCCACCCTATTGCATTTGGTGTTGGGAAAACTGAAAATGGAGAGTCATGGATTTGGTTTTTATCAAGACTCAAAGAATGTATTCGGGACATGCCATATATACCTGTCATATCAGATAGAGCCAATTCAATTGAAATTGCCACTCAAGTTGTGTTCCTGAATACATATCATGAACTCTATTGTCGCCATTTGTTGATGAATATGAGAGTAAAGATGGGCATGCAAACGAGAACTTAGATTTTGTTTTGGGAGGCTGCAAAGGCTTATCAAGAGTCTGATTTTAAAGAAAGCTTGGGTAGTTTATGTCATGCACTAAATGATGATTGTCAGAGATGGCTGGACAGAATCGGTAACAAGAGATAGGCAAGGTCGTGTTTCCATGTGGTTCGGTACAATATTATGACTGATGGGTTTTAGCCATAAGAACATCCTATGTGCTCATACAAACCCTAATGCTTGGATCTAGGTTTCTCTATTGTACATGCAATTCATCCAAGACTAAAAACCCTAGATCTAGTATATGATAATCAATATAACATATAAATTAGGGTTTAGATCATACCTTGATTGTCATGTAGCAATAACAATCTCAAATCCTCCTTGTAATGACTTTAGAAAGCTTAGAGTCACAAATGTCACTCCTCTAATGGTTCACAAACACCAAGAGCAAGAGGATGAAGAAGAGAAGAGAAGGAGGCTACCCAAAATGTGTGGAAACCCTAGAGAACAAGTTCACCATGTTTTTGGGGCATAAGGGTTCTTTAAATAGTGAGGCTATTAGGGTTATCTAACAAGGAAACCCTAATTTGGATGCTTAGGCCCTAAGCAACCCATGGACTCCTTCCTTAACAAGCGTTGGACGATTTCTAATGGGTTTCCCCATAGAATTCGTCCAACCTTATATTATAAGGTAATCCATTGCCCAATTGTAATTATCTTATAATTACAATTCCAGTCCCTTAAGTTTAATTAATCTCTTTTAGCCACAAACTTAATTCTTATTAATTCTTGACTAATACTAATTAAACAATATGATTTCTCCTTTAATATATTATTCTCATAATATATTAATAAATCATATTTAATCCTTTCTCTCTATAATTCATCCTATCAAGTTGCTTTGGTGAAGGCAACCCAAAAGGACCATGCACCATCGTGTCAAGTACATACCAAAATAGTTATGGACTTAGACACTAATCCAACAGTCTCCCACTTGGATAAGTCTAATAACTATTTCGCGTGTGACTTCAGATCCTGATCTGCAATCTTAGCTTTCTAAAGCCGCTGTCAACTCTGATCTTATCAGATACGCGTGTCCTTTAGATAAGGGATCATATATTCCTCCATTCTAGATATCGTATAGACTGAGACATGGATCTAAATCATTTTCTCTGTCTATGTGCTGTTTCCTGAATTCAGATTTATGACGACTGACAACAGACTACAATTGAACACATCAATTTAGTCCCGGCTTGGCCAAGCACTTAGGGACCATCACTAAATCATCGAGGGGCCCACAGATATCGCTTTTATCCTACTTTGGATAAAAGGAACGGATAAACTTTGACTCAATGCTCGCTTGCACTCACTCACCAAATCACACACAACAATATGTTTTATAACATCAAGTTACTGGTACGTTTACATATTATCAATGTGCAACCGACTCGCAAGATACAACTCACACATCTCGGTTTCAAGAATATAAGATGTTATCGTCTCACTAATCACTCGTGATAAAAATCCATGAAGTGATCCAAGTGAGAGTGGGTTTAATCCAATGCTCTAATCATATTCATAAGCACTCATGAACGTTGCAGCAAACAATTGCTTATGTCTAATACACTTTAGACAATCCACACACCAATTCACGACAGTCTTCATTCATACCTACTTCCAACATATGAACCACTGTGGCCCGTTCGAATAATTTGACTGTTCTCAACCAATTAAATTATTCAGGAAGTCAAAACATGCAAAGTGAAACACAAGAATAATACTAATCCCATATGGCCTCAACCTTTGAGTATAAATAAAACACCTTTTATTTATCACCATATCGATTACTCATTATTTGTCGTTTCGGGTAATCAACTTCTTACTTGAATTATTACCACACTTTTCCCATGCTCTTAGCATGCACACAATGTTTACCTATGGTTCTTACTTTGTGAAATAGATCAAATGAACACATTACCAATCATACTCATTTCACAACTCCCAATCCTTTATCACAAGTGAAAGAATATCAAATTCTTGCCACTTATAGAATATACTAGATTCTAACATTTTATGCAATGATCCTTTCGTAATGTCATAGCACAAAAGTCACAATGACTATTGCCAACGAAATTACAAAGTCCTCTATCGAAGATTGTTACAAGACAAGTCCATAGATATGATGTCTTTCACTCAAAGTACATTCCTTTGAACATCCTTTTGCATAAAAGTTTCTAATCTAGACATTGATTCTCAATATCCAACTCCCAATATGGAAACATTTCCATATTTTCCATATGACAACTCATTCTTAGTAGAATCTTATCTATTCATAATAAAGTCGATATGGTCCATCCAATATCATACTTCCAACTACTCACAAGCGACCAATCCTCAGCGAACCCTGGATTGTCCTTTGATAATTGTTTAATTATCTTAGTCAAAACGATTCTTGTCCTTTTTCCTTCTAAATGCGCTAGACATTTGGAAAAAATTTAGAATGGTCAAATATTATAGCATTTGCACTCAATCCTATACCCGAAGCGTATGGTACACGATGCATAATGTCTTACATAAAGATTTGGTACTTTATCAATCTTCTGTCATAATATTTTACATGCTACGTTCTCACAATTCGAAATATGAAGAGGAATGCCGTAATCATAATCAAAATTTAAGAACATACTATGTATCCTTGACTAAATTTATTAACATTCCACAACCTAAGCTTTTAGATTTGAAATGAAGCATAATATTCTCTCCCTTAATTATAGCAAAACAACTTTACATCCTTACTACTTTGCAAAGTATGACTCTTGTTTTCTATAATTAATATTGGTAACTTGCAATACTTGCCTTAATAATCATACAATCATAAAATTTATGCTCCCACTATCATGATGATTATTATAAACATAACACTTATGCTCCCACTAGCTTTGACATGTATTCAAAAACCAGCTTAACTTCCAGAAAACAATACTTATTGAATTTCTTAAGTTCATGTTTCTAATACCTAATGCTTTGATAATCCTTTATCTAAGCTTATACACCTTTCCTTCAGATAGCTCATATGTGTGTCTAAACAATTAAGACTAATTGCCAAATCTCACAATTCGAATCATGGAAAGGGATACCGTAACCATAATCGAATTCGAGAATCCAATTATCACAATCACTATCTTCTTAAAATCTCTTTTAGTGAAAGTATTTCCTCACAGTCATTTTCATGAAGGAGGGAATCATATGACACTTAGATTTTAATGGTGTATGTGTTCTTATTCATGTGAATTTGTCAAAACCAAAGTTTACGACAAATTCAAACTCATATGGACCGAACTTTCTCAATCTTGATTTCTTGCCTTATTGTAACACGGCTGCCCACCATGTCTTCCAAGTAGTCAAGCAGCTCACCCTTTTCTATCAATGTAATTTTCATTGATCAAGGTGCTTGCCTTTTATGCGTTCAAATGAGAACTCATAGAACTCACATGCATAATTAACTCAACTGGAACAGCACAGAAACAAGATAATGTCAGCACGATAGGTTGTAAACCTCAACTCGTGTGCTAGTAATGATCAATAATGTTTATTCTTGATTAGTTCTTGAAACTTTTCAAGACCATTAAGACTCCCACTGACTCCTTGACATATAAGATTCTTTTCTCAATGAACATTTCTTGACAAACGAATATTCAAGAGTTAGTGTAGTTTTTTATCAAGACAAAACATTTCATAAAATTGGTCCTAGTTGGTCTTTGTCTTATCCAAGACATCACAACTTTCCATTTTCAAATGTACGAAAATAAGAAAATCCTTTTTCCAAATTCTACACTTGATGAATGTTATAAACCTTCTTAAGACTTGTCACTCAATGTCATAATCTTAACTTTAAGACTTGTTTTTGGAACGAAGTATGATTGACTTCTTGATTTAACCATTTCTTCAAATCCCGATTCCTCTTTCTTAGACATACAATTGCACAAAGATTCATTTAGAGTATCAATTGAGATATGGTTCTTAATCATTAAGACCTATCATAAAGCATAAAAGGTACTCTCCCTTCTTCTTAGAATAGAGAAACTTTTATCTTTCTGCCTACTTGATTCTTCTTGATCGTTCTGCTATTGATTTAAACCTTTTCAATCAATTCAGAATTACACTTAATCTTGTAAGTATAATCATATTTACTAAACCTTTAGTAAACCATGACGAATGCCTTGTTACTCTTGTGGTGGACTTGATTAACACACAACTTTGTGTACTCGATCTCCTAGTCCTTCACTTGACACTTGTCAACGAACTAGTCTAATTTCCAAATATGAAATCTCTCATTCATCGTGCAACCAAGTTGCATGGTTCCAAATTTCTGTCCAATTGAAACTTGGGCGATGAGAAACTTTCCCTATTTGGTAAATTCTTGACATTTCCACAATTAACGTAATTAAGAATCACATCCATTTGTTATAGAAATATGCAAGCATCAATTTTTCATAACAATTTTATTGCAAGGAAATAAATAAATAAAGGAGTCAAACCAAAATTCATTTTATTCATAACAACAGCGGAAAACATTTGTCCTTACAATGAAAAATCAACTGAAAAACTATGTAATAAATATTCCTAACAACTCTATCATAACTTTCTAAGCTCAAAATCTAATCTTCAAGTCCATGCGATCGAGATCCATTTCTTTGTGATTAGACTCATCTTGCTTTTCCATCAAGCTTCCTCTCTTTTCACTGATCCTGCAAAACATTCAAATGCAATCTTATCACATTATGTATTAAGAATCAATGAATAGGAACTTGACGGATTTAGATAGTGGATTTTACCTAAAGCACAGCCATACTCTTTGACTCTCCCATCTTCTGGGCTCTTCAGGCTCTTAGGGCAGACTCGTATCCAACGCCCTTTCTCTTGGCAGCAAACGCAGGTCGGCTCTCCTAGAACGTCCTCGGAAGCATGGTTGGTTGACTTTCCCAACAAATACGCTCCATTGCTTTTCCAAATCATTTATGATTCAGCAGCAATGAGCATGTAAGTTAGGTCAATGAGGTTTTTGTCATGATCCATCATATAATACTTTCTTTTGAACTCATTATATGATTCGGGAAGTGACTGCAGAACCCAGTTCACAGCCAACTTATCCGGGAATGACGCACCCAACATTATCAACCCATCGATGTGTGATTTCATTCCTAGAACGTGGGCACACACGGGTTTACCATCTTCATGTTTCATTTCCAATAGGGCTTTAGTGACATTGAACCTTTCAATTCTTCGATCTTGTGGGTTAGGGAGAATAACGGAAGGAGTGGAGGAAGTGAAGCATGATTTCTTGTTCCTCGATCGAATCGTGTTATATCATCTTCATGTGGAATGCTTGTTCCACGGGATTTGGGAAGGCCATAGTTGTTGTACTTTGACATCTACAAAACGGGAGAAAACAAATTCAAGTTAGTTGATCGATTGAGTCCTTAATAAATCACCCAAATGAGATATTAAGGCTAGGACCCAACACAATAATCCACAACTCGGGAGAGGGATGTCGTAACCCTAATTGCAGAACATTTGAAGGTAAGTGAATGACGATTCACTAATTTTCGACCATGAAAAACGAAAAACAGATTAAGTTTTAAATGTATTGAAAACTCCTAGATTCTTTGAGATTCATTGAACTTTTCAATGGCATGTTTAAATCTCGATATGCCCCTCTAGTTTGTGACTGGGATGCCGAGGATCACAAAGCGGGTGTGAATAACCATGCAAATCTACATGGTGCCCCCACATGTTACAAGCACCTATTCGATGTGTCGGTTAACCACACACGCTCCACCGAACTATGACAAACATTGAGTCACCCTTTGCTACCTTTGCTTAGAACCATTTAGTGTGCCGGTTAACCACACACGCTCCACTAACGTCTTCGCAAGGGCACAAAGTGTAATTGCATGGAATTGCATCAATTCACTTTTGCCTAAGGTAACTAAGATTGGGATTTTATGAAAGCATTTAGTTACTTTTATACTTCATTATACTTATAATGGAAGGTTTCTGTCCTATCCTACCCGTTCGGCTAACGACCCTCCACTAGTCAAGAGTGCGGTGGGTAAGAGTGGATACCCATTCAATCGCCATTTTATAGGCAATTTCCTTAAACACCCCTTATAGACCAGCTTCGTGAATGAGGCCTAATAACGGTAAGACTGACTTTTACTTATACATATATATAATGTTAGACTTTTAATGTTATATATAGTATAGGGTGTATTTTATACTTTTAAAATACTAGGTGGTCTAATTTAATAATTATACTTTTAAATTAATTAAATTGTACACCAAAACTTTATGGATTTACTAAATCTCTTTTAATTATACACTTTAATTAATTAATAAAACCATAAGGGTGTGATTTGAACTTTTCAAAACAATACAAGGGTTTTAGAATTTAACATTCCTAAATTAAACTTTTAATCAACTTTTAAATTCCAAAACTTGAGGGCAAGTTTTGAAACATTTCAAAAACATTAGGGTTTAGAATTTAAATATTTCAAAATCAAACCTTTTAATCAAAATTTAAATTCCAAAACTTGAGGGCAAGTTTTGAAAACTTTTCAAAACATTAGGGATTCAACTATTTAAATTTCAAAACAAAACTTTTGAGTTCAAATTTAAACTATAAAACCTAAAGGGGAAAAATTGAAACTTTTCATAACACAAGGATCAAATAAAAAATAATATAAATTAAACAATTTATTTTATCATTATCTATATTTGACCTAATTTCAATTTCTTGCAAAGTAAGTTACCCAATTAATACAAATAATCAAACTTTATCATATAAGGAAGTTATTATCCAATCGATTGGTAATTATCTTTTGTTTAATCAAGGATATCCTCATGAATATGTATAAAATTGGATTTTAATGACCTAGAACAGATAAGGCAAGTATCCATGAGTAAAACAGCAAGAAATCCCGAAAATAGCTCCATCTGACGCTCGAACTCGCCGAGTACCACACTGGACTCGCCGAGTTAAGGCCTACTCGCTGAGTACACTGTGGTACTCGCCGAGTTCATCAGGCAAGGAGCTCAAAAAACGTTTTTGCAACTTGAACAAACATACAAGGCATCAATACAATAGAAACCAATCAAGGCTCTGATACCACTGATGGGTTTTAGCCATAAGAACATCCTATGTGCTCATACAAACCCTAATGCTTGGATTTAGGTTTCTCTATTGTACATGCAATTCATCCAAGACTATAAACCCTAGATCTAGTATATGATAATCAATATAACATATGAATTAGGGTTTAGATCATACCTTGATTGTTATGTAGCAATAACAATCTCAAATCCTCCTTGTAATGACTTTAGAAAGCTTAGAGTCACAAATGTCACTCCTCTAATGGTTCACAAACACCAAGAGCAAGAGGATGAAGAAGAGAAGAGAAGGAGGCTGCCCAAAACGTGTGGAAACCCTATAGAACAAGCTCACCATGTTTTTGGGGCATAAGGGTTCTTTAAATAGTGAGGCTATTAGGGTTAACTAACAAGGAAACCCTAATTTGGATGCTTAGGCCCTAAGCAACCCATGGACTCCTTCCTTAACAAGCCTTGGACGATTTCTAATGGTTTTCCCCATAGAATTCGTCCATCCTTATATTATAAGGTAATCCATATCCCAATTGTAATTATCTTATAATTACAATTCCAGTCCCTTAAGTTTAATTAATCTCTTTTAGCCACAAACTTAATTCTTATTAATTCTTGACTAATATTAATTAAACAATATGATTTCTCCTTTAATATATTATTCTCATAATATATTAATAAATCATATTTAATCCTTTCTCTCCATAATTCATCCTATCAAGTTGCTTTGGTGAAGGCAACCCAAAAGGACCATGCACCATCGGGTCAAGTACATACCAAAATAGTTATGGACTTAGAAACTAATACAACAATGACATCAAACAGTGTCGAGCCCGTCAATGCATTATCAAGAGACACACGGAAATTACCAATAACAATGTTGATTGATTTCTTTCGAGCGACTATGCAACAATGATGTTGCCAGCGACGTAATGCTAGAGGCAAGTGTTTCCCCATCATACACACTTATAAATCAAGTATTTTTTTCTTGAATCTCATGCATTTGAAACCTCCTTTTTTAACTTCCTCAAACCACATTCATTTGAAACCCCCTTTTTTTAACTAATGCAACTCAAAAGTTTTCTGAATTATGATTTAACACTCAAAAGTTTTATAACTTATATTATGTTTAATTAGCATTTAGTGAAAAGTACTACTATAAAAAGGCCAATCTTTTTGTAAGACGTGCGTACAAATCATATATAAATTTCAGAAAGAAAACAAACTTAAAGGTTTTTGTGTTTGGTTGAGGTCTTATGACCACTTTTGGAGATATGCTATTATATTAGAGTTTTTAATTTTTAAGTTTATTATAATAATTCATTTTTATATTTTCTTCGTTTTTGGATTATTGTAATACAGTCGTTGTATATTGTGGTTTAATCGTTAATATATTGATCATATGTTATGCAGCGTGATGTCGAAAATATTTAATTAAATATTTTAAATATGTTTTTTTTGTTTTGTAATTGTACCGTTTCAAAAAGATAATTAATTAAAACTCATACATATGTTATACGTTCCATATATATATATATATATATATATATATATATATATATATATATATATATATATATATATATATATATATATATATATATATATATATATAGAAAATAGAGGTCAAAACACTTCAACCAATATTCATTTAAATCTAATATTTCAAATGCTTTTTAATAATGATTATAAAAATTTCAACATGTGTTACTTAATTGATTGATTAATAAAAATGTTAATTTTTTGAAACTCCTAACGCTTAAACTTATATTATTTAACTTGTTAGTTAACTAAAATATTTTTCCTACATAAAGATAACATTTTATGTTTGGTTACTCATATTTGTTTATGTAATTTGAAAACAAGGTGTACATAGAATGACTACTTCAATTTCACATAGGAATCGATATCACTAGAGAGATATGTTTTCTTTAACCGGTGGTAGAAGATCTACATATCCTTTTTAATTATATATATATATATATATATATATATATATATATATATATATATATATATATATATATATATATATATATATATATATATATATATATATATTAATGCTTAATAATATCTATTTTATATTCTCATTCACCTTAATTTTTTAGGTACAAATTACGGAAGAGTATTCTCGGCGCACCAACATAATGTCAAACATACACCTTCAAAAATATGTAATTAAATTAAATACCATATTTACTAATCGACTTATTTTAAAACTCTTGACGACATTTATGTATAATGATCTATTTTGTATGACTTCATTTTCAATTTCAATGTTTAATATTTGAAAGTTCATATATGAAACAATCGATGTTTTGGTTTAATATAAATAGTGTGTAATACAAAGTTTATTAGTTCAATATTATTTTTTAATAGCTCATTCAAAACAACTTATTTCTTATTTTATCCAAAAAATATTATCGGCCATAAGAAAAGTAGATTATATTAATGTTATACAAAAACTTATAATATGTATTGGATATTATAAAAGTAAAAGTAAAGTTTATAAGGTATGGACTATATTAGATAGTATCAAAATATAATTTGATGGATTTTTATGTTATTTGATAATTTGGTTGATGTTCAAAACATGACTAAAAACGTAAATTTCAACATATTTCTATTTTTTCTCATAATTATTTTAACCACTTAAATGCATTCTTGTGCAACGCGCGAGGTTACGCCTAGTATTGTAATAATTCCATGATAACTGTAATGTAATTTACTATGCATGATGAAAGATCTAGTATGCTCAAAAAGAATATTAAAGTGATATTGCTAATTAACATATGATACTAATGGGTCACACTAACAACTTGATACAATTAATTATTTATTAGAATTTGGTTTTAACAAATATTTAATAAACTCTTATACTTAAATTGGAAATTATTTATTTCTAGGAAATAATAATTTCGTTAGCAAGTAACATTATATAGTTCATATGATATGAATTAATAAGTCATGCACAATATTTTGGACTGGACAAATTATTTTGTCATTTACCAAAAAGTTATAGCTTATATTTTGTAAACTTGGTTTATAAAATATAAAGGTTTTGCCTTCTTTCTTTTATAATTTTATAAAAATAAGAGTCAAAAAGGAAGAGTATGGCTTTTTGATTATTTAAATGAGAGAATGATTCTTTGATTATTTAAATAAGAGTATGACTTTTTGATTATTTAAATGAGAGAATGACACTTTGATTATTTAAATAAGAGTATGGCTTTCTGATTATATAAATAAGAGTATGGCTTGTCTTAAGAAGCATGGGTTTTCTCTTCTCCCCTCAAAACCGTAACATGCATGATGCATGGGTTTCTCTCACTTTTGATCATCTTATGAAGATATTACTTGCTTTTATACTCTCTTGAAGTTAATACTTTGGTTATGAACTTCAAGCTTAAGCGTTAAGAGTTTTAGACTACCATCTACATCAACTTGGCTTCTTGTTGGTGTCTCAAAGGTTTCACATTCTCCATCAACTACCAAGCCTCCCTTTGAGGATTCAAACTCTACAAAGGTTGTTAAACACTTCTTCCTCTTTGGTGCTTGTTTTCTTTCCAAACATTGCAAGAAGATCATTGGTGGGTATAAACTTTGTTTATGTTTATTCTAATTTTAAAGTCTTCCGTTGCTAAATCTTATGTTTTTGAAACGAGTTTTTGAATAAAACACCCAGCAACTGGTATCAGAGCCACCTTGCTAGTCTGGTTAGATTTTTTATTTTTGGAAATCTTAGTTTTTAGAGAATATGGATAACTTGATTTTGTATAAAAACAAGTTCATTCATATTTTCTATGACAACTTTATAATTCATATTTTATATGACAAAAGTTTTCATGCATCTTTTGTCATTTAAAGTTGTCTTAGAAAAACAAAGGTTGTTAATGTTTATGTTGATATGTATGATGTGAATAAACTAGCCAATGACCAGTGTGTTTGTTGTGTTGTTGTGTTGATTGTTTATAAAAATGGTTGTAATAATTTAGTTATTCATATAGTATGTAATAAATTAAATAGATTAGTTTTCTTGGTTTATTTTTGTAAGTAACAAATTAGTTTTTAAAATTAATTTATTTGTACAAAAATTTAACAAGAAATGAAATTGGAGCCATCTTTGAAGACCAAAGAGCAATTTTTGTGATTAAGAAACATACTGAAAGTTAGTGATAGTTTCTGAGAGGTGTCACTAATGTTGTTTCTTAAGGGATGTTGGACTTTTAGGAACAGTTGTTGAAATATTGCTTTCAAGAAGCTTTTCCAATCTTTTGCAAGCAATGAGTGTTTTCTCAAGTGGGAGCTTCTACAACAACATTACAAGAATACTTTTGGTCCCGTAAAATGTCCCTTTAGGAATGGAGTTGTCATTTTTTTTGTTGGCTCACAAAAATATCATTAGTTGGCTATGCTTATATGCATATATATTTTTATGCATTTTGTTTTGTTTATTGTATGCAATTATTATGTGCGGTTAATAAATTAGTTATTCCCATGCTAAAATAATTTGGACAAAATAAACATCAAATGGAGTTTGGTTTTTAAAATTTGTAATGTGGACATAAGATGTAACAAGTTATAGTTTTAAAATAACATATGGTTTTATAAAATCGTTAATAACGTCAAATTTTACTCAAATATAAGTTTTAAAATGGTGATTTTTCTTATAACTTCTACAAACTCCAAATATATAAGTATAAAAGGAAGTTTTATTAAATATATCGAAGATTCAAATGCACTCAAAAATTAATACCGATTATTAAAATTGAATCGTGTTAAATTATATAAAAACTAGCTTTTTATATAGAACCTTTAAAAATGATTTTCTTTTGAAAATTGGTACCATGGTTTATTATATGCATGTAATAACCATGATATCATATGTTTATAAAACTAGAATTATAAAACATATAAAAGACCCTTTTACAAACCTCAAATCTAGTCAATCATTTTTGAAGAGCACTCGCACATCTCTTGTATGCACTACTGGGATAAAGGATACCTAACCGGGTAGTGTTATCTTTTGACGGTCGGGGTATATTCGCGATTTCTATAACCAAGTTATAGGCCGATTACACAAGTTTTTCAAATTGGACGATTTGATCGAAAATATTTTGCAATAATGGATACCTGAGTAAGAGAGTTTCGAGGCATAGATGGGATCAAACATTTCTAATTAAATTTGTTATAAGCGGTCCCATAAATCTAGGAATTAGATAGCAAGATATAATTGATAATCAATATCTATTGGGTTGAATTCAAGTGGATGGGATAAAGGATACCTAACCATTTATTTGTTTTGCAACTTGGATCCTAGACTTTGATAATTAATGTTTTTAGAAACTAAATGGGTATTAATTATTAAAGAGTTTAAATACTAAAAATACTAAATGTATTTTGTTAAAATTTTGTAGTTAAATAATCCATTCTCATTACCATGAAATTTTCATTTTCTTTAATGACTTAATGAAACAATAACATTCAATAGATACAACTTCAATGAATGGGTTCATATCTTAAGAGACAATCACTACTAGAAAAACAGCCTTTTACGACGCTCATTGCGCGTCGTAAAAGGCTCAGACGACACGCAAATGCGTGTCAAGGAAGGCCATGTCATAAAGAGAGATGACGCGCTTTTGTGCGTCGTCTATAGACGACGCGCATTTACGACGCGCAATTACGACGCGCGTTTACGACACGCAATGCGTATCAAGGAAGGCCCTATCATAAAGGAAGACGAAACGCATTCGCGTGTTGTAACCTTACGACGTGCGTGTTAATGACACGCAATACGTATCAAGAAAGCCCTTGTCAAGAAAGGCCATATCATAAATGAAGATGACACACATTTTTGCGTATCATAATTTTAAATGTTTAAAAAACATTATTTATAGATTTACTAATTTTCAATTTAAATTTGTATTTAATGTCTCATAATATAAATATCATATACAAAAAATACAATCCAATGCATAAAATTTAATGTCATACAAATAAAATACCATAAATAACAAAGATAATTCATTTCACTAATATGTCTATTCCAATAGTGAGTAAATGTTATAAAAAAAAAGGAACTCAAGAGAAGCTTAATTTATATACAATTGCATTATCTAGCTTACTATTTGCCAACAACTCTCCGTGTGTTTGCTTTTTTCTTGAGTCTCGTTTCCTCCAAAACTTCTAGATATAGTGGCTTGCTTCTTCCTCATTACTGTACAGTACCTATGGCCACGACTTTGCAAGCTTGACCAAGGAACTTTGTATGCCAACTGTTGTCATGCATTAATATTTAATAACTAATACTATGCATATAAACATTAAAAAAACTAATTAATTAAAACTCTCTATTTATTCACAGGTATGAATTACATTACCAGATGATTACATTTGGAAAGGGCATTTATGTCGTTTCCTCCACAGTCAAAGTTTTAATTATAATTTTTAACTACAGTGCAAGGTTAGGGTTACCAACACCAGAGGGGAGTGTAGTCAAGAAGAACATGTCCCCACTCATGTTCCATGCAATCTCATTTACCTGCCAAAAACAAGATTAATTATTATTTCAACAAATCTAATAATAATCTATTCAACTTCACTCCATTTCAACTTCAAACCCACAAATAAGAGTATACTTGCCTCATAGTTGAATTTGCGTTTATGGATGGGTTTGAATTTTTGAACATCCAGTATTGTCAGTTCAACATCCTATTTAACATATATATAATAAAGTAGAATTAACATAAGCTTCCTAAATGTTGTTAAAGGAAATTTTGGTAAATGAAAAAAAAAAAGGAAAGGAGAATGTACCTGGTTCCCAACTGCTACATGAGTCCCATCTGGTTTATAGGTAATGTTAATGTTCTCCCCACTGAGTTTTGCTTGTTGTGAACATTTTCCACCTGTTTATTCGCATGTAGATCAATAAAGATTATTTTTTTTAAAAAAAATTATTTTGTATTCCAACTTACTACAGACATCCCATAGACAAACATTCTTGTCACCTGAAGCAGTGGCAATCAAGTCGGCGTGTTTAGGATCCCAACATAACTGATCTACACTATTTGTATGCCCCTTTAGTTCAAGATCCTTAACCTTGCACTGCAACACAATATAGTATATAAACAATACTAATTGGGTGTTTGAATAGAGTAACAAGACTCCAGAGACAAAATGAACAAGAAAACTTACATGGCCATGGGGCTCAATATGCCATACCCAAGCTATTTGATCCACAGATCCAGATGCAAGCTTTGTGCCAATGCAATTCCAAGCGACTGAATGTACTTAATACACATAGCAATTATAAAAACTCACCTTTCTAAACAATTCTTTCATACCACCCCCTGCTGCACTTGGTTAATATATCATTATGATGTGATCATCACCTTTAAACAAGGAAAAACAGAGAAAAAATAAATAAATTCAAATTCCAACCATACTTAGTTATGGACAATAAACGCACATTACTAGCAAACAGGGAAAGTTGGAGAAGGTGTATGAAAAGGATTGTGAGATATGCATACCATAAACAGGCTTCTCTACAAAAGGCTTCCAAAATCGCTGCCCATGAACATCAACAAAATCTTCTTCCTCAACAAAATACTCCAAATCTTGATATGGTTTGTCCCTATTTACTAATGCATACCTTGGAACTGGAATTCCATACATTTCCAGACACTTGATGATGTTTAAAATGAAAACAGAAAACAGAGAGAGAGAATCACTATACCTTATGAAGAATATGAAATGCTCTTGATTCGTCTCCAGAAGTTCACAATCAGTGGAGCTAAACACCAGGAGGATGTGAAAGCAGTCGCACCAGATTTCGCAATTCTGAAGAGGGTTCGCGATGATTCAGTGCTTGTGACGATGGATAGTGTTCATCCAACTGCCATCAACTCCTGGATATTCTCCTAATTCAATATCCTTCAAAAAAAATTTAAACAAGATGTTGAATTAGAAAAAAAAATAAATAAATAAGATGTTCAATTAGAGCTATCAAAAATTGAACAAATGCAAAATTAGTAGGTTGATTTGTGATTTTCTTCAACTTTAAAGAACAGTTTAATTGAACAGGTTTAATACGGTTTAAAGTTTTTGACCTGAAATCAAAAAACCAAAAACCAGAAAACAAGAAATAAAAAATAAAAAAGTAATAGTACTAATGATGATACTTTTAATAACAAAAGGGGATCAAAACCTAATGCATTTTGTGAAAATTTCAGTTATGCAAATTGTGGACCTGTTAATAGGCTATGGAAGGTAACCAATGGATTTTTTTTGTAAAAAGTTGAAAACGACTTTTTAGGTAAATGGCACAAAAAGAAATGTTTTTTTTTCTTTTTTTGTAAATGGGGTTTTTATTTAATATTTAATTTAACAAGTACAATACATTGCTTACATGGGGTAAATAATGGGGTAATAAAGATTTGAGATTTAAATATGAACATATCGGCCATCGACTATCTTTGTCAAGCTTGGAAGCTCCTTCTTTGGCTGATGTGGAACATCAACAATGTGGATTGATCAAAGTGGAAAACTTACTCTTCTCCTACATCTCTAAGGATATTCATGAACTGATTTCTGATGCCAAGACTGAGAGCATAATTAAAGATGCTTGATGCATGTGATGATGATTCAGGGGAGATGCCTAAGACAGGAACAATCATCAGAGCAACTGTTCCAGCAACATAGGTTATTAAAAAAAGTAGAATATAATGAGAGGTTATTAAAAATTAAAAAAATAAAAATAAAGATATTAATGGAGTGGAATGGTGGATACCTCTGTGTTTTTTAAAGAGGCGAGGGTTATACAAGCTCTAAAAAGCAAGAAATCTCCAGCCAATACTGCAAGTTGCATCATCATTACAGTCAAAATTTCAATGTTCATATTTACCAATTTGCCCTTGTTTATTTTTTTCTGAAAAAAGATATAACACCTTATTTCCCATCACAGAGTTAAGACATCCAATCCCACGTGTTGTATCAGCATCATCCAATACATCATCATGAAGGAGACTAGCAACCTGAGATTAAAAAATATATATTTTCTTTGTAATAAAATACAA
Source organism: Lactuca sativa (assembly GCF_002870075.4). Classification (NCBI taxonomy): domain Eukaryota; kingdom Viridiplantae; phylum Streptophyta; class Magnoliopsida; order Asterales; family Asteraceae; genus Lactuca; species Lactuca sativa. The sequence goes on along the minus strand of NC_056627.2, from coordinate 252,128,978 downwards.
TTGTAAAAAGAAATATTAAAACTAATATTCAAAAAAAACCTAACATGAATCATCTCTGTTATTTCAGCAATCGATTATTGTCTCAACCTCAACGTTGTTGAGAACATATCCACAACCCCTTCTGATGCTGGTTTAGAAATTTGAACATTTAAAGCTGTCGCCTTTAATAAAATAACCTGAAAAAAATTCAATAATTTACAACAACAACATGATAATATGATATCAATAATCAAAGAAATAAAAATGAACTTAAAGTGGGTCGAAACCTCTTCCCTTCAACTCCCATTTTAAAGAAGTGCTCAGTTGCTGAAGCAAGCTTTGGCACCTGTTAATTCGGTTAATTACAAATATACCCTTGATAAATAATGTTGAAAGAAAGTAGTTTTTGAAGACATACCTCAGCAACCACCATTGATCGCAGCCTATAAGCTACAATTTCAATCATATCTCTGAACGGCTGATAACAGGCCTCAAAGAGTAAACTCTTTGTCTCTACACATAAGTTATTTGATAAAATGACTCAATGAGTAAACTTAATTCCTCCTTTTTCCATGTTTTGCTAATATTTCGCAAATATAGTGTATGATTGTCCTAGCTTTCTGATATCTTTAAACACTTACCCCTCACCTAGGCATAGAAAAAAATATTAGAATCTGACTTGTTGAGTTAACCTCCTGTGAATTTACAAAATCACATAAGCATAACTCATAACTCAGGTCCCACAGTTAGTTCTTGTTGGTTGTCATCTGCTTGAGTCCCAAAGTTCTGTATAAGTATATGCTTGCATATATAAGTATATGCTTGCATGCATATTAGGGAAACGATTTTAGAGAATACAATTGATACAAGAAGACAACATTACATAGTTCTTTCTTTATCGTTCCTGTAAACCTTCTAACCCTCTACAGTTGATGTTCTTGATCGAGCTCTTCTGAGGGTTGTTTTATAATCATTCGACACGTTTGATTCATTCTTGAGTTGTTCTTTATTTTTACGTTCTTGCTGTTTAATCTTTATTTACCTGTTTAAGATCTAATCGATCTTCAAGATTAAGTTTTAATCTCATCAATTGGTATCAGAGCAGGAGGCTGTGTAATCGATACACTTCTTTTCTGTGAAAAGGTTTCAATTAGGGTTTTTCCGCAATTACTGATATTTATTGAGCCGTCATCTCATTATTGACGTATCTTGATATTTATTGTTTTGCCCTAATCTGATATATTACAAGTCTGATCTTTGAACAGGTTATTCGATCATTATGGACGAGTCGCAATCGAATCCCATCAATATTTCCAACAGCATTGGATCAACCACGAAGATTCCCATCCTATACACCCATGATTATGAAGTCTGGGCGCATCACTTTGAAGACTATGTTATAGGATCTGAGGATAATGGATACCTCATCTGGGAAGCAATTATTAATGGACCGTTTTCTCACTCTGCAACGTCGAGGATTATTAAAACTCAAAAGGAGTATAATGATCTACTGAAGGACGTTAAAGATATTGCGCAAGATGAAAAGGATAAATTCCAGTGCAGTTTCAAGGCGTTAAGATTGATCAGATTCGCCCTTCAGTCCGACACTTTCAGGTTAGTAAGTTCATGCACGACGGCAAAGGAAGTTTGGGATAGACTTTGTGAACTGTACTCTACAGACGAAGATCTTGAACACTCTATCCAAACCTTACTCTTATCTGAGTTTGGAGAATTCAGGCAAGGAGCCAAAGAAACTGTGACCCAAACGTTCGATCGCTTCAATCATCTTCTCAGCAAGATGATCAAACATGACATCGAAAGGAATCTTATCGAGCAGAAGGTTATGTTTTTAAATGGTCTAAGATCAGAGTGGAGAGCAGTGGTGTCTACAGTTAAAGCCCATGAGCAGTTTAAATCATATTCTTTCGCGAAACTGGTGGGTATTCTCAAGTCTCAGGAGAAAATTGTGCTGCAGGAAAAGAATGTTGTCTCAAGCCTAGGTTCGCTGGCCCTCCTGTCAAAAAGTAAAGCTGTGATGGAGGACGAAGACCTCAACTTGGAGGAGTATGACCTCACGGCTGAGGATTATGCTATGATGGTGTCTAACCCCAAGAGGTTCATTAAGAAGAGATTCCCCAGCAACAAAAACCGAAACTGGCAGGGGAGTTATAGTTCAGAAAAGGTTAAAGATGAACCGAAGGTTGATGAGTCTAAGAAGGAACCGAAGGCAGAGGGTGATTCTGGAGAAAGTTGTTACTACTGTGGAGGGAAAAACCACTATGCTAAGGATTGTGTCCTCAAAAAGATGGCTGAAAAGGATGAGGAAAAGGATGAGGAAGCTTTGCTGCAGAAAAGGCTTGATGAGATGAGGAAGAAGAAATCTACCGCTAACCCTTCCATGAATGCTCTAATTGTGCAGGGTTCGGTTGCTGATGACGAGTTCGGTGGCTTGGAAGTTTGGTCAACCGACTCTGAAGACGATGAAGTGAGGAAGCCTTCTCATGGAAAGGCTTGTGTGGCAAAAGAGGAGAGCAGTGGAGGAAGGTGCTTGATGGTGTCCGAAGTATCTCAGATGAGGGGATACAACACTGATGGTGGAAGCAATGAACCGAAGGAGCAACAGGATATGTGCTTTACGGCCAAACCGCTCAGTGTGCAGTTCAACGAGCTCGATGAACTGATCAAGAAGGTACAATCGGTTTTTGTTTCATTTAAAGTACCACAATGCTCATATGAAAAAGAACTAAAAAGTGTTAATTCACGAATCTCTCATCTAGATAGAAGTTTAACTCAAACTCGAGTCACCAATTCTAACCTAACTGATCAATTAAGCAGGGTGTCTTCGAAGAGTGAGGAACGGCGCATGTGGATCGAGTTGAAGGAGTAAGAATTAGTTAAAATAAAAGATGAAAACATTTATTTACAAAGAGACAATTTAAAGCTGTTAAAACAGCGAAATGTTTTTTGTTTGATTGCAAAACGTCTTTACACTAATATTACTCAGCTTCACTTGGATTGTGAAATAGGACAAAAGATTCATCGCATGATTTTGCCCTTCCTTGAGTTTAAGGAGGATGAAATTGATGCTGAAGCTTATAATTGTGAGAGTGTGATATCATCTGATGACGTCAATCCGACCTATATGTATGGACTGGACAAAATAGAATCTTTCATTAAATCCAAGGACCATAAGGACATGCTTAAAAACCTTTTGGATGAAAATGATAGACTTAAACTGAGAACCGAAACCATACAAAAATTTGACTCTTTAAACGCCAACTTGAGCTCAGAAAACAAAATTGATGTTGAAAATGCATCTGAGCTTAATGAGGATGACAATATGAGTGAAATTTCTGTAGAGGACACGGTTGACTGCTCAAAATTTGTGAAAAGCGAACCTGAAAACCACAAGAATCTAATTTCATAAAATTCAGCGGAGTTCGCTCGATTGTCCCAACAAAAGTCCCCGATCTTAGCAGAGAAAGCGTTTGTATATCAAAAGGTTAGGACCACTCCAAATCAAGTGTACAAGGTCACTGGAGTAACCGAACATCAGACTACTGAACTCACAACAATTGTAAACGAAGACAATGCTGATGGCTGCGATGAGTTCTTCTGGTCAGCTCCAATCGATAATGCAGATGAAACGGTAGGCTTATCAGAAAGGACCTCATGGATAAGTAAAGGTAGATACATACCAGAACCCTTGAACAAGCCAGATAATTCCGATGTGCCAAGTACCAGTGGTACGAAAGACATTCCTTAAGAAAATGGAAATTCGGCAAAAGAAGAAGTTCCCTCTAGTTCCTCAGTTTAAAGTGAAACTTCCACAGTTCAAAGTGAACCAGCCAAAGAGAAACCGAAAATGAGAGCCAATATCCATCATCAACCGAAGCAGATGAGGAATCAGAAACGTCAAAGCAACCAGAGATACAGGAAGAATCTCTCTGAAAGGAAACAATTCTGGGAATCCCAGAATGCATATTTCTCACATCAAGACAAGAATCTAAAGTTTGAGAATAATCCTGTTAAAAAGCACGAGAGCCACAACAACCGAAAGCCAAGGTTCGGTTCAGAAAAGAATACCAACCGAAAGCAAAGGTTCGGTTCTGAGGATGACTCCAACCGAAAGCAAAGGTTCGGTACAGAGAACGACTCCAACCGAATGCAAATGTTCGGTTCTGAAATCAAAAGAGATCAAAACTCTAAGGTCAGTCCCACCAGTGATCAAAAGCAAAAGGGTCACCTAGAGTCTCCAGACAAGAAGTCATCTAAGCCCTCTCCTTCTCACTCATCTAATTCTTCTAATTCTTCCAATTCATCTCCATCTCACTCAAAAGTTCATTCTGTTCGTTCTCAAAAATCTCATTCGTCAGCTGAACAAAAAGGCAAACAGAAGGTTTCAGCACCCAAACCGGAATCTAAACCGAACGCACCTAATACTAATAAAATCAAAGTTTTTACCATCAAAAAGAAAGATGAAACAACACTAATAAAACGAACATATCTTGTTGACATCTCTCTTACTATTACTGTACCTGTGAAAGGCTCATGTGGACCCAAGAAACTTTGGGTTCCTAAATCTGCTTAATTTATGCAGGTTATAAGTGACGAGCAGTTTGACGAAGAATGGTACATCGATAGTGGCTGCTCGCGTCACATGACAGGGAGGAAAGAAGAGCTAAGGGAATACAGGTCTCTTTCAAATGGTGGCAACGTCAAGTTTGGAAACAACTCCTTCGGCACCATAAAGGGATACGGAATGATTACTAATGGTGATTTCACTATAAGGAAGGTGGCATACGTGGAAGGACTACAACACAACCTCATCAGTGTATCTCAGCTTGTTGGAGGTACAAGTCTTAAAGTCTCATTCGACGATGAAGGTTCTGAAATTATTGAGAAGAAGACGAAGAAAGTAATTCTCAAATCAGAGCGTAAGGGTGAAATGTTTCCTCTAAACCTCAAACCCATCAAAGGAAACCCAGCTATATGCCTGTTATCAAAAGCACAATCTGACGAAAGCTGGTTGTGGCACCGTAGACTCTCTCATCTCAACTTTAAAGATATCAACAAACTTGTCACTGGAGGTCATGTTCGAGGTCTTCCATTGCTCAAGTTCGACAGAGATCATCTGTGTGTTGCATGCGAAATGGGGAAGCAGAGTCGTCAAAGTCATCCATCTATAATTAACACTAAAGTTGTTGAACCACTCGAATTACTTCATATTGATTTATGTGGTCCAACATCTATCGAAAGCATCGGTGGTAGCAAGTATATTCTTGTTATTGTTGATGACTTTTCGCGATTTACATGGGTGTTCTTTCTAAAGCTCAAATCTGAAGCGACTCATAAGTTGAAAGTGTTCATCAAACAGATTGAAGTACAGCTCAAGAAGGTCGTTCGCAACATCAGGAGCGACAATGGTCTGGAATTCAAAAATAGAGAATTTGAAGAATTTGTGGCAGAAAAGGGAATAAGTCACAACTTCTCAGCTCCCTACACACCTCAACAGAACGGAATTCTCGAAAGACGAAACCGATCTTTGTCTGAAGCTGCCCGAACAATGCTAAGTTTCGCTTCCTTACCTCTTTATTTTTGGGCTGATGCTATTTCTGCTGCTTGTTTTACACAGAACAGGTCATATCTCAACAAGCGATTCACGCTCACACCTTATGAGATTCTCAACAACAGGAAGCCCAAGTGAAAATTTTCCACGTGTTTGGCTCACGGTGTTTCATCTTTAACTCTAAAGAACACCGCAACAAGTTTGATGTCAAAGCCGACGAGGGAATCTTTCTGGGCTACTCTCTCACTTCCAAAGCATACAGAGTTCTAAACAAGCGTTCGAGAAAAATCGAAGAGACTTATTACGTGACTTTCGATGATAGCTATGTCAAAAAGCTACAGGCTAAAGAAGACACAGCTGGGGAAATCTTTCCTCAAACTGGCCAAGTCACAGTCTCGATCGCTAATCTATTCGAAAAGTTCATGGAGCTATTTGACGAACCAGAGAAAGCTACTCTCTCAGAAGCAGGCGCAGCAGACAACAAGGTAGACCATATGAAGCAAATTGTCGAAGAAGCTGCCAGGAGAATGAACGAAAGAGAATCGAATTCTGACGAACCTCCATCAAACGATGCTTCAGTCGAGGGGGAGGATCAACCGTCATCAACTCAGCCGACCTCACATGTGGAGGGGGAGCCAAGCTCTCAAACTGCTCCCGATAGTACTTCTTCAACCAAAAGTGCTTCACCATCCGAAGGTGCTTCAACGCCTGAATACCCAGCACCACAAGAAACCTCTGAACCTCAAGTTTCTCAAAGTATTCCAGAAAGCTCATCTATCGAGGGGGAGCAAGCTGATATGTCATTCGACTACGAAAGCCAATCCGAGCCAGAAGAAATGATCAATGTTGAACTGGACCCAACCTTTGATCCAAACTATCCTCCTCTTACCAAATGGACCAGAGATCATCCTATCTCTCAAGTTGTTGGTGATGTTTCTGAAAAGGTTCTAACCCGATCACAACTCAAGGCAAAACAGACATCCTTATTTTCCAAAGTTGAATTTTGCATGTTTAAGTCATTCGTATCAAAAGTTGAACCGAAGACAGTTAACACTGCTCTCGATCACTCCGATTGGGTTCAAGCGATGCAAGACGAACTGAACGAATTTGAAAGGAACAAAGTCTGGCGCCTCATTCCAACTCCTCCAGATGCCTCGGTTGTGGGTCTCAAATGGGTCTTTAGGAATAAAATGGACAAGGAAGGGAACGTTATAAGGAACAAAGCTCGTCTGGTAGTAAACGGATATTGCCAGGAGGAAGGGATTGATTATGAAGAGACTTTCGCTCCTGTAGCTAGGCTGGAATCTGTAAGAATATTTCTTGCTTATGCTGCCCACAAAAACTTTGAAGTTTTCCAAATGGACGTCAAGTGTGCATTTCTTAATGGAGAACTTGAAGAAACAGTGTATGTGGAGCAGCCTCCTGGGTTCGTGAACGAAAAATATCCCAATCATTGCTACATTCTGGATAAAGTTGTGTATGGACTCAAACAAGCTCCGAGAGCCTGGTATGAAACGCTAACTAAATTCTTAAAGATGTCCAAATTCAAACAAGGTTCCGTTGACCCAACCTTCTTTCGCAAAAAGGAAGGTAACCACCTTATGATCGTTCAAATTTATGTCGATGATATCATCTTTGGCTCAACGAATCCCAGCCTAACAGCTGAATTCAGAAAGCTGATGGAGACTAAATTTGAAATGAGCTCAATGGGTCCTATTAACTTTTTCCTTGGATTAAATATTAGACAGGGACCCGAAGGCATCTTTATCAATCAGGAAGCTTACACGAAGACTCTCCTAGCAAAGTTTGGTATGATGGGAGATTCCAAAGTCAAAGTCCCAATGGCATTCGGCACCAAGCTAACTCCATCCCTAGACAAACCGGCTGTTGATATCACGCTCTATCGTCAAATGATAGGCTCACTAATGTATCTTACTGCTAGCAGGCCTGACATCATGTTTTCTGTGTGTTACTGTGCTAGATTTCAGGCAAACCCACGCGAACCTCACATGCTTGCAGTAAAGAACATTCTACGATATCTCAAGCGAACTGCCTCCTTAGGTCTATGGTATCCTTCCAACTCAGGCTTCTTCGTTCAAGCCTACTCAGATGCAGACCTTGGAGGATGTGGACTCGACAGAAAAAGCACCACTGGCGGCTGTCAATTCCTTGACAGGAAGTTGGTTAGCTGGCAATCAAAGAAACAAACGTGCGTGTCGTTGTCTACTGCCGAAGCTGAATACATAGCCGCTGCATCCTGCACCTCCCAAGTGATTTGGATCCAGAGTCAACTTCGAGACTATGGACTCAATATGAAGAAGATCCCACTATATTGTGACTCTGAAAGTGCAATTAGGATCTGTCATAACCCAGTGCAACACTCTAAAACCAAACACATAGCACTGAGGTATCACTTCATCAAAGATCATGTGGAAGATGGAAACGTTGAAGTACACTTGGTTCGAACCACTGATCAACTGGCTGACGTCTTTACCAAAGCTCTTCCTGAAGCATCATTCAACAGAATTTTACAAGGGCTAGGTATGATGGAATCAGAGTCAGTACCTCAAACTACCTCTCAACCTCAAACGTAAGAAGCAAAATTGACCGAACGTTGAGGTTCGGTTAAATCATCTGACTCGCTCATCACTACAAAGGTAGATTTCTTGGTTATAAATTTCTTGTACAAAGTTGTTTATCTTATTGTCAAAAGTATTTTCTGATTGCATGCCTCAATTCCTCGGTTTCTCAAAATTTTCCAAAACCAAAACCTACCGAAGGTTCGGGTTCGGTTTTTCAAAATTTTCTTTAACAGAAACCAACCGAACGCTCGAGTTCGGTTTTCCAAAATTTTCTTAAACCGAAACCAACCGAACGCTCGGGTTCGGTTTTTCAAAATTTTCTTAAACCGAAACCAACCGAACGATCGGGTTCGGTTTTTCAAAATTTTCTTAAACCGAAACCAACCGAACGCTCGGGTTCGGGTTTTCAAATTTTCTCAACCGAACGTTCGGGTTCGGTTTTCCAAATTTTTTCAAAGTTTTTTTTCTAAGTTTTTTTTTCTTGCTTAATTTTTTCTTATTTATTTTCTTTTTAATTTTTTTTATATATATCAAAAACTCCAAAAATATTTTCTTATTTAATTTATGTGTTCGTTCGTTTATGGGGATATAATTGTTGGATTACTTAAGTGTCCCTAGAAGCATGCTGTTGTATGTGTCCCAAGCCTCATAAGATTCTGAATAATCGCCTTAATGACTTGGTATAAACAAACCTTGTCTTCCCAATTAGGCTATCCCATTTATTCTAATCATGAGCTACCTCACTCTCTTCTCACATGAGATAAGAGTTTTCTGCTTGGTCCTTATTTTCGCAGCAGAGGTACTTTAATTTCTTACACCATCTCCATTACATTTCTCCATTACATTCGTTTCATCAACGTAACCCTTGAGACTCTCAGAAATTACCACTGAGGTTTATGGTTACACAACAACTGTGTTTATGATCTCAGTTTCGTGCCACTACGAGCTGAGTGAAACCCAAAATTCAACACCAAATCTGAATTGACGGTGAACAATAAATTTGCTCAAGTTTTCACCAAAGAATTGACGGATGTATCTACATGAAATCTCAAATTTTTTTGTGTGATTCCTATGAAATTGTTAAAAACCATAACATTTCTTCCCTTGGGATCCAGTTTTTTATTTTTTTTGAGATTTTATATTTTCCAAGCCAATTTATAATTAATTCCAACCTACTTGTTCAACAGACTACACCGGTCTCACAAGTATTGTTGCATCAAAGCGAAAGCCACCCTTACGTAGCCTAATTAAAAGAAGCCTTTCAACATTTATTAATAAGTGTTTGATCGTCATTCAACGGGAATCCACATAAACACTTTAAGGTCTCTCTTGATCTTGAAGGAAGAGATTCGTGCCCGGGATCATTTCTTTCGTGTCATTATTGACATCACATTTATTCCTAAAGAGTTGCTTTATTTCTTTTCTTTTTTACACTCTTAGCATGAAAATCTTTGATTTTCCAAAATTCTTGTACTAATAATTACAGACTGTATTATTGCTTTGGTGGTTCATTATCGAGTTGTGGTCAAAAATCATCCACGTGGGAATTTAATTCAAAAAAATGTCATTTCAAAGATAAGATGAAGGGTTGCTGACTCAGGCGGGAGATCAAAGGATTAAATTTCAAACGGCGGTTAAAAAGGGGACGCATGCGAAATTGAAACGCCCATTCTTTTACTGACATAATGGACGCGTGTGCGAATTTCAAGCGGCTCCTCTCTGGCACTTAAAGGCGCGTGTGGATTTGAAACGGTTTCTTCTGAAACGGCGCTTGTTGGGCGGCGTGTTCCTAGGAATCTGACACTCTCTCTCCTACGTGATCATCGCATGCCTTAACTGTCACGCATCTGTCATTCCGGAAAACCTTTTCGTATTTCCATAGAAGATTTGAACCGATTTTTCTCTCTCCTTTCACCCACTATAAAAGGCAGTCTCCACTCCCATTTACCTCTTTACTGCATCCGAATTTCCAAGAGAGCAAAAATTCCCAAAAGCTTTCCTGTTCATCTTCTTCTTCCTACCTTCAACAATGGCAGAATCATCCTCAGTCCATGCCACATCCCACATCCTTCCCATTCGCCCTCAACAGTGTTTGGTGATTGACCTAACCCCTCTGGCGTATGATTCTTATATGACTCCGATCATCGAGTGCCTGAAGTACTCACAAATCGCTCCTGCACTTTCTAGGGTTGAGTCCGTTCCCATGGAGCTCCTATCGCAGGTGTATGCGACTGCACATTACGATAAAGCAGTCGAGAGGGTGTTCTTCGAGGTTTCTGATCACAAGACCTCCATTTCTAGACAACGATTTGGCACACTGCTAGGGTTGGCTGCTGACCCTTCAAGAATTAATCCGGAGACGATTCCGATTGGGCATCTTTACAACATGTTTTATAATATGGGGTACACGGAGGCCCTCACCTCCGTCACGAAGTTTAAAAAATCCTGCTTGGCACCACAGTGGAACGGCATGTTTACAGTCCTCTTCAAGGGCTTATCTGAACGGAGCTCAGGATCCGATGGTTCTAGTCGACTGTTCTTGTCGATTATGTATGGCGTCTACAACGGAGTCAATCTTGACTATGGGTTTGTTCTCTGGCAACAACTCATCCAGAGCCTCTCTTCTTCTTCACGACACTCTGAGGTGTCGTATGCCCGGTTCTGGACTCTCATCACAAAATGGGCGATGGATAAATTTGATGTCCCCACTGCTGCTGGTGCATCGATGTCTTCGATCGGTTCTTTTCATACCACAAAGATTATCGTCTCAGATGCATCCAAGTTTTCTTTCATTGGCTCCATTCCGGAGACAATGTGCAGCGATGTTCCATCTGACAGCAGGATCATCCGGACAATTAAGGAGTTCAAGGCGACTGGACCGAGGGCACTCACACAGGAAATGCTCAAGTCCATCCACGATGCTGACAAGCCTGTTAATAGGGGCAAAAAGGCGGATAAAGGGAAGCAAGTGACCAAAGCTGCTAAAGGTCCTTCTCCCAGGAAGAGGAAACCAACCAAAGCTGCACAATCCCCGCAGCCGAAGAGACGGAAGACTCAACCGAAGCGAAAGCTTATCATCGCTTCCTCTCGAGTGACTCAGAAGGCGAGAGTTCGGGTTCGGACGGCTCTCAAAGAGGCGAAACCCCTCCAAGAGGCAACACCCCACCCCGATCACCTACCCCAGACATGGAAATTCATGTCTCACCCATTCCCTCTCCTACTCAAACAATCCCTACTTCCATTCCCACCATAAACCCCACTACCACCATTCCTAAAACCTCTTTCCCTATACCACCACCCATTTTCACAGATACCACTACAACAACTGCAAAGGTTACAACCAACGTATCTGATATGGGTGTTCATACCGACGCAACCGAAACACCACCTGTAACCGAACCTCCTCATACAACCGAAACCCAGCATACAACCGAACCTATCCACACTCAGCCACCACCCGAAACTACCCCCACCAACACTCAACCTGAACCTACACAAACCACCACACCCCCAGCTTCACCACCCCCAACATCTCCAGATCATGCCTCTGATGGAGATAACCCTTTCCTTGGAGGGGAAAATATGACCTACGATTCAGTCTACTTTAGTCCGTTTCAGGTTCAAAGCGACGACGAGGACGATGCTCCAGTAACAAAGAAGCATCTTAAGGAGCTAAACGAGAAGGTTGACTTGCTTCTTGCTTCATCCTCCAACACTCAGTCCTCTCTCTCTGAAGCCGCTCTTCAGAAGATTGTTGATGCCTTCTCCAGGGCTCAGCATGATTCCGTCGCTTCCGCCACTGTAGCAATTGACGCCTCCACAAAAGCTTGTGAGGCTGTGACCGCAAAAGTCAATAAACTATTCACTGAAGCCTCTTCCCTGTTGAAGTCCTTACAGGAGAGCGCTGATGCTACAAAGACAACGTTGGAACCAATCGTTCAACAATTGGCCACGTTCGTCTCAACGGAGTTGCAATCGTTCGCTACCCTTCGCCAATCCATCAGTGACGACAACTCGGCCCTTCGTGCCTCCATTGACGAGCGCCTCGCTAAACTTCAAGAGGATCTCGCTGCCGAAAACTCGTTAATGGACGTTCTGGCAAGTAAAACCACCGCCCTCAAGGTCAAGAGCATTCAGCTTTCAAACTATCAGCAACAGATTGAAGCTCTTCGAACCGAACGGGAGGTTATCAAAACATGTGTTTCGGATGTACACTCTGCCCTATCCAACATCCTAGAAGCACACGATCCGATTCTCAATCATTCGGTGAGGCGAACCCTTCCTGAAAAACTTGCTCCTGCCATGGACCTTCTCAGCAAAATTGAAGGCCTACCTAGTTTCGTGTCCAATCCGAAACAAGGGGGAGAAGTGAAGTCCGGATCGAAACCACCTCCTTCCTCAAAAGCTGCTCACACAACCGAACCTCCTCCGACTGGTCAAACTTCGGGTTCGGGTGTGAAGGATAAAGGAAAGAACATAGCTGAGGAAGAAGATGAAGATGATAAAGAAACCATTGCTGACTTGCTTAAACGCAAAAACAGTCGCAATGTCGAAAATGATAATGTTCGTGTGGCGCGAGAAGCTGAAAAAGCCGAACGCAAGAAGAAAGAAGCCCATGATCTCCTTGAGAGCAAGAAGACTCTTTTCCCTGCTTGGACTCGGGAGAGAATGATAAAGGAGGCGATAGATACTCCTAGCATCCTATGGCTCGAACCAGTAATCTCCTTCGACTGCAATAATTCTGTCGATTCGCAGTTCGATATGCCCTTGACTCGAAAGGCGTTTATCTTCCACGCCTTCTCCAACATTTTTGAAGTCCCTCATCCTAATCCTGAGGTTGATAGGGAGTTAATCGAATTCTATCTGAAGGCCGCTCAACCACAGTACCTAACATGGAGCGCTCAGAAGATCGTTAATGTTCGGGTTTTAAAGCCGTATACCGAAGGGAGATTCATCAACGTTCGGTTCAGGGTAATCAGAGGGTCTGCAAGAACCGAACATCTTATATCCTTAGCAGATCTACCGAACCTCAACCCTCATGATTGGATTGTTTTGCATAACATCCTTTTGACGAATGAAGCTGAATATGGTCCAATTATTGACCATCTCAAAAGGATGATAGTTTGTTACATCATGGAGGTCGCCTTGATGGATCAGGAGATAGCCACAGTCTTCAAGAAGAAACCGAAGATATCTCCTGTTGGATCGGCCAGTGATCTCAATCAAATGAAGATGGGCAAGATCGACCCGAAGCGTAATTCGGTCATGTTCACTAGAGCAGAAGGACAAAAATGTCTCTTTGCTTTAGCGGATAAACATCTTTATACCAATGCTTGTCTTGAGCATGTGCTGTCGATCATCCGTCGGTGTAAAGAGAATGCAGCGGACGATGTCAAATACTTCAACGATATGATCCAATGGTACATCAGATTCAAACAGACGATACTTGCTCTTATCTCTCGTCTGTTTCAGACTGTAAAGAAGAAGGTACCTGCCGCTGCTGCTGGCCCAAGTAACAAGTGAAGATCTCGCTCCAATTGACGCAAAGGGGAGATTGTTGGGTTGAAGAATCGTTTAAGTGTTGCGTCATTGGGCTCGGCTGTTAGTCCAATTATTTTGTACTCCGGTTTGGGCCTGTCCAACTGTGAGCCTGTTAGGTTTACTATATAAGTATATGCTTGCATGCATATTAGGGAAACGATTTTAGAGAATACGATTGATACAAGAAGACAGCATTACATAGTTCTTTCTTTATCGTTCCTGTAAACCTTCTAACCCTCTACAGTTGATGTTCTTGATCGAGCTCTTCTGAGGGTTGTTTTATAATCATTCGACACGTTTGATTCATTCTTGAGTTGTTCTTTATTTTTACGTTCTTACTGTTTAATCTTTATTTACCTGTTTAAGATCTAATCGATCTTCAAGATTAAGTTTTAATCTCATCACCTTTCATTGACTTACTTGTGGCTGACAAGTTCTGTTGTGACAGTAGATGATGTTGACATTACATTCTTTCCAGAAACTTCAAAAGCATCATAAATTTTGCCTATACACAAACATTTATATCAAATTAGTTGATAGCTTTTAAATTTAAAAGTTGCAGTTTTTAGTTTTTGTCAAATTGAGAATAATGTAAGAGAGAACTTACTAAATCCATCCAGGGTCGTGAGTGCAATTTCCTCAGGCAAAAACTTGAAGAACTTCTTGCCAAGTTTAGAGCTAGCAATAGAGCTTGTAAAGAATCCAGTAATCTTCAGAACGCCAGAAAGAAGTCCACCAACAACTGTTTCTGTCATCTTCATCACCTTATTAACCCTAGAAGAATCACCCACAGAATCAAAATGCAAATATTCACAGAAGAATCTTGGAAAACATATAAGAAAATAGTTTCAAAATGAACTTCAAAACCTGTGTATAGCCTTTAGAAGTTCAAGATTAACTGCTGCGTTGCTAGCAGGTCCGATCTTCAGCTTCAAAATCTCATTACCCTTGATCAATCTATCCATTGTAACATCTCCACACAAGAGAATCCCTTTAACAAGTTGCCCTAAACCTGCATCAATTAATTTTGCAGCCTTCGTACTGTAATCCTCCACATCCTAGTCTAATGTCGTCCAATAAGCTCTACAAATTTGCTCCATCTGTTCCTTATTTGCTTCCATTTTCAGATCTGAGGGACTCATTCGTTCCACCATTGTTAAATCCAAAGCGCCCTTCTTCTCCTCCTCTTTCTGCACCGAGAAACTACTGCAATGCTCCAATAACTCATCCATTTCTTTCAACAACATCTCTTGTCCTTTTGAAGCAAATGTCAGTCTGTAATTTAACATCATAGCTTCGTCTTCTTTCTCCTTTGGAGCGCGTAACGAGAAGAAATAATTAGACTGGTCTAACTTAATGCAAGCCTCGTGTCTCGCCAAAGGCCATTGGATCTCTTCACCAACATGTGATATATAGCTCATTAAGAAATAGAATTAGGGTTCTTATATGGTATTATCGGACAAAGGAACCACCGCCACACATAAAAAACCTGCGATTATTTCATGGATTCTTTATCTTCTTCAAAGGATGTTAGAGAGAGGAAGAAGTTACGTGTGTGAGAACGAAATGGACGAGGAGAGAGAAGCGGTGGCGGGTTTGGGTTGTCATCTTCAATTTGTGAAACGGTTCCATGTGTGGTTTCATCAGACAGTGTTAATGTTGATGTCATCAGATGCACTCCAAACTCTTAGAGCAAATGAGGTTCGATGCTGGTCGTGGTGGCTTAGGGCTTCCAAAGAGAAGGGAGAGAGAGCGCAGATCGAGGTACAGGAAGACGGGCTTAGGGTTCTTTGGTAGAGGATTTTAGAAGGAGATGCATCAGGCGGGGTGTTTATCTTTTTGGGATTTCATTTCCCCCATTCTACGTTTAAGAACGCGCTTTCCTAAAAAAAATATAAAGTGACATCTTTAGACGACGCGTTTTTTATAAGAGGTGCCCTCCGTGTTTTTTTTGTTGGACACAAATTTCAGGCACGCAAAAATGCGTGTCCACTATCCTTCAAATTTTAGAAAACTGACAGTATTTTTAGGATGCCCAAAAAATGCATATCGTAAATTAGTGCGTGTCGTTATTTGCGCGTCGTAAAAGGCTATTTTTCTAGTAGTGAATCCCGTGAGAGATATGAAATTGTATACTCTTGAAGGTCCTAAGTCATAAACTATAGGCTTTGAGCAATAAGCCTAAACATTAAACCTAGTAAAGGCATCATTATGATGCTAAAGATGTTTATAACATCAAACTAGGAGTCATACAAGGCCAAAGAGAGTCACCTTGTGTGATCTAAGAGGCCCATGTTTTATAGACTGAATGCCTTTCAGCCCAAGAAATCCAATAAGGCCCAAATATATGGATCTTGTTTCTACTGTGGAGACACTGGACACTGGAAGAGGAACTAATCCTTTTATCTAGAAAGAAAGTATGGAATAGACTAGTACTTCAAGTATCTACTAGATAGAACTCATAATTTTCATATAACACTTAGGTACTTGGTACTTAAATGTTAATATAAAATTTGTAAATGGCTTGTGGATATTTACTGAAGAGTAACCAGCTAAGAACAATCAAGTTGGAACTATAATATTGGAGTTTAGTTTATTAATTATGCTAAGAACATAATGCACTTTTAATATAAAACAATGTTTGTTTTGGAACAATGTATGTTTTAAATTTAGCTTGTCTAAATATATGTCTTGGTTAACTTCTGAATGATTGCCTATTTACTTAAACCATTTATCATAATGATCACCTTCATATTCGGAAATGATTAAAAGATTCTTTTTGTGAGACTAGATCTCCTAATAAGAATTTTAAACTAAATATCAATATTTTATAAATAACAAGTTTTATATGCAAAAACTTTTGACTTAAACTTGTTTTAAATCAAACTCATCTTTGATATTGTTATCTTTATTATATAAATGACATTCACATATTCCAACTTCAAGAAATGGATCTTTGAAGGCAAATAATGTAGCTTATTTGACATATGTAAATATTATTTATATATAAAGTGTAACATCCCAAAAATACGAGCCAAAAGTTTCATTTTTAAAACATGCACTTAGCAAAACATTAGGAATAAAACGTTCAACGATCATATCATTTCACAAAAGATATTGCATGTCTGGAAAACATTTTTATAAAACATAAAAGTGTCAGAGTACAAATCCCCAGGAAGATCTCATAATGCGGAAAACAAAGCACGTGTGTGATGTACCGCTACCGCGCCAGCTCCTTCCCCTTCAAAGAAGAGGTACCTGAAACCAAAATTGAAAACTGTAAGCACGAAGCTTAGTGAGTTCCTGTTGGAATAGTGTCTAAGGCTGCAACTATATTTGACCCGGTTGTGCATGGTCCTTTTGGGTTGCCTTCACTATAGCAACTTGATAGGATGATTTATTACGAGAGAGTAAATATTATTAATATATTATGAGAATAATATAATGAATAATATACTTGTTATTTGATTAATATAAGTCATAGAATTAATTAGAATTAATTTGGTGACTTAAAGAGATTAATTAAATAAAGGGGTATAAACTGTCAATTGTTTGATAGTTAAGCTTTAGACTGTAAATCCATTGGGATATGCTATGGACGAATTCTAAGAGTGTTAGGATAGCTAAAATCGTCCATATGGATATCTAAGGAATGGATTTGGATAGCCTTAAGAGAAGATTATCCAGTTAGGGTTTAGGTTGTAACCCTTAAGGAGACTACAAACCCTTGAAATTTGGTTTAAACAGGGTGCAAACCCTTGAAATTTAGGGTTTCATCAGACAGCGGGGACTCACCGAGTCCAGAATGTGGACTCGCCGAGTCGCCAACTTAAACGTGCCCCCAAACCGGTCTCTACTCGGCGAGTCGGGCCTACAACTCGCCGAGTCCAAGGCTAAAATGTAAAATACTTGGATAAATTTTTACGTACCAGGAACCAGGTGCTACAAATCTCCCCCACTTATTTTAGACTTCGTCCTCGAAGTCTGCTGCTCGATCCTGAAACAGCTCGGGGTAATGCTCCATCATTTCTTCCACTGGCTCCTAAGTCCATTCCGAACCCTTTCGGTGCTGCCATTGCACCTTTACTAATTCCACCCTCTTGTTCCTCAGATCCTTCGACTTCCAGTCGAGGACTGCGACTGGGCGCTCAATGTAATTCAGGCCGTCATCAACCTATATATCCTCTAGCGGCACCACCACTGAATCATCCACTAGGCTCTTCCACAGCTGGGAGACATGGAAGGTGCTGTGGATCTGACTGAGCTCAGCTGGCAGATCCAGCCTATATGCCACCTTGCCCACCCGGGCTACCACCCTGAACGCACCAATGTATCTCGGGCCCAACTTTCCCTGCTTCCTGAATCGAATGACACCTTTCCAAGGCGACACTTTCAGGAGAACCATATCCCCGACCTGGAACTTCAGGTCTGATCGACGCTTGTCGGCATAACTTTTCTGCCGACTCTGCACACTCTGAAGCCTGCTCCGAACCTGCTGGATTCTCTCGGTCGTCTTGAGCACCACCTCGGTGCTCCCCATGACCCTCTGGCCAACTTCATCCCAACATATCGGGGTCCTGCACCTCCGACCATACAACATCTTGAATGGAGGATAGTCAATGTTCGCGTGGTAGCTGTTGTTGTACGAGAACTCAGCCAAGGGAAGATAGGTATCCCAGCTACCACCGAAGTCTATCACGCATGCCCGCAACATATCCTCCAAAGTCTGGATGGTCCGCTCGCTCTAACCATCCGTCTGCGGGTGAAAGGCGGTGCTAAAATGCAGACGAGTGCCCAACTCGTCATGAAACTTCTTCCAAAACTTGGAATTGAACCGCACATCTCAATATGATATCACTGACACTGGCACCCCGTGCCGCTCCACTATCTCCCTCATATAGATATCGGCCAACTTTTCGGCCGAGATACTCTCCTGAATCAGAATAAAATGGGCGCTCTTTGTCAACCGATCCATGATGACCCAAATCGAATCTACTCCTCGCGCCGTCCGTGGAATCTTTGTGATAAAATTCATCGTAATATCCTCCCATTTCCACAATGGGATATCCAACGGCTGCATCTTGCCATGCAGTCTCTGATGCTCAGCCTTGACCTTCCTGCAGGTCAAACACCACTCGACATACCACGCCACATCCCGCTTCATGCAGGGCCACCAATAGTCTAGGAGAAGATCCCGATACATCTTCGTCACCCCTGGATGAATAGAGAATCGGGATTTGTGCACCTCCTCCATCAAGATCTGGCGCACGCCTCCGTGATACGGCACCCACACCCTACGGTGTGGTGTCAATAACCCTCGGCTATCATAATCGAAGGAGGTGACTTGACCCACTATTCTCTCACTCTTCCGATGTTCCTCCTTCATAGCCTCCTGCTGAGCTTCCCGAATCTGCTCTAACAGGGGAGTCACCACAGTCATACTCATGCAAATATCCCTGATCGGCGCCGCCTTACGGCTAAGCGCATCGGCCACCACATTGGCCTTCCCCGGGTGATAAAGGATCTCGCAATCATAATCCTTCACCACGCCCAGCCACCGACGCTGCCTCATGTTCAGATTCGGCTGATCCATAAGGTACCTCAAACTCTTGTGGTCCGTGAAAATGGTACATCGAACCCCGTAGAGGTAATGTCGCCATATCTTGAGGGCGAAAACCACCGCCCCCAACTCTAAATCATGCGTCGGGTAGTTCGCCTCGTGAGGCTTCAGCTGCCTCGAGGCATAGGCAACGACATGTCCCCTCTGCATCAATACTGCGCCTAAGCCCGAGATAGACGCATCACAGTATACCACAAAATCCTCTACGCCCTCGGGCAAGGCTAAGATTGGCGCCTCGCACAGTCTCTGCCTCAAAATCTCGAACGCTGCCTGATGCTCAGGCCCCCATCGAAAGACCACGGCTTTCCTAGTCAACCGTGTCAGGGGTACGACTATCTTGGAGAAATCCTGAATGAATCTCCGATAATAACCTGCTAAATCTAGGAAACTCCGAATCTCGAACGGAGACTTCGGAACCTCCCATCTCATCATGGCCTCCACCTTGGCCGGGTCTACTAAAATCCCGTTCTGGTTGACGAGGTGCCCAAGAAACTGCACCTCGCGCAACCAAAACTCACATTTGGAGAACTTGGAGTACAAGCTCTCCCTCCTCAAGGTCTCCAAAACCTCTGTCAGATGCTCCTTGTGCTCCTCCTGCGTCTTGGAATACACCAAGATGTCATCAATGAAAACTATCACAGACCGATCCAGCATCGGTCTACACACGCAGTTCATGAGGTCCATGAACGTGGCAGGAGCATTGGTGAGCCCAAACGGCATCACCACGAACTCATAATGGCCATAGCGCGTCCGAAACGCGGTCTTCTGTACATCCTCCTCTCTGACCCTCATCTGATGATAACCTGAACGCAAATCGGTCTTGGAGAACCAAGATGGTCCCTGCAACTGATCAAAGAGGTCATCAATCCTCGGGAGTGGGTAACGGTTCTTCATCGTTACCTTATTCAGCTCCCGGTAATCTATACACATTCGGTGCGACCTGTCCTTCTTCTTTACAAACAGGATCGGGGCTCCCCAGGGTGAACTGCTCGGTCGAATAAATCCTTCGTCTAGCAGCTCCTGCAGCTGTGTAGACAACTCCTGCATCTCGGGGGGAGCCAACCGATAGGGTGCCTTGGCTATCGGAGCCGAACCAGGAACTAGGTCGATCCTGAACTCTACCTGACGCTCCGGAGGTATTCCAGGAAGCTCCTCCGGGAAAACATCAATGTAGTCTCGCACCACTGGAACCTCGCTCACCGTCGCTTTACCCATCTCCCAGGTATCCATAACATACGCGACATATCCCGTGCAACCCTGCTGAAGGTAGTGCCTAGCTCTCGCTGCTGAACATACTGCAAGTCCACATTGTGGCCTCTCGCCATGGATCACCAACTCTCCCCCCTCGGGGTCCTGATCCGCACTAGCTGTTGTGCGCAATCTATCACCACCCCATTAGGGCTCAACCAATCCATGCCTATAATCACCTTATTCCCCCGCAACGAGATGGGAACCAAATCCACCAAATAGCGCTCTGTAAATAACCTCAGAACACAATCCCTGAACACTATTGATGCTCGTACCGATCGATCATCGGCAATCTCTACCTCTAAAGGGCAATCCAACATGCCTGAAGACTCAGTAAACCTCTTGCTAAGCGCAAGGGAAACAAATGACCGGGTGGCACCCGAGTCAAACAACACCTGAACTGGGATACCGTTCCCATGGAACGATCCTAACGCATAAACACAGGGCACATATCAATAACACAACATCATAAAAATAAAATAGAGGGAAAGAATCATATATGTCACCACATCAGGTGTGGCGCGTGCCTCCTCTGCAGTCAGCTGAAACGCCCGACTCCTCACCATTGGAGCCTCTGCCTTGCCCCGCCAGCCATCTGTAATCCGCAGGGTAGCTGGAGCTGGCGCCTTAACCGACGCTGATGCTGTCAACTGAGGGCAATTGGCCTTCTTGTGGCCCCTCTGGTTGCAGTGAAAACACAGAAACTCAGACGTTTGCGTCATAGGTGCAGGGGCGGTACAATCTCGGCTGAAGTGCCCTGACTTGCCACACTTATAGCAGCCTGACGATCCCATCTTGCATGCTCCCTCGTGCGCCCTGCCGCATTTCTTACATTTGCCCCGCCCCTGTTGGCCTTTTGGCCCCGCATCCAATCCCTTGGGCTTCTTCCCCAAAGCCCCCATAACATGCCCCTCTTCTACTTTCCTCTTCCGAATGTGCTCCAGATATATCTCCCTCTCCCTTGCTCTGGCAATCATAGAGTCCAGGGTAGGGCAACCTGAAAAACTGACATGCTCCGGAATATCAGACTCCTAGCATGTCATGATAGCGGGTCCTCCTCATATCCTCATCACTCGCGTACTGGGGCACCAGCAACACCCTCTCCCAGAACTTGGCGGTGATCTCCGACACAGTCTCCGTCATCTGTCTCACATCCAAGAACTCCCTGACCAGCTGCTGAAGCTCGACAGCCGGCGCGAACTCTGCCCTGAACCTGGTCGTGAAGTTCGACCAAGTCATAGCCTCAACAGCCGAGGCTCCCAACGAGTCACCCACGGACTCCCACCAATCCCTAGCTCGATCTCGTAAACACCCTGATGCGAACCTCACCTTCGACCCCTCAGGGCAGAAGCTAATTATCTGTGCAGACTCAATGTCTGCAATCCATCATTTGGCAGCTATGGGGTCCTTCGCCCCGTGAAAATCCGGCGCACCACTGCCCCGAAAGTCCTTGAAGGACAGTGCGCGGGATCCCGACTGTCGCTCCTGAATGCCCTGAGGCGATCCTCCATCAACTCCAATATCCCTTCCTTGATCGACCCAAAGATAATGGGGGTCGACTCAAGGATGCCTCTGGTGATCTCTGACGCGATGAACTCGCGTAGCCCCTCATCTACTGGCTCGGAACCTGATCCCGAAACCGATCCCTCTCCTATACTGCCAACTACTGGTCTCGAGCGTAGTACCACCATTCTGAAATACATAAATAATAACCGTTAGTGATATTGATACCTCTGGAGGAATCACACCTACTACAAGTTTCCTGGTCTTATCTTGGCCTTCCTCGGTTCGGGTACGGATCCTCTGCTTTCAGTAGTACGGGCCCATACTACCTTCCACATCTATCCGTACCTTCTCCAAGGACTGCCTTGACTCCACCAGGTCCCTGTCACTACCGCTGATCACCGCTATACTCATCCTAGGCTTGCCCTAGGAAAATCTCTAACTCCACCCGATCCTCAGCTGCTGAAGGCCTCCTTGTGATGCCTGTTAGCCATTACCTGAACACCATCACATGTGATGAGGCTCAGATAATCCTTCGAGTAACAGATTCATCCCTATAACGGTTAGACTCAAACGAGAGCTGCGCAATAGGGCCAAATCCAGCACTCTAAGATTATTCAACCCTGATCACATGTGACATGACGTATTCACCTAATGGCTAACTCCCATTACTCAGAATCCCACAAAGCACAAAGCAAGCAGCATTCAGACAAAAGGGAACAATCTCAAGCAAATCCGTTCTCATAGAGAAAAACTGAACTAGCATACAGTGCTAAACTCATACTATCAGGCATAACCTAAACAGGCTATCCTACTGCTGTCTACTTAATTATAGCATGCAATTTTCATATACCGAAGCACATAAAGCAGGCACATAAGGCATCACTCCTAGATCCTTAGTCCTATTCTACCATGTTGTTCTACTGAAACTGATAAACATAACATAAGCTTGTATGGGTACTTTGGGGAATACTTACTTGAGCTCGGCCGGTCGCACACATCACACACTTCGTTCCTTAAAACTCTTTACTTAGCTTTTCAGAAAATATGTTCTTCTTTAAAATCTTTTAATCCCTCGATTTGAGTTCAGTCACCCCCAAAGGTGTGTCCAAATCCCTCAAACCAAGGCTCTGATACCAACTTGTAACATCCCAAAAATACGAGCCAAAAATTTCATTTTTAAAACATGCCCTTAGCAAAACATTAGGAATAAAACGTTCAACGATCATATCGTTTCACAAAAGATATTGCATGTCTATAAAACATTTTTATAAAACATAAAAGTGTCAGAGTACAAATCCCCACGAAGATCTCATAATGCGGAAAACAAAGCACGTGTGTGATGTACTGCTACCGCGCCAGCTCCTTCCTCTTCGAAGAAGAGGTACCTAAAACCAAAACTGAAAACTGTAAGCACGAAGCTTAGTGAGTTCCCCCACTATACCACATACCAAATAATCACATAACATACATATACTGTCGGGCATATCTGGGTGCTCGACCTACCCCTTCGGTCCTCTCGATCGGATACTGACTAGCATATCTAGGTACTAGTCTCCCCTTCGGTCCTTACGACCGGATACTGCCGGGCATATCTTGGTGCCCGACCTACCCCTTCGGTCCTTACAACCGGATACTGCCTGGCATATCTGGGTGCCCGACCTACCCCTTCGGTCCTTACGACCGGATACTGCCAGGCATATCTGGGTGCCCGACCTACACCTTCGGTCGTCTCGACCGGATACTGGGACTATTTCACCCCTACTACTACCACATAACACATAACACATAATCATATCATATTAGCACATAAACATATTACAGGTAGTAGCAACCTTAGATGAGTATCACAAAGACAATCATCTATCATACAACCCCTACTAGTGGGCTCGCATTGTGGTCGTAGACCTACCGCTAATGGAAGGTAACTCACCTCAAAGTAGCTGCTGATCTGCGTGGGAACTGACTGTCTGTTGTTGCTGCTGCCCCGGAAATCCTCCGGCTATCATCCCCACAAAACACTCAGTCAGATACTGCTAATAGACCTTAGGGTAAAATGACATTTACCCCTAATCAAGCCAAGAGTCAAAGTCAAAGTCAAAGTCAACTTCCAGTTGACCCGACTCGCCGAGTTGGCTTGCCAACTCGCCGAGTTCCTATCCCTTTGTCTGACCATAAAACCGTCTCTACTCGTCGAGTTAAGCATTGACTCGACGAGCTTTCCTTCTAAACCAAAGGTCAAAAGTCCTTCATCCTACTCGCCGAGTTGTATGAACAACTCGCCGGGTTCATCTTCATCCGAAGAACATGCGACGCTGAGACTCGCCGAGTTGTATGAACAACTCGCCGAGTCTGTTCTTGAGGCAAGAAGATTGCCTTGAACTCGCTGAGTCAGGGCATTGACTCGCCGAGTTCCTTCATGGGTGAGTCTGGCTTCTGACTCACTAAGTCACACCCCATGACTCACTACTCCACCCCGCAAACACGACAAAGGGGGAAACTTGGGGACTCACGACTCGACTCGCCGAGTCTTTCACATGCAAATACTATATACTCGATTTTGCTTGAATCCAGCTCATGCCATTCATAGATCTGGGTTTCTAGGGCATGAATAACACGTAAAGTTTCCAACTTTACGTGTAAATGATCACCAAAGAAGGTATTAGGGCTCAAAATGCACTAAAAGGGTAGATCTAGGGCTTTCATGCAATATAGCTCCATAAAGGCAGTAGATCCAAGCTCCTGGAGCTCAATCATGCCTAGATCTAGAGGCTAAGCAACTTATTACATACCCTACTACACATTCAAGCTTGGGGAAAGGCTTAAGAAGGACTTTCATGGAGCTATAAGGGACTATAAGCATGACAATAGAGGGAAACCGAGTTATACCTCAAGGAAATCACTGAGATAGCACAAGGATGCCTGGCCTCCTTCTTCTCTTCTTGATCTACTCTTCTTTCTTCTCAAAATCTTCAAGAAACACACCAAAGTACTTCAATCTCACAAGGAATAAGGGTTTGAACGATGTTGGGAGCTCTGAGGGTGAAGGGGGCGAGGTTGGGGCGCATAAGGTTGGTTTAAATAGGGTGTAAACCCTTGAAATTTAGGGTTTCATCAGACAACAGGGACTCGCCGAGTCCAGAATGTCGACTCGCCGAGTCGCCAACTTAAACGTGCCCCCAAACCCGTCTCTACTCGGCGAGTCGGGCCTACAACTCGTCGAGTCCAAGGCTAAAATGTAAAATACTTGGATAAACTTTTACGTACCAGGAACCAGGTGCTACATGAAGGATTCCTAATGATATTATCACTAAGTAGTAGATAAAATAAATTATTAAAGGAACTACTTCCTTTCTAAAAAAATGTATAAGATTTAACACAAGATACCAAATCAACTTTATTAATAACTATAGTAGTTTCAATTATACTTTACATGGTAAATCATAATTGTGAAATCTTGGTTTAAGGTTTCAAATATAAATTTGTGATACAAACTGGTAAAGAACTATCTAAGACCGTAATGATAATAAAAGTTGAATTACATCTTACTTGGTATGATTTACTTTTTAATCGGTAGAAGTTTCCTCCTTTTTTTTCCATGGGATAACACCTAGAACACTATGGATTGTACCTTGCGTACAAACACCAACTAATTAGTAGATACAACATTTTTTTCATAAGTTTTTGTATGGAAATGCTCCATACCTATCTTATTAAACGTTTTATGGATTTAAAGGCTATGTTGGACTAAAGCTTTTAAACCCAAAATCTACTAGATACATATTTGTATAATAATCTAAATGTGGCTTAGATTATTACGAACAAACCCACCAAGAATAAGTTCTCTTATTCCCTTGATAACTGAGTTAGTAGAAAGCAAGCTTTTAATGACAAAGCATGTGGGAGGTACATGGAACTTGAAGCAGCTCAAGAACCATTACCTAATGTAGCAACAGTTGGCACTATTTTTAACAAGGGATTGTTTAACTTGAATAATACCCATTCACAAACACAAATTGTTCGCTTTAGTGATAGAAATCATCTATGACTTGAGAAATATGGAATCTCTCATTGATGAACTTTTCTTGATGGTTTCTATCAAATCCATCAAATACCAAGATGCTATGTCGGATCTCGAATCTATTTAATGACTTAGAGTCATGAACACGATATGTAATCCATGGAGGATAATCAAGTGTGGTATTGATTGAGCGTTCTCGTTATAGCAAGGCAAGAAGGAGTAAGTTATTTTTCTAGAAAGAATACTTCGCATGGATAATCATACAAATTTAAAGCAAGACTTGTTATAAAGGATTTTCTCATACTCATGTCATTGTCTATGGTCCTTATCATAGTCATGAAATTGACTATGATCAAACTTTTTTCACAAGTAGCTATGATTAGATCAATAAGGATATTGTTTACTATAAATTCATATTCTCAATAAGAAATATAGCAAATAGATTTCAAGAATGACCGCTTTTCTTAATAGATATCTACTAGAAGATATCTATATAGATTACCCTAGAGGTTTTCTTAATCCATGTTATCCTAACAAAATGTGTAAAGCTTCATATACAATTATGGATATAAATCAAACATCTCAATGTTGCAATCATCGTTCTAATATAAAAACCACAAGGCATGTTTTTTATATCAAAATGAATAGAACATGTGTGTTTACTAAGAACTAGTGGGAGCATAGTGACATTCCTATTCTTGTATGAGTGAGACATACTTAATCATAAGAAATTACATTATGACTATGCCATGCCTTTTTCACCTTGACTCGGAATGTGTTTCTAAAATGAAAGACTTAGGAAGGACAATATACATTTTTGTAATGTAAAATCAATATAGATAGATAAAACGAATGTTAAAAGTTTTATATCCTTTTGCATATATTGAAAATACCTTGAAAGAGATCAATATATAAGATTCCTTTGGAGGAACCTTTACATTGTCACATGGCACTGATTTTAAGCTAGCCTCAAAAGGACCTAGCTCATAGGTTTGAACTAGCTGAAATGATTTATATTCAATTTGCTTGGGAAATAAATCCATCATTTTGTAGGGTTCTGAGCAATCTAACACCCCTATGGTGTACATGCAACCCTATAAACCTTGGATCTATGTTTTCTCTATTATACATGCAAATATTCAATATTCCAAGGTTTCATCCTAACTAGCATAATATAAAGTATATATAATACAAGAATCTAGTAGAATGACATGCCTCTTTATTGTAGCTTGATTCCATGGAGCTTAAGAGCCTAGTGCCCCAAGTTTGACACCTCAAATGGCTCACACAACACCACCAACAACTTGGAATAACTTGAGAGAAAAGTTCTTATGCTCAAAATCGGCTAGCCCTCTCACATGAATCCGTAGGGCCGATTTCTTGAGCTATGGGGTCTTTATATATTGTGGCTATTAGGGTCACACCATGTAACTCATGACTTTCCATATTCATCATGATCCGTGGGTTTTAACCTCCATGGAGTATCCATGGGTTACCCCATGGGTTTAGCCCAACATGAAGAACTATGGATCATAAACCCACATATATAAGAATAAATGATTTACACAATCAATCCCTATATATTTATTTAGTCTCTTTTGATCACAGAATTAATTCCAAATTAATTCTTAATCAATACTAATTAAATAATATGATTTCATATTAATATATTAGAACTTATAATATAGCAATAAATCATAAATATCCTTTTCTCACAAAAGTCTATCTAAATTATTCTAATGCCATGCAACCCAAATGGAACATGCCAAATCAGGTCAAGTACATATCAATTATAGTTATGGACTTAAACACTAATCCAACAGTCTCCCACTTGGATAAGTCTAATAACTATTATTGCAAGTATGACTCTGCAACCTGACTAGCAATCGTAGGTCTTAAAAGTCGTTGTCGAACTCTGAACAAATCAATGACGCGTCCATTAGATAAGGGATTATATATTCCTCTATTGTAGATATCATATGGACTGAGACATGGATTATAATCATTCTCTATGTCCATCTGTTGTTTCCCGATTTTCGATTTATGAGGACCGACTAATTGAACAAATCAAATCAGTCCAGGCTTGGCCAAGCACTTAGGGGGTCATCGTTAAATCATCGAGGGGCACACAGATATCGCTTTTATCCCTCCAAGGGTAAAAGGAAAGGATAAACTTCGGCCCAAATGTTCACTTGTACTTACTCATGAAATCACACACAACAATATGTTTTATAACAACCAAGTTACTGGTTACGTTTACATATGTCAATGTGCAACCGACGCGCAACTACAACTCACATGTCTCCGTTTGAATAATATTAGATATTTTTGTCTCATGACCACTCGTGATAAAATCCATGAAGTGATTCAAAGGAGCGTGGGTTTAATCCAATACTCGAATCTCATTCCAGGAGCACTCATGAATATTGTAGCAACTTTTGCTATGTCTAAACACTTTAGACATCTACAAGCCCAATTCATGAAAGTCTTAATTCATACCTACTTCCAAAGTATGATTGACTTTGGAGAGTTTGAATAACCTAGTTATTCGGGAAGTCAAAACATGCAAAGTGAAACACAAGAATAATCGAATCCAATATGGTGTCAGAACTTATGAATATAAATAAAACACCTTTTATTTATCACCATATTGACTACACATTACTCACTGTATAATGTTTCAAATAATTAACTTAATACTTGAACTGAAATAATAGTCATGCCATGCTCCAAGCATGCACATTGTGTTTGTCCAAACAATAGTCATGCCATATTCCAAGTATGCGCACTATGTTTGTCTATGATCCTTAATTTGTGAAATAGACCAATTGATCATGATTCCAATGATGCTCATTTCACAATCCCAAATCCTTATCGTAAATGTAAGAATTCCAAATTCCTGCCATTTACCGAAATCTGCTAGATTCTAAACTTATATGCATTAATCGTCTTGTAATGACTAAGCACAAAGTCATAAAGACTTGTCAACAGACATTATAGAGTATTTCGATGGAGATCAATTCCATGGAAACGAAGTCTCAAATTCAAAGTACATTCCTTTGAACATCCTTCTTGCATTAAGTTTTCTAATCTTACACACATTGAATAACTTTCACCTATGGAGACATTTCCATATTCCCATTCTGACTATCACTTTTGAACAACAGTTGCCTCTTTTCAGAATATGTCAATATGGTCCTTTCCAAAAATTTACATCATACTTCCAACTGTCCATGAGCAACCAACCTTTGGTAAACCTCAAATTGTCCTCGCCAATTGCTTAATCATTTTAGTCATATCCAATTCTAGACCTTTTCCCCTCTTAATACACTAGGCATTTGGAAAATTTAGAAAGGATAAATATTATAGCACATATAATCGATCCTATACCCGAAGCATATCGGACACGATTCATGATGTCTCAAATAAAGACATGATCCTAGACCAGTCTTTTGCTACAATATTTTTTATTTGCCGTGTTTTCATAATTTGACTGTGAAGAAGGATGTCATAATCATAATCAAATTTTGAGAACGCGATATATATATATATATATATATATATATATATATATATATATATGTATATATATATATATAGAGAGAGAGAGAGAGAGAATTTTCTTATGTTGAACCATTCCAACATAAAATTCATATATATGACTTTGACTAAAGATGATTAAAATCTCAATCTAAGCTTTTAGAATTGAAATGAAGTATAATTTCCTCTCCCTTAATTATAGCAAAACAACTTTTCAAACCCTGCAGAGTCAGGAATTGAGACTTGTGTTTTCTATAATTAACACTTAACATAATAATCATGCTCCCACTAACATGATAATTATTAGCATAACACTTATGCTCCCACTAGCTTTGACATGTATCCAGAAATCAGCTGGACTTCTAGAAATCAATACTTTATTGACTTTCTTACCAAAGTTCAGATTTCTGATACGAGATGCTTTGATAAGACTTTATCAAAATCATACACCTTTCCTTAGATAGCTCACATGTGTGTCTAAACAATTTTAGAACTATGAAAAGAGATGTCGTGATCATAGTCTCAATTGTTTAGACCTTTGTCATTTCTCACAAGTCCATGTTAGTGTGTCGGTTAACCACACACGCTCCACTAACGACTTTGAGAATGCAAACATCACAATTGCTATCTACTTAAAATCTACTTAGTGAAAGCATTTCCTCACCATCATTTTCATGAATCGAAGAGAAACCTTATGACACTTTGATTTTAAGGTGTATGTCTTCCTATCCATGTGAATTTGTCAAGACCATAATCACAAGACAAGGTTAGTGACAAATTCAAACTCATATGGACTGAACTTGTTCAATCTTAATTTCTTGCCACCTAGCAGCACAAGTTCCAAGTTGTTATGCAACCTATCGAGAACTCTCAGAACTCATGTGACTAGTCAACTTTAACTAGAATGGGCACAGAAGCAAAAGAAACATATGGACTCTTTAGGAATGGTACATGGGACTATCTCAGACTTAGCCTTTCGCTTTACCATTTGGTCAACCGGGTTGACTATGGCCGATCCCTTTCCATTGGGAAGAGAAAGCTTTTCTGGATTTCCAATGTTACCATTGTCAATGTCCATGGAGGTTTTGGAAGTCGATATTCCAATCAAATTTGCTTTACTAGTGCTCCAAATCATTGTTGATTCACCGGCATCAAGAAAATAGGTTAGATCATTAAGGGTCATATCATGGTCAATCATATAGTAGTCCTAAAGGAACTCATTATGTGACTTAGAAAGTGATTGAAGAATCTAGTCAACAACCAACATCCTCAAGACCATGACACCCAACTCTCCCGGCTTGTCAATATGTGACTTCATCTCCAAGATGTGAGTACACATAGACTTTGCTTGCCAATAGGGCTTGAGTGACCTTGAACTTGTGGGTAAGGGAGAATTAATTAGAGGGGGTGGAGTAAGAGAAGTATGATTTCCAAGATCCAATCGCGGGACATCATCTTCATTAGGAAAGCTTGTTCCAATAGAATTGGGATGATGATAGTTGTATGATCTAGACATCTACAATGGGAGAAATTCAAGTTAGCATATCTAAGTCCTTAATATGAAACCCAATCTGAACTATTAAGGCTAAGACCCAACACAATATTTTATAACTTGGAAGAGGGATGTCTTAATCCAAGCTATAAAATATTTGAAGGTAGGTGAATGACGATTCACCAATTTCCAACATGAAAAACGAAATAGGTATTAGGTTTTTGTTGGACTGAAACTCCTAGATCTTTTGAGATTCATTGAACTTTTCAATGGCATGTTTAAATCTCGATTGTGCCCTCTCAAGTTTGCGACAGGGATGTCAAGGATCACAAATAATGTGTGAATAACCATGCAAATTAACTTGGTACCCTTAATTTTATCACCTAATCGATGTATCGGTTACCCACATGCGCTCCACCGATCTATGATAAACATTAAGTCACCCTTTGCCACTCTTACTAGTCCATGTTTGTGTGTCGGTTACCCACACACGCTCCACCAACGACTTGGTAAGGTACAAAGTGTAGTTTCATGGATTAGAACCAATTTCACATTTTCCTAAAGTAACTAAGATTGGGAATTTATAAAAGGTTTAGTTACTTTATATTTATCATTATACTTTTATTGAGAATTGTAGTCCTTGTCCTACACGTTCGGCTAACGACCCTTCACCTGTCAAGGAAGCGGTGGGTAAGAGTGGACACCCGTTAAGCTGCCATTTTATAGGCAACAACCTTACACCCCCCTTATAGACCGACTTCGTGAATGAGGCCTACTAACGGTAAGACTGACTTACTCTTATAAATATATAAATATTAAACCAATAATATTATAATAGTATAAGGGTCGAATTTTAAACTATTTAAAATTCTAGGGTTTAGAACTAAAGTATACATGGGGGGTAACTTTACAAATCCCAAAACTTGAGGGCAAGTTTTGAACAATTCAAAAAAACTTTTGGAATCCATAACAAATGAGTTTAATATGGCTTTTAATGACAAGCCTCTTGAAAATCCATAACTTGAGGACAAGTTATGGATGTTATAACACAATTTATGGAAAAAGACTCTTCAAGTTTCTATAACCTATGGCTTTAAAACCTCTTTTAAAGAAAAACTTTTGGTTTTCCATAACTTGAGGACAAGTTATGGAATCCGTTAAAGGCCATTTAGATCATATAATAAACAAACAAACATGTCAAGAAAAACTATGATCTAGATTAAACTCATATTGTAAGTCCCTAATTTGCTTGTGTATCAATCAGATCCGTTTGATGGTGCGGAATCCCAATCAAACGGATGATGTCAGATCAAATAGAAGAGAAGGAGAAGAAGAATAATATGAATCTTGTATGTATTGATATGAATGAAGATCTAGATACAAGATATTCACACACACTAACAGACACACTTCTCTCTAGACCGTGCACTCTCTTATGTTCATCAATCTCTACTCCTCACCCCTAACACCTATATATACAAGGGGAACATGGGCTTGGTGAACATGGGTCGTAAATGGGTTTACGACCGTAAACCTGTTTACGGCCGTAAAAACCCTCTGACCGTAAACTCATAAAATATTACAGAAAAATACATTTGCCTAGAAAAGTAAAGTATAAACCATATTTTTGACCCAACACATATGAACAAGACAATTCAAATCAAACAATTTTCATGTAATTAGCCTAACCATTAAACTAATGCAAAACATGAATCTATTGACAATTATCTTTTGAATTGGATTAGAATGATCATTACCACATCAAAAACAGGTTTATCAGTTCAAAAACAGCTTAGGGTAATGATTCTAGTCCAATTCCAGCCTTAAAAGTCAAAAATCTACACTCTGGGCCTCCTACTCGTCGAGTGTAAGAACCTACTCGACGAGTAGGATGATTTTGTTTATGGACTCGGCGATTCCACAGTCCAGACAGCCAGAAAATCGATTTTTTCAGCAATTTGCATCAAGTATAAATGAAAACAAGCATTGGCTCTGATACCACTGTAGGGTTTTGAGCAATCTAACACCCCAATGGTGTACATGCAACCATATAAACCTTGGATCTATGTTTTCTCTATTATACATGAACATATTCAATATTCCAAGGTTTCATCCTAACTAGCATAATATAAAGGATATATAATACAAGAATCTAGTAGAATGACATACCACTTTGTTATAGCTTGATTCCGTGGAGCTTAAGAGCCTAGTGCCCCAAGTTTGACACCTCAAATGGCTCACACAAGACCACCAACAACTTGGAATAACTTGAGAGAAAGGTTCTTATGCTCAAAATCGGCTAGCCCTCTCACATGAATCCTTAGGGCTGATTTCTTGAGCTATGGGGTCTTTATATATTGTGGCTATTAGGGTTACACCATGTAACTCATGACTTTCCATATTCATCATGATCCATGGGTTTTAACCTCCATGGAGTATCCATAGGTTACCCCATGGGTTTAGCCCAACATGAAGAACTATGGATCATAAGCCCACATATATAAGAATGAATGATTCACACAATCAATCCCCATATATTTAGTTAGTCTCTTTTGATCACAGAATTAATTCCAAATTAATTCTTGATCAATACTAATTAGATAATATGATTTCATATTAATATATTAGAACATATTATATATTAATAAATCATAAATATCCTTTTCTCATAAAAGTCTATCCAAATTGTTCTGATGCCATGCAACCCAAATGGACCATGCCAAATCAAGTCAAATACATACCTTATGGACTCAGACACTAATCTAACACATTTATGCCATAATATGCAGAAGACCTGATGTATGATCATTCTATAAGTATATCAGATTATACCAATTGAATACATGGTTAAGTAACCGGATGACTATAGAAACATTCGAAGAGTACTTTGGAAGAACTAAGAGAATGTATATAAGACATAGTTTGGAACAAAATCTTCATGTAAAGAGCTACATAAGATTCTTATTCTAAACAAATTTACATATTTATGAATTATAATTAGATTATGAATTCATTGTGCTATGAGGAGTAAGTTTAGTTGGAATGAGGTCCAAGCAAAACAAAATGAAACAATCTAGATCAAAATAAGAATGCACTACTTTAGAAGTTGAAATCTAATATGATTGGATGAATAAGTTCATTGAAAACTATGTTGATCTATGCCATTCAAGGATCACATAGAAATCTTTATGACTTCGAGGGTATACTTAATCGAGCTAGGAGACTCTATGTCATGAAATAACACTAATCATATACGCCAAGATAATTAACTATACCTAGAGTAAAGTCAACTATGGAGATGATAGTATTCGCAGAATTCACTCAAATTAAGTTTAGTCGAACCCATTAATAATTTCCATCTTTTAAGCTAAGTATGAATGGTCACACTTTAGCTATAGGACTTTATTATTCTAGAAATGGATTTTGATTTGGATTTAGAATTTGGATATTGGAACATTGTAACAACAACTATTATATAATGTTTTGATATATTGGGATATGATCATAGCATCAATACTTGTTGTGTTCTATATTAACATGTTTAATCCATGAATAATCTTATTATTCTAAAAGTTCATAGTCGATTATAATTGTGGGAGTATTTATTAAATAAGAATAATATGAATTGGATTGGTTGAATTTCACTGGATAAAGGTAGGCAATAGGTAGTAACCAAGTTTCATAGGTACTCGTTAGAGAACTAGTATTGAAATGACCCGCATCAAGATCATCTCATGGATCGCTGTCACGAATGATACTTGATTAAAAGTTACTATCTTTGTATCTTTAACATTTGAGATACATAGTGAGACTTAAGTGTATGGAGTATTGTGCTTAGATATGGTCAAACGATGGTCCTTAACCGGGCTGTTATAAAAGCCATTCTCAGGTATGGTATGAACTATGCAAGAGGCTTATGTAGTCAAGATGAGATATGTTCCTCTTATGTGTTGAGAGTTAGACATCTAAGATGCCTTACCAAAAGTTGAACACCATATGAGATTGATTGTGATCCGTGTCTCATGTTTAACATGATGTCTGTGATAAAGGGATAACTAATAAACTTACCGTATACACCAATTATAGCTTGGAGCTTTTTTGGGAATTGGACGTTGATAGAATGGCAAAAAGTCGTATGTTGATGGGGGCAGTGAAATGTTTCTAGACGTTCACCACTGTCTATATCAGTCTAATATTAGTCGTGCGCAAGTGGGAGATTGAAAGATCTGGTATGCTCAAGAATCATATTAAAGTGATATTGCTAATTAACATATGATACTAATGGGTCACACTAACAACAACTTGATACAATTGATTATTTATTAGAAATTGGTTTCAATAAATACTCAATAAACTCTTATAATTAAATTGGAAATTATTTATTTCTAGAAAATAATAATTTTCATTAGCAAGTAACATTATATAATTCATATGGTATGAATTAATAAGTCATGCACAACATTTTGGACTAGACAAATTCTTTTGTCTTTTACCAGAAAGTTAAAGTTTATATTTTATAAACTTGGTTTATAAAATATAAAGGTTTTGTCTTCTTCCTTTTATTATTTTATAAAAATAAGAGTAAAAAAGGAAGAGTGTGACTTTTTTATTATTTAAATGAGAGAATGGCTCTTTGATTATTTAAATGAGAGAATGGCTCTTTGATTATTTAAATAAGAGTATGGTTTTTTTTATTATTTAAATGAGAGAATGGATCTTTGATTATCTAAATAAGAGTATGGATTGTCTTAAGAAGAATGGGTTTTTGACTTATTTAATCAAAAGTAATAAGAAACATGAGTATTGTGCATGATATATATATATATATATATATATATATATATATATATATATATATATATATATATATATATATATATATATATATATATATATATAAAGAAAGGCTTTCACATGTGGGTGCTTCTCTTCTCCCCTCAAAACCATAACATACATGATTCATGAGTTTCTCTCTCACTTTTGATCATCTTGAGAATATATTACTTGCTTTTATACTCTCTTGAAGTTAATACTTTGGTTATGAACTTCAAGCTTAAGAGTTAAGATTTTTAGACTAGCATCAACATCAAGTTGGCTTCTTGTTGGTGTCTCAAGGATTCAACATTCTCCATCAACTTCCAAGCCTCCCTTTGAGGATTCAAAGACTAAAAAGGTTGTTAAACACTTCTTCCTCTTTGGTGCTTGTTTTCTTTCCGAACCTTACAAGAAGATCCCCGGTGGGTATAAACTTCGTTTATGTTTATTCTAATTTTAAAGTCTTCCGTTGCTAAATATTATGTTTTTGAAACTAGTTTTCGAATAAAAAAACCCAACACATGACAACATATACGTAACTTTTTGTTATAGCTAAAAGCAAAAAGATGTTATTGAGTATGCTGAGAAGGTCATCGAGAGGAGGATCAACATATCCTCTGCTTTTCGAGTATACCAGATTGATCAAAGCAGATATGAGATGACTGACCAAATAAAAAATGGTATAATAAACTTGGAAAATTGTTACTGCACGTGTGGAAAATGGCAATTATCAGGTATACCTTATACTCATGTTATGGCGGTATTCTAGGAACTGAGATATCAACACTACAGTGCATGGGTTTCATCGTACTTCATAATGGAAACATATCGATCAACATATGTAAATTTTGTGTTTTCTATGCTAGTTCCAATTAAATACGAAGAATCAGATGAAGTCACGGTTGTTTTGCCACCATTGATGGACAAACGAAAAGCCAGATGACCTAAAACCATAATTTTATCCCATCCCAAAGGTGAAGGTATGATTTACAAAAAATGTAGTTGTTACCAAAGGATCGGTCACACAAGCAGAAACTGTGACGCCCTGTTTCCCGCAGAGTCAACAAAAATTGAATCTTCAAGTAGGACCAAGACAAGTGGCAAAAGTAACGTTAAGTCTAAGAGTATACATAATAGTCAAAAAGGTAGCCAACAATATGATATTGTTGATTTAAAAAACCCGTAGTAATGTTTGTACGACATCATAATGTTCTAAAAAATTTTGGTCAGAAGGATAAACTAGTTTTTGCTACATGTTCAAAAGGAAATTGTTTTAAAACATTGACAAAGAAAACCATAACTCAAACATTAGCGTAATCTGCAACATCAATCCACTGGACACTATCAATGCACCACAAAACAGCACACTCTTATGCATTAGGGTGCAACAACTCGGGGGGGGGGGGGGGGGGGGGGGTTGCATAAAAACAATATAAAGGTTAATCTTAAGTTATTTATATCATATTAACTTATAAAGTATATAAGGTGGACTAAACTACATACATTAGTAACATAATACGTTGACAATCAGGTACTTGCAAACACCTCATCATAAGGTATGCAAATGCTCAATAAATAACACCTAGTATAGGGGAACCAACTATACTATTGTTGGGAAATGTCTCCGTGATCCAAATCTGCAAACTTAAGATGTCAAACAACTTACTAACTTAACAAAGTTACAATACTTGTTGTTTAAAAAGTCTTATTAAACATAGTGTACATACCTTAAATGCATATACAAATCCCTACAGAGTATATGTGTGTCTGCTGCCTACTCTTGGCGCATTTGGGTTCAAATGGTCCTCAATCTTATCAAACATAGTACGCATCTGTTTTTAAGTGAAATCCCATATCAATCTGCTCTATGGGTACCTATGTCAAAAAATTACACTTAAAAGTATATGTATCATTTTGACACAACATGGGTAAAAAACTGTATACCTGTTAACCTCCTATAAATTAGAGACAAGTATCATGCGTTCATTAGTAACTGACTGTCGAGGGTATTTCCCCAAAAATCCTTGCCCTAGCATATATAGAAGTGAGACTCTCACCACATATTCATTACTTAATTGATGAAGTAAGTTATTGAACATGTGCGTAAGGTCAGCCACACTCATCGAACATGAAAGCGGCACATATGGAAAAACACGTTCTCCAAATTCTGCAAAACCAAAACTAGGATGGAAATAATCCCGAACCGCAAGCCAGTGACCAAGCAAAATTCTTTCCTGACAAAGCAAACCCGATAGTAGCCAACTGGAAATAGAAGCTCTTATAGGTCAACTGGATCAAAAGTAGCAAATTCCTTGCACATAAGATGGTGACATAGTAAAGGGTGACATTCGACACCCATCGGCATGTTCACGTAATCATTAAACATGATTGCCTAAACATCACCCCACAAACTGGTCGGTTTTGTAAGCGTGCCATGATTTCGCGCCCAAGTCCAGGTCTACATGTTATAGTAACAACCACTTTGTATGTTTTATCGTGCTACAATCGAAAGAATTATTAATTAGGGATTTTTGTATGTATGTTTCGGACCGGAATTCCGAACAAAAAAAATCCAGAACTGTAGTTCGTACCATAAATTATGAACCAAAATTCTGGAATCGGTTCCTTGTATTCCGGAATAGTTCTACATATTCCGGACATGATTTTCAGATTCTAGACACGTTCCAGAATAGCAAAAATTAGGAAATGATAACAATTTGTGATGTGGTATATATGTATAATTATATTTAATCCTATAACACAATTAAAATTCACAAAAAACATATAATACATATATAATTGCATAAACTAAACATGTTTTAACGTATAATCTAAAATAAACGCATATAATTAGAAACAAATTTGAAACTTACATATAAAAATTGTATTTCTTCACTACTATCAAAAGACATTTTCAGTTGTAAATGCGTCCGGAATGGGATGTAGGGCAATCCGAAACAAGGGAATGGCGAAATCTAGCCCGAAACAAGCTAAAGGTATTTATAGGAGAACCAGATTACAGGGTCGGAATTATCTACCCGTTTACCGAATACTAAATCGGGTCCGGAATGTTCCATTTCGAACCAAGTGGTCATTTTTCAAAAAAATAATATATTTTAAAAACCAACAAAAAAAAAGGTTAGATTACTCAATTTCCCTTATATGAATTTGTTTGATCTTATAATTTTAAGGCATACACATTATATGTACATATAAAATTTGGAAACCCAAATGAATAATTAAGTCGTAAGATTATAAAGTGAAAACTTCTCACGACGCAATGATCTCGTTGACAATTGAAGATCATTCAGAGGTACAAAGGAAATTTTAAGAAATTTAGAGGTGTTATTAAAAAGAAGAAATGATTTAAGAGGGTAATTAATTGTCATTAGCCCACTTGGCTAACAAAGTATTTATAACAAGGAGACTACGAGTTCAATCCCAAACATATACTAACTTACCGTTCTAAAAAAACATGAGATGATACAAATACATAGAACAAAACCAAATTGTTACAAAATTGAAATTTGAATCTGTATCCATGTCGTGTTTCTATCGAATGTAAAAAACATAAGGTCGTTTTGTATTTATGTTCGTGTTCAAACATTGACACGAAATAAACACAATATTAAAATGTGTTTGTCGTGTTTTGTAAGATTAATTATAAATTAAATATTTTATTTGTGTTTGTTGTGTTTATTGTTTTTATTTTGCTTTAGTTGAGTGGTTTCTTGTTATTAAAACAAAACATGACATTGTTTCGTGTCGGGTTTGTAATATATAAAAACTTATCGTGTTGTGTGAACTAAAAACACGACACGACTACTCAATTATAAAAAATTATCCGTTAACATGTTTGCATATGGGTATTTAGTGAGGGTTTGGCCGTAATGGTTGTAGTCTATGATTTGAAGAGATTTAACAATACATGTTATTGTCGGTCATAAGAGTATAATTTGTATACAAAATGAGAGCTTAATGATCAATAGTGTACAAAGAAAGAAATGATAATATGATTTGAAAATTTTAGAGGTGTTATTAAAAAGAGAAATGATTTAAGAGGGTGATTAAAAAAAGAGAAATGACTTAAGAGCGCGATTAATTGTCATTAGCCTACTTGGCTAACAAAGTATTTATAACAAGGAGATTATGAATTCAATCTCAGACATATATATTAACTTGTTGTTTTAATATATATATATATATATATATATATATATATATATATATATATATATATATATGAGATGATAAAAATACACAAAACGAAACCAAATTGTTACAAAGTTGAAATTTGAATTCGTATCTGTGTCGTTGATGTGTCAAATATAAAAAAACATAAGGTTGTGTCGTGTTGTGTTCGTGCTCAAACTTTAACACGAAATAAACACAATATTAACATGTGTCTGTCGTCTTTTGAAGATCAATTATAAACTAAATATTTTATTTTTGTTTGTTGTGTTAATTGTTTTTTCTTGCTTTAATTGAGTGTTTTTTGTGTTATTAAAACAAAACATGACATTGTTTCATATCGTGTTCGTATTATATAAACTCCAATCTTGGTGACAGGTGAAGTTTTCATATTCCACATGATCAAGTTTATCTTCCCATGCTCCACATTCTCGCTTCTTCTTAGTCCCTGCAAATCAGAACATATGTGAATGTCACAACCAGTATCAAGAACCCAAGAATTAGAATGGGGTGAGTTATTAGACAATATAGTGTATATACTTGCATTGTTGGGTTTTACTTTCCCATCCTTAACATCTTACAGGTACTTCGGGCAGTTTCACTTCCAGTGCGACTTTTCATGGCAATAGAAGCATCCAGCCTCTTTAGGGTTGGTAGAAGGAGTGACAAAACCTTTATTGGTTCCACTTGAAGAGGACCCATCAAGGGACTTTCCCTTGGTACCCTTTGAAGGGCTCTTCCTTTTCTTTCCTTTGCCTTGCCCGATTGCCAAGACAGGGGCCGCGGTAGGAGTAGGAGTGGTAACAACCGATTTACCCTTAAGACCACTTTCGGCGGTCTACAAGAGTCCTTGAATTTTGATGAGTGTAACTTCCTCCTTGTTCATGTGGTATGTCATTATGAATTGATCATAACACGAAGGTAAGGAGTGCAAAATGATGTCAATTGCCAACTCCTCGGGGAAGTTCACATTTAGTTTCAGCAAACGGTCCACATACCTTTGCATTTTCTACATGTGGCTCGTGATGGGTTCACCATCCTTCATCCGGGTTGTTATCATGTAGGAGATGATTTCATACCGCTCTTGACGAGCACTCTGATGGTAGTGGTCCATCAAGTCCTGGTGCATATCAAAAGGGTAGTAGTCCTTATAGGACTTTTGGAGCTCGGTTGTCCTTGTGGCCAACATGATACATGCCACCTTAGTGGCATCTCTCTCATGTGCCTGGTATTCAACGATTTCCTCAGGAGTAGCAGCCGACTCATCAAGTTCCTTAAGCTCCTTGTCGAGGACATACTCCTTGTCCTCATACCGAGTGACCATCCTGATGTTCCTGATCCAATCCATAAAGTTGGATCCATCGAAGATGACTCTCCCACAAAGGTTCATGAGATAGAAAGAGTCGGTAGGGTTTGAGCCAGAAGCAGCATTGGAAGACATCTGAAAAAGAAGAAAGACAAGTTTAGGTTAGATATAAAGATAGTCCTTAATAAGACGCCCAAATGTAATATTAAGGCTAGGACCCAACACAATTTTTTATAACGTAGAAGAGGGATGTCGTAATCCAAGCTATAAAATATTTGAAGGTAGGTGAATGATGATTCACCAATTTCCACCATGAAAAACGAAATAATTATTAGGTTTTAATTGGTTTTGAAACTCCTAGATTCATTGAAATTTTCAATGGCATTTTCAATCTTGAGTGTGCCCTTCAAGTTTTGTGACTGGGATGCCAAGGATCACAAAACAAGGTGTGAAGTAACCATGCAAATTACTTGGTACTCTTAATGTTTATCACTCAACCGATGTGTCGGTTAACCACACGCGCTCCACCGATCTATGAGAAACCTTAAGCCACCATTTCTCTACCTTGTTAAGTCCAGGTTAGTGTGCCGGTTAACCACACACGCTCCACCAACGACTTAATCAAAGTGAAAAGTGTAATTTCATGGGTTAGTACCTTATTCACATCTTCCTAAATTAACTAATATTGGGAATTTATAAAAACATTTAGTTACTTTATAATCATCATACTTTTAATGAGGATTAAATTCATTGTCCTACCCGTTCGGCTAACGACCATCCACCAGTCAAGGAAGCGATGGGTGAGAGTGGATACCCATTAAGCTGCCATTTTATAGGCAACAACCTTATACCCCCCCCCCCTTATAGACCGACTTCGTGAATGAGGCCTACTAAGGGTAAAACGACTTGTTCTTATACATATATAATTATTATTAAACTTATAATATTATAAAGTATAAGGGTTGAATTATTACTTTTAGAATTCTAGGGGCTGGAACTAAAGTTTTACCAAAGTGTGTGAGACTTTACATGTTCCAAAACTTGAGGGCAAGTTTTGTAACTTTCAAAACTTTTCATCTTTCATAACTTATGAGTTAATGGTTTATTAAAATGAGAGACTTTTCATTTTATGTAACCTATGTGTTTATTAATGGACTTTAAAAGAAAACTTTTGGTAATCCATAACTTGAGGACAAATTGTGGATTCCATTAAAACACATAAAGATCAAGAATTAAACTACCAAGCAAGTTGTAAATAATTCTTATGATCTTCTAAACTCATAAGTTCATGAGCATTCATATCAACAATTTCAAGAATCATAAATAAACCATACAAAACTTGAAATTTTGATAATAGCCATTGAAAATGGATTAGCATAACCATTACACCAACTAAAACAAGTTTTATAAGACCAAAATAGTTTAGGGTAATGTTTCTAGTCCATTTTCAGCAGCAAAACTCAAAAATCTGCATTCAGGGGCTCCTACTCATCGAGTGCAAGAACCTACTCGACGAGTAGGATGCATTACTACATGGACTCGTCGAGTCCCCCCCATGGACTCGGCGAGTTCATGCTGCAGAATGCAGAAAACTTGAGTTTTTTCAACAATTTGCATCAAGTATCAAGAAAACAAGCCTAGGCTCTGATACCACTAAAGGGTTTTGAGCATTCTAACACTCCTATAATGTAAATGCAACCCTAGAAACCTTAGATCTATGTTTTACTAAGATACATGCAAATTTGTTTTTCCAAGGTTCTTAACCTAAGTAGCATGGAATTGGGAACTTTGAAACATAAACCCACACTATATAAATACAAGAGTCCATATTTAATTAGTCACACTTTTGATCACTAAATTAATTCTAAATTAATTTTAGATCAATGCTAATTAAATAATATGATTTCATATTAATATATTAGAAATTATAATATATTAATAAATCATAACTTATACTATTCTCAAAAGATTATCCATATAAATTGTTCAGGTGAAGTGCAACCCAAATGGACCATGTCGAGTCGAGTCAACTACATCTCAAATATAGTTATGGACTTAGACACCTTATCCAACACATATAACATAAAAATAGGCAAATAACACATAAACATATAAACATTCCTCGCGCTTGCCCCTGCATCGGACCGGAGTCCGGAACACATAACACATAACATATAAGCTAGACCTTCCTCAGGTTTGCCCCGACATCGGATCGAAGTCCAGAACACAAAAACAAACACATGCAAGAATCACGCAGACATCAAGCATACAAACATTCCTCGGGCTTGCCTCTACATCAGACCGAAGTCCGGAAACATATAACTACATCAGGCTAACCCCGACAATGCTAACATACATAAACGGGTCGGCCTTGGTGCCTTAGACCCGTTCCTACTGGAAGAGGACTCACCTCTCAAGCCGACAGATGATATCTCAAGTGAGGAATCTCTGATGGCTGCACCAACGACTCCCCGACTATAAATTCATAAGGAAAACTTTGTCAAAAACTGAAC
Source organism: Lactuca sativa (assembly GCF_002870075.4). Lineage (NCBI taxonomy): Eukaryota > Viridiplantae > Streptophyta > Magnoliopsida > Asterales > Asteraceae > Lactuca > Lactuca sativa. The sequence continues at coordinate 252,085,058 of NC_056627.2, read as the reverse complement.
ACCCTTCTAAGGGTAAAATGACCATTTTACCCCTGGTCAAAGTCATCGTGTTGGTCAAAGTCAAAGTCAAGGTCAACTTCCAGTTGAGCCAACTCGTCGAGTTACCTCCTAACTCGTCGAGTTCCTATGCTATTCAGAATCGTGTTAAACCGAGTCAACTCATTAAGTCCCTTCACAAACTCGTCGAGTTCCACCCGGTACGGAATCGGAACAAATTGACTCAACTCGTAGAGTCCCCCTCTGGACTCGCCAAGTTCGCTTGTCTATTTGGGTTATCATGATGGATTAAGCCCCTACACTTCATATCCAAGCTTCATGCTTCACATAAACCCCAAAAATGTCCTTTTAAGGGTAAAGTTTCCAACTTTAACCGTTAATACCTCTTCTTAATGGGTTTAGCTCAAATTCTAACTCCTTGGGACCTAAAACTTGGTCCTTAAGTCATCCATACACCGTACTAAGACTTACAACCACAGATCTAAACCCCTAACACTACTTAGATACGTAAAGCTCCCACCTTTCTCTTCATGCATGGCCTTTTTGGGCTAAAAAGGACAAGATGACACTCTATGGCTTTCATGGGGGCTCTAATGGCATAAAGTTTGCACCTTTATGCCATACCAGCCCTTCAAGGTCTTAGATCTAGAAGATTAACCACTTGGGTCGTCCATTCTCCAAAGGTTATAATTCTTGGGCCAAAACCTTCATAAAAGAGGAAGAAAGAGATCTAATGAACTAGAGGTCAAGATAGAAACTTGATTACCAGAAAATGTAGCCAAAGAAATGTAGTTTCTGGATCTACTCTCTTTCTCTTGAGCCTTCTAACTCCTTCTTCTTCTTCTTCAAGCTTCAAGAACACACAAGATTGCTTACAAATGGCTCACACACTCACAAAATGCTCTAGGGTTTCATGGATTAGGGTTTGGGGCTTGGAGGCTGGAAATGAGGCCAAAAGGTGGGGATTAAGATGCTTAAATAGGGTGCAAAACCCCGAAATTAGGGTTTCACTATGGTAGACCTACTCGCCGAGTCGAGGGTTCTCGACTCGTTGAGTAAATAGCTGAAAACCCGCGTCCAAGACTCGATTCTACTCGTAGTCTTGGGCTTCCAACTGGTCAAGTAGCTCTATAAAAATGAATAATTTTATAAATAAATGCATACCAGAAACCAAACGTTATAGATACATAGGGTTTTCAAGCCCATAACATTTTAATGATAAAATATCATTCTAGCAAGACATATATTAGGTGTAAATATATAACTTGTCCTAAGACCATCTACCCAGTCCCAACCGATCCTCACATATCCTAATTTGACAATCATCTGGAAGAATCACCTTACCGGATGAATTGTCTAAGTAACTGTTTGACTACACCTGTTAGGGGAGTCCTTGGTTAGTGTAATCCATATAAGTCAACCAATGTTCAAAGATTTTGATGCATATGGCTTTCCATTTCGTCTACGTCCATGGGTTATAAAGCCATGCTAGCAATGTAATTCACAAGACGGCCTAGAACAGCCAAGTGTTGGTCATCTCCTCTAGTCAATGACCCAAACATACCATCCAATTGTCTGATCGGGACCTACAGTTTCTGGTCATCCCAAGACGGGGAAGATTACACTCCGATCTGGTCCCACACTCTAACAACTGTGAGACCTAATCGATGTCAAGCCTATTCGACACTAAGAAATCCTTTATAAGTCTTATTCCTAATCTAAGGCAATACCTATATCTAAAGACAATTGATTTCTACAACAATTCATATTCCAAATGTTACTATCTTATCTTTACAAATAGCATATAAAACATATAATACAAACAACATTTATTATTGTAACAACGTAAATTTTCAAACCAAATTTTTCATTGTTAAAACACATAAAATTCATATATCATACTTCATAAAAATCATAAGTGTCTCAATATCAACATAAATCAAAAGTCAAGTCCCATAACCCTAAACATGATCTCGAACAGATTTGTACAATCACGTCGGTGCCTTCCCGCGATCCTCGGAAGTACCTGAAACACATAACACATAACACAGTAAGCACGAAGATTAGTGAGTTCCCTAAAATACCAAATGCAACATATTAGCCACTCAAGGCTATAACTCTATAAGACCCTCTGGTCAATGTGTCTCAGTGGGACCCTCCAGTCGCACAACTCTGATGGACCCTCCAGTCCTAACTTTGTAAACTCTGAATACACATAGCATAAATTACACAGACATAATGCAGTAATATCACAGTACTTAAATAAACACATAAGACCCTTTGTTCACACATAGATACTACTCTAGGCAAAGTATAATGAGAAGACTCACCTCGTAAGCTAGCTAGTAAAATCGCGTGCTCGGAATCCTCGATCTAGCCTCCGCCTATCACAAGGATAATATCTCTAATTAATGCTCTCCTCATACTCAACTACACCATTCATTGGTCTCTCTTACACTCTTAGCCCTAGAAATGGGTAAAAGACCATTTTACCCTTCCTTGACCTCCATTACTCATTTTACCAACCCTAAAGTCAACAAAAGTCAATCCCAGTCAACATCCTAAATTGACCAGACTCGCCGAGTGCACTCATGTGGCTCGTCGATTTCCATTGTTCTCAGTAATCCCATGAAGGTCCAGCTCGTCGAGTTAACCCCTAACTCGCCAAGCCATCGCATGATAAAGCTCATCGGGACAAACCCTAATCGACTCGTCGAGTTGTCTCATCGACTCGGCGAGTCTATTCAGACTCAACTTGCATTCAAACGATTTTAAGGCAGGATACTTTCCCAAACTCCATATCTAAGCTCTCTAGGCTTGAATATCACGTAAAGCCTTGAGCTTTACGTTCATGCATGGCACAAAAGGTCTAGAAGTGCCATGAACAAGATTGAGAAGAAGTTTCTCACTCAAAGGGCTAATATGGTTGAATAAAGCATGGGACTTTCGACTCTAGGGACCTCATAAGGTCCAGATCTGATGTCCAACTCTAAGAAGGTGCTCAAAACCTTCAAGGTCTCCCATGAGAAGATGGAAATGAATCCCTAACTCTAGAACCATGAGATCTATCCATACAAAGGAGAAAGGTCCGAACTTTATACCTCAAACAGAAGCTCCTGGACATATAAGCAGTAGATCTAGTAGTCTCTTCACAATCCTTGCTTAGAATCCTCCTTCCATCTACCAAAATGCACCAAAAAATCTCAAGTAGAGCTCAAAAATCTCTCAAAAGCTCAAGCGGGGCTATTAGGGTTTCTCCTTAGTGAGGTGTGACCGCAAATGAGGCTATAAGTGCCTTTAAATAGGCCCCAAACCTGGGGATCTAGGGTTTCCACTTACAGTGCCTACTCGGTGAGTCTACTCTCGGACTCGTCGAGTAGATCATTAAACTCACGTGGCTAAACCCGCTTCTACTCGGCGAGTTATAGCACCAACTCGTCGAGTAGATCAATGAACCTCAAAAATAAAAATTAAAATAATATACCTGGGAATCCGGATGTTACAATTATATGGATATTTTTAAGTTAAGATTATGTTCTTGTTAATAACTACACACTCACTTTGACAAAGTGTCTGGTGATTGGTGAATCGGACAGAGCTTGGCCTTACACCTTTCTCGAAAGACCTAGATGTACATAATGCTACGTATTAGTGTAGTTTCATACTACATGGAACTATTATCTTAAGTGTTTAGATTCCTCAACAATTCCAAAGTCTACTTCAAGATCAAACAAGTAAGGATCAACCAAGCAGGACAGTCGGAAGACATGATCATTTCGACATATAGTCTTTCTGAAATCTAACAACCAAGCCAACGTGACCATTCTAGACACCTCTCCCATAGTAGATCAATCAACATAACAACTTGGAATCGTTGATAAATCTTAATTATAAGATCCCGGTAACGGCTTACAACTATAATTATAAATTACATAGGAGCAGAGTAAGTGTAGCTCGCTTACAGAGTACAATAGACGAGAATCGGGATCAAAATGGGCAGAATACAGGTCCTTCCTACATGAAGATTATGGCAAACTGAGCACTCGAGGGTGTCATAAGGCTTTGTCGCAGGCTAGAATGAAGAAAATGGGCTAATTATCAAAATTTACAGAGAGATATCGATTGGAGGGTGTTGGGAGGAGTGAAAGAATGAGCTGGTATTTATAGGTGAGTTTAGAGTCTTGCGCGTTGTGCAACAGGAGGCGCGCCGTGCATAAGAGTGACTTCGATCTACTGGGTTGCCGACACATGGCACAATATGGATGGGGGTACGTGGCTGACTTCGTATGCAAGATACGGGCGATGTGCGTGCGTGTGTGATGTTTTCCAAATTTTCAAAATTGCATAACTCCTTCATATGAGCTCCGTTTTTTACGTTTTTTATATCCACGGAAAGCTCCCGATGAGATCTACAACTTTCCCTTAGATCCCGTCGGCTAATTTTGACTTTATTTTATTTACACTAGCTTAGCCTATTAAAGCCCATATAAAATGCATAACTCTCACATCGAGCGTCCGTTTTCGATGGTTTTTATATCGTTGGAATCCTAATAACGAGATCTTCAACTCTCGTTTAGATTGTTTTAGCTAACAATCTATCGATCTAAAATTCGATATCGATGTGCACACTGTTGTACCGAATTTTAGAAAAATCATAACTTCCTCTAGTGAAGTCAGATTTAGAAGATACATATATGCATGAATTCGCTTTTACGACATATATGAAGTCCGTTTAGACTTCTTAAGCTAAAAAACAATCTATCTTATATTCACTTTTTATGCTATCCGTAGCTGTGTCGGTTTTATCGCGAGACTTTGGCGCTTCCTAACTTCTTCGTTCTAAGTCGGATCGAGGCGTCCTAAATATGTACGGGTTCCTAATTACGAATACTATAACTATGTTGAGATTATTTTCCCTAAGTGATCTTTTATTTTTGAAGTTTATTTTAAATATTATTTATTTTATTATATAATATATCTTAATAAACACATAAGCACAAAATATATGAATAATCATGTCTTATTCATTCACAAAATGACTACATGACTTGACCACAAAGGTTACATGTTTGATTACTAACTCTATATGGAAATACGGACTTACATATTAAATATTTATGATACAAATATTATTGACATAAAATGCCTAAATAGCAACATCTACTTCACACAAAATATTTCTCTAAAAATATACTAACACACTGCATTACAAACATCATATAATAATCTAAAAACGAAATCATATGATTAAAATAAAAATACATACCCACAAAACTTCAAGCTATTCACTATAATATGAAATCCACCACAAAATTATAACTCTGAAATGTCTGTTCTCGTAGTCTAAAATGTTGGATGAAGAGACTCCCGTAAGTCCAAAATGTGATATTGGATTGAGTGAAATGTTATCAAACAGGAGAGCATAGTAGTGAGATTGGTTAACTATGTGTGTCGATAAAAAATGGTCTTGAATGTTCTATTCTGAGAGCTGATTCGTACACAACAATTTTATCCATACATAATAATTGGTGCTTTAAAATGTTGTATTGTACAACTACATAATACATAAATTATTGTGTATGGCAAAAAACTGTGTACGAATTACTTCCCATTCCGAAATACATGGTTATTTTGAAGGGAAAAAAATCGGATAATTTTCGTTAAAAAAATTATAAAGTTGGTTAGTTTAGCTAATTTTCAAAAAAAATATTACATCTATTTTAAAGCAAATAAAGTCAAATATGCAATAATTGCTTGTACCTTATGTGAGCTAATTACATGTACATTGTTGTACGTAACATTGATGACCTAAGGTTACGTTTATGCAGAGCAGAAGTACGATATTTTAGGCCAACAATATTTGAAAATATTTCGGATGTAAAAGAACTAAAAATTATAACAATATTAACGAAAGCCAAACATAAATTAAACAGAATAAAAACATAATGCACCAGTATTGTACATTGTTCGGTTTTTTAATCCCACTCCACGCGATAAATATTCACTAATAATTGTTAAAGTTTCAAAAAAAAAAAAAAAAAAAGACCTCTAAAATACATCATGAACATATTATTGTCCTTTTATTCAGTTAGCGACCTAAAATATTAAAGGTCTTTAAAATCAAAACAGTCTATACTATAGGCCTACATCAATATTAATAAAACCTTTTTAGTATTATAATTTGGTACATATTAATATTGATAAATGGTTTAATTAAAAATAAGATATGAAAGTACATAACTTGGCAAAGTATGAATGTCTCACAGCCCGTGTCTAATCGTTTATCGATCACTGGCGTAGTGAAGCCGATAAAAACAGCCGCCCAAAAGTATAACTCACGGGTCTCATTTACACATAGGCCCCACTAGTTGCCATTTTTGCATATTCGACCCCTCCATTTGTCTTTTTGCTTCCCTTTTTTAAGTTTCAACCGAAATCTCGTATTTGCATTTTCGACAAGTTAACATCATAATAAATATCAGAAGAAAATAGCAAACAAGTGCCTCTTTGAGTTGTTAATGTCTCATAACGCAATTCAAGATTTTTACATGCTTTTTGTATTTAGTAAATATCGTATGATATGAATGGTGAAAGTGTTTTCCTCTTTTTCTTTTTTCTTGATTGTATGTTGCCAAAAGATGATCTCACACGTTGACTTAACATTTGAAAAATTAATAGTAAATATAATGCCATCACATGAATAATACGCATGTTTTCATCAGTGAAAGGATTTCCTTAATATTTATAGTCCCTAGCGGCACGGTTGTTACGTAAAACATGTTGTATTGTATTTGATTGAGAGTAGGAATAAGACAGTCAGATGGTGCCAGGGGAACAAAAATTGCAGGTTTTTTATCCATCAAAAAAGATAAATAAGGTGGGACAAACGTGTAAAAAATGAAAATATCATCTCATCTCCATAAAAAAAAGTATTAGTCTCGTCGACCTAAATATAATCAAAGTTTGATAGAGTAAGATAGAATATCGTAAATTAATAACCAAAAAATACAATATGAATTTTAAACGTTAATTATTTATATTTAAACCTTTAAATCTCTCTTTGCCCCCACATCCCTTTTTACCAATTTCTACAAATGTGGAGTTGATGACTTTTTGTTTGTCTTTTTATAGTTATCACTTTTCACCAATTTTTTACTACAAAGGTCATCAATATAGTTCGAGGATTGAAGTTGTAGTTATCAAATAGCCAAGGGGGTGTTCTTGTAATCCTCTTCAACAAAATCTTTCACGGGCTTGTGTCAGTCCTTAAACAAATGCCCTCCAACTTGATTCCCTCCATCTCTCACACACTAAAACACACACACACACACATCCATTGTCTTTATATTCAAGCGAACTATCACGGGTTACTACAAAACAACATGTGTGTCAAACCTCAATCCCTATAAAACGACCAAACCCACAACCCCTCCATTGTCACTTCGAGAAAAAAATGGCGTTCAAAAACAGAGCACTCTCTGTTTTTGCCATTCTTGCCATCTTCATGATGTGGCAAAACACCAATGTTTTAGCCCAAAACACACCCGTTTTCGCCTGTGATATCAACAAAAACCCGGGTTTAAGAAACTTCTCGTTTTGTGATTCATCATTAGATGTGCAAACTAGGGTCGATGATTTGGTAAAGAGGCTCACATTACAGGAAAAGATTGTGAATTTGGTTGATAACGCCGGCAGCATCGACCGCCTTGGTATTCCAAAATACGAGTGGTGGTCGGAGGCTCTACACGGCGTGTCTTACGTGGGTCCAGGGACCCATTTTTCCAGTGTGGTCCCTGGAGCAACCAGCTTCCCTCAAGTCATCCTTACTGCTGCCTCGTTCAATGAAACTCTGTTCAAAACAATCGGAAAGGTACGTAACAACAGATAACTTGAGCATTGCAGATGTTTCAGGCTTTTAGCAGTGTCTTCTACCTAGTCATGATATCTGATATCCGATATCAGATGACTATAACATTTCTAGTACATGCACAAATGTTCAAACATTTGTGTCATGGAATTAGAAATGAGGACTAGTAACGATTCCAATTGAAACTAATTGTATTCAACAAGATTCGTTTTTTGGTTTCGAATTTCAAGAATTTGAGTTGGGTATACCAATATTATTATTATTTAAATTTATAATTAAAAGATGGGCTCATTGTAACTGTCAAATTATAATACTTTTTGATTTAAAGTAATGTCAATAACATGCATATTACCAATAAACTAATAATTATAATTTGATAGCGAGGGAGTAAGGGACCAGTGTCTTGGACTGTATGAAGTAAGCCGGTGGAGTGGAGCCAGTCCACCCGTTTCACTTTTCTTTCACTTTATGTTCTAATTTGGAGACTTGTTATTATTGGAAATGCTTTATTTTGTTTATTTAATTAATTTAAACTGGAAAAAAGGGATATTTCTTGGATACAAATGGATATCTGTCCTTTTCCAAAGTAAATACAAGAGGATAAGTTTCTCCAGCCTGCTTGAAAATATATAATATAAAACTTATATAATATTCATCTAAAGACAATATATATGATATTCTAAGCGATTCTTTAGTTAAAATACATATGTTAAAATATCATTTAAATTTGGTTAATTTTGATGGGTATAGGTGGTTTCAACCGAAGCTAGAGCAATGTACAACGTCGGTTTAGCAGGATTAACATTTTGGTCACCAAATATAAACATTTTGCGAGATCCACGATGGGGAAGAGCTCAAGAAACCCCGGGTGAAGACCCGACCCTAACAAGTAAATATGGAGCGGCTTATGTTCAAGGTTTACAAGAGACTGACGATGGCGATAATGATCGGCTCAAAGTCGGGGCTTGTTGTAAGCATTACACTGCTTACGATGTTGACAATTGGAAAGGCATTGATCGTTACCATTTTAACGCTGTGGTAAATTTTTTTTTTAATTAAAATCAGACAGATCAAAATTTAAGGCAATGATATATCGATAGATATATTTAAAGGGTTTTTTTTTTGGTTTTAAAGGTTACAAAACAAGATATGGATGATACATTTCAACCCCCATTCAAGAGTTGTGTTGTTGATGGCAATGTTGCAAGTGTCATGTGTTCTTATAATCAAGTAAATGGCATACCAACTTGTGGTGATCCGGATCTTTTAACCGGAGTCATTCGGGGCGAATGGAAATTAAACGGGTAAAAACCGAAAACACTTTGACTTGTGTTTATCGCTTATGTTGACTTTCTAGTCTTTTGAGTTGCAAGATTTTTGGTTTACACAGGTACATAAGTTCTGATTGTGATTCGCTAGACGTGATGTTCAATTCCCAACACTGGGCTAAAACACCCGAGGAAATCGCAGCTGACGCGTTAATAGCTGGTAAGATATCGTGTCTTTTTAACTTAATCCGATAAGCTGAGCATAGATGTTTTTTCATGACTTAATGGTTTAGCAAATACTCAATTACTAAATTAATTAAGAAGTCATTCTTTTACATTTAAGTCCTAAACTTTCATAAATTTGCTCATATTGACCTTTTTTTTTTTTTTTTTTTTGTTACATTTGATTCCATAACAGGATTGGATTTGAACTGTGGAAATTTCCTGGGGCAACACACAGAAGCTGCGGTGAAAGCTGGGCTAGTGAAAGAATCTGAAGTCGACAGAGCTGTTTCCAACAATTTCGCGACTCTTATGAGATTAGGGTTCTTCGACGGTGATCCGAGCAAGCATATCTATGGGAAACTAGGCCCAAAAGACGTATGCACACCGGCGAACCAGGAGTTAGCACGCGAAGCGGCTAGACAAGGAATCGTTCTCCTCAAGAACAGTATCGGATCCTTGCCACTTTCCCCAACATCCATCAAATCACTAGCCGTGATCGGACCTAACGCCAATGTCACAAAAACCATGATCGGAAATTACGAAGGTATATTCAAAACTACTCCACTTTTGAGTGCGTAATGCCGTAATTGCTAGAATTCTAAGATTATTTCGAATCAAAACACAGGTACCCCTTGTAAGTACACGACTCCTCTTCAGGGACTAACGGCGGAGGTGGCGACGGTGTACCAGGCGGGGTGTGCGGATGTAGGATGTGCTAGTGCACAATTAGATGAAGCCAAGAAAGTAGCGTCTGCGGCAGATGCTGTGGTTTTAGTGATGGGTAGTGATCAATCGATAGAGGCTGAGAGTCGAGACAGAATCGATCTTACACTTCCTGGACAACAAAGTCTTTTGATTTCTCAGGTTGCAGAGGTATCTAAAGGTCCGGTTATTCTTGTTATAATGTCTGGTGGAGGAATGGATATCCAGTTTGCTAAAGATGACCCGAAAATCACCAGCATCTTATGGGTCGGGTTCCCTGGTGAAGCTGGTGGCGCTGCCCTAGCAGACATCATTTTCGGGCAGTATAATCCAAGTAAGAACATATGAAAAAAAAAAGTCTCGTTTCCATGACTTTCTTTATTAAGTCATTATTTTCACATTAACTGTTTATGTTTTTTGTGGTGTGTTTAGGTGGAAGATTACCCATGTCATGGTACCCACAATCCTACACAAAGGTGAACATGACCAACATGAATATGAGACCAGACCCAGCCACAGGCTACCCGGGTCGAACCTATCGGTTCTACAAAGGAGACACGGTTTATACATTTGGTGATGGGCTGAGCTTTTCCGAGTTCACTCACCACTTAGTTGAAGCACCTAAGCTTGTATCCATACCATTAGAGGAAGGACATGTGTGTAGATCATCTAGGTGCAAGTCAATCGACACAGTTGACCAAACTTGCAAGAATTTAGCATTTAATATTCATTTGAGGGTGACAAATAGTGGGAAGATGAGGGGAAGCCACACGGTGTTTTTGTTTTCTTCACCTCCATCTGTCCATGGTGCACCTCAGAAGCATTTGTTGGGGTTCCAGAAGGTGAATTTGGCACCAAGGGAACAGGGTGTGGTTAGGTTTGGTGTAGATGTGTGCAAAGATTTGAGTTTGGTTGATGAAGTTGGAAACAGGAAAGTTGCATTGGGGTTACATGTTCTTCATGTGGGAAACTTGAAACACTCCTTAAATGTGAAGATATGATGTGGGTGTTTCTTGTTAATTTCCCACAAGAAAAATATTTTCGATTTTTTTGGGGGGGTTGTGGGTGGTTAAGATTCAAGAAGATTATGAAAGTCATCGCAAGATGCAATTTTATTTAATAATTTGTAAGAAATTGCTCATTTTCTTGAAAAACAATGATAAAGGGAACTGCAAAATGAGAAATGGGCCATTCACTCTTGGAGACATATTAACAAACTCCCGGCATTATATAAAAAAATAAAGATATTCAGACTACAAATCACCATGAAACGTAGCTTGCATTCCAAGAAAATAGCCAAGTTGACCCATATCTTTTAGTGTAAACCAAGATTTTAAGTAATGTATCAATTATTAACATAAGTTGATGAATTTTCGGTAACAATTATATCATCAACATATATAAGTATTTATATCATCAAAAAGGGGTGTATCATTTTGGGCACATGGTTTTAGTTTGGCAAGCCACGTAAGTCAGGGAGGTCTCTTGACATAAATTGAAGTCTACATTTCGACGGTGTTGGCCGAAGCTCGAAAGGACCAGACGTGGAAGAAAAACAAAATATAGGAACCTAAAACATAGGAATTTTAATAATTGTTATAAATCCGTCTCTTTTAGCTAACAACATGGACCAATTGTGTAATTTTGTCATATTATATTATCAAAATATAAATATAAATATATAGATAGTTAGATAAAGTTCTTTATTAAATAAGTATAAAAATATAAAGCAAGTAGTATTAAAAAGTTAGGTTAAAAAGGGGTTACGACAGACAGCCCGCGTCACCACTTTTCAATTCCCGCTCTCCCAATCGCAAAAATACCATGGTCGGCGATTCATCGGCCTCCGTCCGACTTCCGGCACTCCTCCTCCTACTCACTTTCTTGAACTCTGCCTGTTTCGTTGTTTCAGGAGAGTTTCCTTCTCTAAGTAAGTCTTTTAACACTCTTCTTCGAATGATATAGTTTATTCCGATTATTTGTACTTGTTGGACTTAGTTATTACGTTATTTGGTTTTTAATAACTAGGATTCATAGTGAGACCGAAGAAATTTTGAGTGTCTTGGCAGATTACAAACTTACTAGTTACTGTATTTAGTGTGTTTCCCTCTATCATGAAGTAACAATTCCTACTTTGTGTGATTAGCGTATTACTGTTACTTGTAACTTAGTAATTTTGAATTAGAGAACAGAAGTAAGCGTTCAGAGTATTGGATAAAAGAATAGGGACATGGATGATACAGACCTCAACTTCACACATGATATGAAGTGCAGTTGATTATATGACAAGCCCCTTTTAGTACTAAATGCAGGTTCAACCTTCTAGGGTTGCGCATAAGAAACTCTCCCAATAATACCCCTAACATTTCCTTGCATTTGCAGCTGTTTCAGAGTATGCTTCATTACAAATATCCCCAAAATTGGCAGTGGAAAACTCACCAGGTTCAAGACCTGGATCCCAAGTGGTTTGTGAAAGAGTAGAAATTCATGGCTTGTCAAGGTTCAGAAACCTCACAAGTTTCTTCTCTTCAGTGAAGGTGAAGGCTATAATCGTAAATTCCACTGGTCGTCCTCCAAATGTTACCATCTGTTTCCACAGGTGAGTTGTAATAAATTAAATATCACAACATTTTATGCAAAAAAAAGTCACCATTGGGTATCTATAATTTGCAGGAATGCATCTCTTGCAGTGGGGATGTGTCATGAAAGTCAATGGGAGAAACTTACGAAAGGGTCATGGATTAAATCCATGTCCCCATTTGATCACAAGCTTTTGGATATACGAATAGTGGGCCCTTCTGAAGGAACTATTGAGATCTTACTGAACAAAGGTAAGTTGTTATGATGATTCATTGAAATTAAGTAAAACCATCTTTAGTCTTTACATTATCATACTGACAAGTGACACAAAACTTGATTCTTTCAGAATTTTATTCCTACAGAATTGTATTTCTGGTACTTGGAATAACACTGATGACATTTGCATCCTCTTTGAGCAACTCTTTAGTAGTCTACTATGGTGGTGCAATGACATTAGGGGTTCTACTTGTTGTGTTGGTGATCCTCTTTCAGGTTGTTAAGTACATATCTTTATTATCCCTGAAATTACATCATTGCCCCTGCTTTGTATATTTTATTTTTAGCTCACTATAATTATTACTTTTAATGCAGGGAATGAGGATCCTTCCAAGTGGTCGAAAGAGTTCACTTGCATTAGTTCTATATGGATCCATTGTAAATGTCCCATATTTTATCCGTTTACTTTTCAAAATTCAAATGCAAATTCTTTCTGTGATTTCCATATAAACATTTTACTTCTTCAGGTTGGAGTCGGATCCTTTCTGTTTAGCTACTTACCTACATTATTCAACTCACTACTCATGGAAATGGGAATCAGTGAAGATGTATACAGTCCTGTATGTAAGTTTAATTTAGCTAATATTACATATTATTCCATTCTTTTGCCAAATCTTTTACATAAATTGATAAAAAAAAAAAAAACTGCAACTTTGTTTCTACAGATAGCAGTATTCCTACTAGCTTTCATTGTTCTTTTGGGAGCATGGTTAGGGTTTTGGGCTGTTCGTAAGCTTGTCCTTACAGAAGATGGATCAATCGATACAGGTGTGGCCCACTTTGTTTCATGGTCCTTCCGGATTTTAGCATCCAGTATGATTCTTCAGGTATACTTGATTCACATTTCTTATATTATATTTAAACATTAAAAATGATTATTTTTCCTTATGATTGTTCATATGTTCTTTTGTGTTCCAGAGTTCAGTGGATCCTTTATTAGCAGTTGCAGCATGGGTTTGTGGAATACTTGTTCCATCAGCTTTTAAGTGGTTCCTTAAGTAAGCAGTTGTTTCTTTTTTACTTAATCAATGAGAATGATATAATTAATAAACTGATTTTCAAATATGCAGAGTGTTGTTGGAAACAAACAAGGTGAAGCATAGAGGATCTTACAAGAAGGTTTCTAATGAAGAGGATCATGGAATCATCCATAAGTTAGAGGACAAAAACACGTTCTATTCGAGCTTTCATGACACACGTGAAAGAAGACAATACTCGAAGGAGGAATGGGATGAATTTACTAAAATGTCCACCAAGAAAGCACTTGAAAGTCTTGTGTGTTCACCGGATTTTAACCGATGGGCTGTTGCTCATGCGGATAGAATCACTTTACGTCCGAAAAACGACACCAGTCAGAGGCGACAAAGTTGGCTCCCATGGTCTTGATCATCATCTAGATCTAGTTATGAAAATGCCAACTGTTTTGTTGTAACAAATTGTTACCTTGATTACATTATGGATAAATTGTTGTATCACTGTGATTCTTTAGGAGCTTTTAGTTTAACTTGTGTAGTTGGGTTTGATAAATTTGCTTTAGAACATGTAAATAAATTAACTTCCTTTTGTGTGGCATCATTTTTACACCTTATTAAATTACAGAAGTCATAAAATGTTAATGTAATATCTGAATCTTGATATCGACTCGATACATTCCTAGACCAAACTGAATGCAACCGTTATTCTTTTCTCCAAAAAAGGATTTTATATTTCAAACTAAAAAAAATTACAATATAAATGGGCATTTTTATTTTGCAAACTTATTACAAGAAAAAGATGTAGACCAACAGATCATAAGCCCCGTTCAGTTAGTCACAAACGACCATGTGAATGACTGTAACTATTCGGCCAAATCAACTTCGGGCATTCAGAATCCATTAGGCTCCACACTTGTCTCAGCCCGTTTGAACCATTTCTGATACAAACCGGATTCAGTTGCTCCGAAACATAACCCGTTTCCGGATCCGCATCTCTGCGTTAAAGGGCCAGGGGACTTTCCTGAACCCGAATCCAAATACATGGATCCATGGCCCAATCACATCGTCTGTTGGTCTTATGCTTAGTTAATGCATAAAGTAAACTTATGAGATGTAAAGTGGCCTCCTTTTATTCCGATGTGGGATAACAAAGTTTGCAAACAAACACTCAAATCTTCTAGAATAATCAAGTTTGGTCAATCCATATCCAATATCTCAAATAATACATATTTATATGCAGATAGATCTCGGTTTCATCAACAATCAGAGAAGTAATTACCTTCAAGAATTTACTTTAATTTACAAAATAATTATAGAAAAACAAAAGACGAGCAAAAGCACATGAAGATATGATGAAATTCTTAACCTGCAATGGAATCATGATGCCTGCAGCACTTTCATATATCATCTCTGAAATTAGAAAGCCTGCAAGTTGTGAAATACATTTAAGAACAAAGGCACCTGAAGAATACCTCAAAAACAAAAATACATCAATGGGTTTTTTAAGTTCGTTTAGTAAATTAAGTATTTAGTTTGGCAAATTTCAATTATTTTCATTAACTTTGAAAGTCCCAAAATAAGGAAGTTAGAAATAAAATACAAACTAATTAATAGTAGTGCTTTTTTTTAAGCTTTATATGCTGTTTTAAATATATTTAACAAAAATAGATAACTAAACCTCCAAAAATGTATGTTGCTCCAGTAATCTTTTAATTAAAGATTTTAATGGGTTAAAATACCTTAAATTGATATGGGTACTCATTTGGGATTTGATGTTATAAACTATTTTTTCTATTTATACCTTTTTTTTAAACATGTTTGGATATGACTGGTTATGATTTTTTTAACATGTTTACGATAATCGACAAAAAAACAATTCAATTTCTTTTTTCTTTTTTCTTTTTTTTTGAAAAAAAGTTTATATTCCACAATTTCATTTAAACCATTTTTTCCTTATAATTCAGGTATTCTTATTCTTATTGTTTACGGTGTTCTTTTGGGCTTAAACATTAAAATTAGAAAGAAAAAAAAACATTGTATTATTTTTAGAATGAGGAGAAATATCGTTGTATCTAATTGTTGTTGGTAAAATACATATCAAAATCTATTTGAAGGATGTTCAAAGATTGTCATGGGTCAAAAATAACGGTCTGACATGGTATTTTAGATTGTTTGAAAATCAAACATGATGATGAATCTCAAACTCCAAGCTATGCTTGTAAATCTAATTCCAACTTTCATGTGATTTGATTCATAATAATATCATTAGATATTTTGATACTTGGTTTTTTTCTTCAATGGTCATATCAATAATAGCAAAGTCAACAAATTTCTTAAGAAATTCGTTTTGTTTCATTTTCAAATTATGAGATGCACAACAATGAATTAGCATTCATAGAATCTTAGTCTCGAAATTACCGAATGTGAAACCATTTTTAATATTATTTCATCCAATTTAGCAAACTCAATCCTATCGCATATAGTGATAAAGAAATGCAACGAATTTAAGTCCGCAAAATGTTGCTAATCAACTACTAGACACATTCGATGGCTTAATAAATGTCACAAGATCAAATATACATGCTGCAAATGTGCCTGTAATGATAGACATACTGGTGCGACGCCAAATTCCAGTTGAACATGTTGCACCAGTCGTACCTATCGTGCAAAGAACGTTGCAATCGGTTGTCTGGTCCGTTGTTCTTTCTAAGAAAAAAGGAAGATATGTGGGTTCCAAGGACGTTCTACCTCAGTAGAGGAAAATTACGTTCCATCCATTTTGCCATACATAACCATTAAGGATCACAATGATGTATTAGAGTAGTGTGTTTTCAAAGAAACACCAATTTCTCATCATCTTGATAATCTTGAAATACATGTTGACTGTCTTAGCTTAGATGATAGTTTGAAGCGAAACGAGATTGTCGTTGATTATGTGTCCATGTAAGCAGTTGCCACTAATATTATGAGCAATGGTGACATGGAACCATGTACTATTGTTAAGTGTCAACATAGAACGGATTAGCCTCCATGGAAACAAACAATCCAAAATGTGGTATAACCGTTTAAGTGACTACTTGATCATAATGGGATATGCCTATGTGTTTTCATAAACAAATCCTTTCAGGATACTCGATTATCGCAGTCTATGTAGATGATATGAAACTCATATGAACCTCGAAAGAGTTGTTCAAAACTTTTTTTTTTGAACAACCAAAAGATTTTATTAAAAACTAAAAGAAGCTAAATAGCAATTACATATAAATAGTTAGCATTGGGTTTTGTAATCAACAAACCCAATTTACGAAAACGTTTCTATTCCTATTAGTATACCAATCAAAAGATTTATTGATAATACCTTCAAAAATCGATGTAACGTCCCGTTCTAAAAGTAATTATTTATGGATTCCTGAGATCAAGAATAAGGGTGTTTCGGTCTTTTATGGGCAATGGGTTTCATTCGAGAAGGCTTCAGACCGGGGTGACTTGCTAGAAGCGTAGGGCTTCTCGCCACCTTTTCGTGGATATAAAGTTCGTCGGAAACGGACTTAGAATAAAAGAGTTATGGCACTTTGAAGATATTGACATTTATGGCACTAAATGGAAAAAGTTGACAAGAAAAGAGGCATGTGTGCTTTTGGACATGCGTGGCTACGCCTAGCGTAGCGGGTCTTTGGATCGCGGAGGTGTGAGGCGTACGCCCAGCATACGTAAAGGTACGCCCAGCGTACGCAAGAGTTCATTAAACCCTAATTTGGGTTGAGCCATAATAAATAGAACATAATGGCTTCAACCCTAGCCCCCATATTAGCCTCCCTAACCTCAGAAAAAACCCTAGAGCGTTCCAACCTCCATTTTTAGAGATCTTGGCCTTGAAAAGCTCATCTTGGTGATTTTTAGCTTGGAAGAGAAAGGAAGAAGATTGGGAAAGAGGAACCTTGGAAGCTAGAGCTTATAGATCTGGGACAAGTGTTTCATTTCGGACCTCTTTAAGGTAAAAAGATTTGGTCTTGATGAATAATCTCTTAGATCTCTCTTGGTACAATTTTATGGACTTTTTGGTCCCAAGAATGCATCTTTATGACTCCAACACGTTTCTAAGTCCAGGGTTGCCACCCTTAGTATCATATGAGTCCCTTATGCAGTAAAGTTTCAACCTTTAGGGCTCATTTGTGACCATGCATGAGATCTAGCCACCTTTATGGAAGTATGATCTTATATTTCAAGTTTGGGTTCATTTGGTAGGTTGCAAGCCACCAAGTAGCCGACTTTATAGCTTAAGACATCCCAATGGACTTGGATCTATGATTATACCACCTGGTTTGGAGTGTTAAACACTTAATGAGGAAGTGACTTAGCAGAGCACTACGTTGAGCGTACGTGCAGGTACCCCCATCGTACCATCATCGAGCATGTACGCTAAGCGTACATTGATGTACACCCCGCGTAACCCTGTGTGTTGGATCATGAGTTTTGGCCCGTGGGTTGGGGCATGTTTGGGTATTTGGGCCTTAGTGGGCCCACAAAAATCATATTATATGGGCCAAGGAATATAATTTGGGCTTAGGGTGAGGCCCATTAAGGGATTGGGCCTAATGTAGCAATTGGGCCATTAGTGGGTCACTAGTGGGCTTGAGAAGCTTTTCTAGTGTTGGGCTTTTCATGTTGTGATTTTGGACTAGATTGGGTTAAGGGTAAAATGGTCAATTTCCCTTAGAAGGATATTGTTTTGGGGCTAAGTGTTTGTAGCACCTGGTTCCTGGTATGTAAAATTTATCTAAGAATTTGTCTTTTTAGCCTTGGACTCGGCGAGTTGTAGGTCCGACTCGCCGAGTAGGGGCGGGGTCCGGGGGCACGTTTAAGTTGGCGACTCGGCGAGTCCATATTCTGGACTCGGCGAGTCACCGTTGTTTGATGAAACCCTAAATTTCAAGGGTTTGCACCCTATTTAAACCCTCATTTCCGCCCCAAGCTCGCCCCCATTCACCCTCAGAGCTCCCAACATCGTTTTACCCTTATTCTTTGTGAGATTGATGTGTTTTGGTGTGTTCTTGAAGTTTTTGAGGAGAAGGAAGAGTAGATCAAGAAGAGGAGAAGGAGGCCAAGCATCTTTGTGACATCTCAACGTTTTCCTTGAGGTATAGCTCGTTTCCCCTCTGTTTTCAAGCTTGTAGTCTCTATTAGCTTCATGAAAGTCCTTCTTGAGCTATTCCCCAAGCTTGTTTGTGCATTGTGGGTTGTATTAAGTTGTTAGCCTTTAGATCTAGGCACTATTTAGTCCCTGGAGCTTGGATCTACTGCCTTTATGGAGTAATATTGCATGAAAGTCGTAGATCTACCCCTTTTGGTGCACTTTGAACCCTAAAACCTTCATTGGTGATTATCTACACGTAAAGTTGGAAACTTTACATGTAAACCAAGCCCTAGGAACCCAGATCTATGAATGGCATGGGCTGGATTCAAGCAAAATCACGTGTATAGTTTTTGCATGAGGCAGACTCGGCGAGTCGGGACGCGAGTCCCCGGGTTTTTCCCCTTTTCGTGTTTCCGGGTTGGAGTAGTGAGTCATAGGGTATGACTCAGTGGGTTGGAAGCTAGACTCACTCATGAAGTCACTGGGCGAGTCAATGCCATGACTCGGCAAGTTCATGGCAATCTTCTTGTCTCAAGAACAACTCGGTGAGTTGTTCATACAACTCGGCAAGTCACAGCTTAGAGTGTTCTTCGGATGAAGGCGAACTCGGCGAGTTGTTCATACAACTCGGCGAGTAGGATGAAGGACTATTGGACTTGGGTATAGAGAAAGGGACTCGGCGAGTCTGATCAACTGGCAATTGACTGTGACTTGACTCTTGATTTGTAAGGGTAAATGGTCAATTTACCCTGAAATCGGTTAGTAGTATTTGACTAAGGGTTTTGTGGGAATTATAGCCGAAAGATCTCCAGAGCGGCAGTAGCAGCAGACAGTCAGTTCCCACGCAGATCGACAGTTACTTTGAGGTGAGTTTCCTTCCAGTAGGAACGGGTCCAAGGCACCAAGGCCGGCCCGTATAGATGAGATGTTAGTATTAGAGTATGGGCCGAGCCCGTATCTCTTGGTTGAGTTGACTATGATATATGCCAGTATGATAGAGTTGCCTATACTTGTTGTCTGTGTGATACTTGTATATTATGGGTTAGCGGCTGAGTGTGGGCAAGGCCCGTATCTCTCCGAGAGTGGAGTGTGGGCGAGGCCCGTATCTCCCAGATAGTGGAGGGTGGGCGAGGCCCGTATCTCCCGGCTAGCGGAGTGTGGGCAAGGCCCGTATCTTCATGAGTGTGGGCAAGGCCCATATCTCCTAGCTTTATGTTGTATGCTTGCATGGTATGAGCTATTATGGGGGAACTCACTAAGCTTCGTGCTTACAGTTTTCAGTTTTGGTTTCAGGTACCTCTTCGTCGAAGGGGAAGGAGCTGGCGCGGTAGCGGTACATCACACACATACCTGCTTGTATTCCGCATTATGACATCTACCTAGGAGATTGTACTCTGACATTTTTATGACTATGACAATGTTTTCTGACATGCAACATCTTTTGTGAAATGAAATGGTTGTTGAATGATTTATTTCTAAATGTTTTGCTAAGTACATGTTTTAAAAACGAAATTTTGGGCTCATATTTTTGGGATGTTACAAGTTGGTATCAAAGCCCTGGTTTGAGAGATTCGGACACGCCTTTGGGGGTGTCTGAACTCAAATCGAGGGATTAAAAGACTTTGGAAAAAAAAAGAAAAAAAAAAGAAATGTTTTCTAAAAGGCTAGTAAAGGGTTTTAAGAAAGAACGAAGTGTGTGATGTGCGCGACCGGCCAAGCTCAAGTAAGTATTCCCCAAAGTACCCATACAAGTTTATGTTATGCTTATCAGTTTTAGTAGAACAGCATGCTAGAATAGGACTAAGGATCTAGGAGTGATGCCTTATGTGCCTGCTTTATGTGCTTCAGTGTGTGAAAAGTTGCATGCTAGAATTGAGTAGACAACATTAGGATGGCCTGTTTAGGTTATGCCTGATAGTGCGAGTTTAGCATCGTATGCTAGTTCAATTTCTCTCTAAGAGGATAGAGTTGCTTGAGATTGTTTCCTTTATGTCCAAATGATGTTTGCTTTGTGCTATGTGGGCTTTGAAGTGATAGGAGTTAGCTGTTAGGTGAATACGATAAAGTCACATGTGATCAAGGTTGAGTAATCTCAGAGTGTTGGATTTGACCCTATTGCATAGCTCTTGTTTGAGTCCTAACCGTGGTAAGGATGAGTCCCTTACTCGAAGGATTATCCGAGCCTCGTCACATGTGATTGTATTCAGGTAATGGCTAATTGGCATCACCAAGAGGCCTTCAGCAGCTGAGGACTAGGTTGGGTGAAGTCAGAGGTTTCCTAGGGTAAGCCTAGGATAGGAGTAGCAGAGATCAGCGGTAGTGAAAGGGACCTGGTGGAGTCAAGGCAGTCCTTGGAGAAGGTACGGATAGATGTGGAAGGTAGTATGGGCTCGTACTACTGAAAGCAGAGGATCCGTACCCGAATCGAGGAATGCCAAGATAAAACCAGGGAACTTGTAGTAATTGTGATCCCACCAGAGGTATCAGTATCGCTAATAGTTGTCATTTCTTTTGTATTTCAGAATGGTGGTACTACGTTCGAGGCCAGCAGTTGGCAGTACAGGAGGGGGATCAGGTTCGGATCAGGTTCCGAGCCAGTGGATGAGGGGCTAGGCGAGTTCATCCCGTCTGAGATCACCAGAGGCATCCTTGAGTCGACCCCCATCATCTTCGGGTCGATCAAGGAAGGGATATTGGAGTTGATGGAGGATCGCCTCCGGGCATTCAGGAGCGACATGGCATCTGGCCAATCGGGATCTCGCACGTTGTCCTTCAAGGACTTTCGGGGCAGTGGTGCGCCGGATTTTCACGGGGCGAAGGACCCCATAGCTGCCAGACGATGGATTGCCGACAATGAGTCTGTACAGATGATTAGCTTCTGCCCTGAGGGGTCAAAGGTGAGGTTCGCAGCAGGGTGTTTGCGAGATCGAGCTAGGGATTGGTGGGAGTCCGTGGGGGACTCATTGGGAGCCTCGGCTGTCGAGGCTATGACTTGGTCGGACTTTGCGACCAGGTTCAGGGCGGAGTTCGCGCCAGCTGTCGAGCTTCAGCAGCTGGCCAGGAAGTTCTTGGATATGAGGCAGACGACGGAGACTGTGGCGGAGATCACCGCCAAGTTCCGGGAGAGGGCATTGTTGGTGCCCCAGTATGCGGGTGATGAGGATATGAGGAGGACCCGTTATCATGACATGCTACGGGCTGACATCCGGGAGCATGTTAGCTTTTCAGCTTGCCCTACCCTGGAGTCCATGATTGCCAGGGCGAGGGAAAGGGAGATTGATTTAGAGCACATTCGGAAGAGGAAAGCAGAGGCGGGGCAGGTGGTTGGGGCTTCGGGGAAGAAGCCCAGGGGATCAGATAGGGTCGGGCCGCTGCGGGAAATACGGCAGGACGCATGAGGGAGCATGTAGGATGGGATCAGCAGGCTGCTACAAGTGTGGCAAGACAGGGCACTTTAGCAGGGATTGTACTACTCCTGCTTCGGCTATTCAGACATCGGAGTTGTTGTGTTTTCACTGCAACCAGAGGGGCCACAAGAAGGCCAATTGTCCCCAGTTGACAGCATCAGCGCCGGTTAGGGCACCGGCTCCAGCTACCCTGCGGATTACGGATGGCCAACAGGCCAAGGCAGAGGCTCCAGTGGTGAGGAGTCGGGCGTTTCAGCTGACGGCAGAAGAAGCACGCGCCGCACCCGATGTGGTGACGAGTATGATTCTTTCCCTCTACCTTATTTTTATGATGTTATGTTATTGATATGTGCTCTGTGTATATGTATTAGGATCGTTCCATATGAACGGTATTCCTGTCCAGGTGTTGTTTGACTCGGGTGCCACCCGATCATTTGTTTCCCTGGCGGTTAGCAAGAGGTTTACTGAGTCTTCGGGCATGTTGGATTGCCCTTTAGAGGTAGAGATCGCCGATGATCGATCGGTGCGAGCGTCATCAGTATTCAGGGATTGTGTCCTGAGGCTTTTCGAGGAGCGCTATTTGGTGGATTTAGTTCCCATCCTGTTGCGGGGGAACAAGGTAATTATAGGCATGGATTGGTTGAGCCCTAATGGGGCGATGATAGATTGCGCACAACAGCTAGTGCGGATCAGGACCCCGAGTGGGGGAGAGTTGGTGATACATGGCGAGAAGCCACAACGTGGACCTATAGTGTGTTCAGCAGCAAGAGCTAGGCGTTACCTTCAGCAGGGATGCGTGGGGTATGTCGCGTATGTTATGGATACCCGGGAGACGGGTAAGGCGATGGTGAGCGAGGTTCCAGTGGTGCGAGACTACGCTGATGTGTTCCCGGAGGAGCTTCCTGGAATACCTTCGGAGCATCAGGTAGAGTTCAGGATCGACCTAGTTCCTGGTGCGGCTCCGATAGCCAAGGCACCCTATCGGTTGGCTCCGATAGCCAAGGCACCCTATCGGTTGGATTCGATTATTATTGTGTTTCACTTTGCATGTTTTGACTTCCAAAATAGCTAGGTTATTCTTTCCGAATGACTAAGTTATTTAAACACTCCACAGTCGTTCATATGTTGGAAGTAGGTATGAATCAAGACTGTCATGAATCGAGTTTGTAGATGGCTAAATGGGTTTAGTCATAGCAATGGTTGCTACAACATTCATGAGTGCTCATAAGTTATGAGTATTGGAATAAACCCACGCTCACTTATATCACTTCATGGAATTTATCTCGAGTGATTGTGAGACGGTAATATCATATAAATCTTCAAACCTAGAGATATGAGTTGTTACCTATGAGTTGGTTGTGCATTGATTGCACGTAAACGCATCAGTAACTTGATGTTATAAAACGTGCCTTTGTGTACAATTCAACAAGTAGTAGAACAAGCATATGAGTCGAAGTTTATCTGTTCCTTCTAAAAATAGAAGCGATATCTGGGCCCCTCGATGATTTTGTTGTGACCTATGTATCGGCCGGTCAGAACTAAATTGATGTGTTCGATTAAGTTCTTTGTCAAACAAATCGAAAATCGGGAAACAAACTGCTGGACAATAAGTACGACGTTGTTCCATGTATTTGTCCGGCTGATATCATGAGAACAGAGGATTATATGATCACTTATCTAAAATGGCGCTTCATAGTTCAACAGAGTTTTCGAGAGCTACGATTGCTGGTTGGTTCCTGAAGTAACATACAGAAATATAGTTATTAGACTTATCCAAGTGGGAGTCTGTTGGATAAGGTGTCTAAGTCCATAACTTATTTGGTATATACTTGACCCGACCCGGCATGGTCCATTTGGGTTGCACTTCACCCAAACGATTTATGGATAATTTTATGAGAGTTATACACATATGATTATTAATATATTATAAGTTATAATATATATTAATATGAAGTCATGTTATTTAATTAGCTTTAGTCTTAAATTAATTATGAATTAATTTAGAGATTAAAAAGAAGACTAATTAAATTGTGGGCTATTGTTTTATATGGTGTGGGCTAATACTCATTAGTTAATGGGCTAGGCTTATATGGAAGTCCATGGATGATCCATGGAGCTTTTAACCCATGGATCCTTGGAAAAGGAAAGGTCATGGGTTATTAGGGTTTCACCCTAACCATGCACACTATATAAGCATGCTTATGTTGCATGAAATAGCCACTAGTGTCACTAGTGTGTGTGCTTGTGTGTGGCCGATTTTATAGTGTGTATACACTCTCTCAAAGCTTTCCAAGAGTTTGTGGTGATTTGTGATTCCATTTGAGGCATTCACACTATTGGTGCTTGGCCCTCAAACTCCTTAGGAATCAAACTCATCATTAAAAGGTATGTAATCTCATCTAATTCTTTTATGTTTAAAAAGTACCCGATGCCATGTTAGATAGGTTATGAACCTTGGAAATTATTATTTGCATGTATTTAGACAAACATAGATCCAAGGTTTATTAGGGTTGCATGCACACTTAGGAAGTGTTAGATTGCTCAAAACCCAACATATTTGACTAAGGGTTTTGTGGGAATTATAGCCGAAAGATCTCCGGAGCGGCAGTAGCAGCAGACAGTCAGTCCCACACATATCGACAGTTACTTTGAGGTGAGTTTCCTTCCAGTAGGAACGGGTCCAAGGCACCAAGGCCGGCCCGTATAGATGAGATGTTAGTATTAGAGTATGGGCCGAGCCCGTATCTCTTGGTTGAGTTGACTATGATATATGCCAGTATGATAGAGTTGCCTATACTTGTTGTCTGTGTGATACTTGTATATTATGGGTTAGCGGCTGAGTGTGGGCAAGGCCCGTATCTCTCCGAGAGTGGAGTGTGGGCGAGGCCCGTATCTCCCAGATAGTGGAGGGTGGGCGAGGCCCGTATCTCCCGGCTAGCGGAGTGTGGGCAAGGCCCGTATCTTCATGAGTGTGGGCAAGGCCCATATCTCCTAGCTTTATGTTGTATGCTTGCATGGTATGAGCTATTATGGGGGAACTCACTAAGCTTCGTGCTTACAGTTTTCAGTTTTGGTTTCAGGTACCTCTTCGTCGAAGGGGAAGGAGCTGGCGCGGTAGCGGTACATCACACACACACCTGCTTGTATTCCGCATTATGACATCTACCTGGGAGATTGTACTCTGACATTTTTAATGTTTTCTGACATGCAACATCTTTTGTGAAATGAAATGGTTGTTGAATGATTTATTTCTAAATGTTTTGCTAAGTACATGTTTTAAAAACGAAATTTTTGGCTCGTATTTTTGGGGTGTTACAGTGTTTTTGTTTCATTGATAGTTTGAGGTGCTAGAGGAGCAGTGGTGCGGGGATTGTCAGATAGCAGTCAGAGGGGTACCAACAGTGTTTCAGCAGTCCAAGGTGAGTTTTCCTCACTGTACTCAAGGGTATAAGGCACCAAGGCCGACCCTTTGAATTGTTGTTTAGAGCTTGTTATGTTATGTTATGATATGCTTGCTAGTATCCTGGTAGATAGGATAGTGATATGAGGATATTCCTTATTAGTGTATTATCCTAGAGAGATGGATAGTTGTGTGATGGCTAGTTCTGTTGGATCAGCGCCCTGGTAGTTGGGTAGTGGTTATTTATAGACCTGTAGTTGGTCTTGCTTTATGTACGCTGGTTGGAGGTTACATGCGGGTTATGTATGTTGAGCAGTAGCAGAGGGTATTCCATCCCTATAGGATGATAGGGCCCTATTATGTTGGTTATGTAGAGCGTTATGTGGTTGCCTGTTATGTGTGCATGTTGGCTAGTGTAGTTTGGCATTCCAACCCGATGGTTGTGGGCCGGGAGTATTCCATTTGTGTAGGATGATTGAGCTCATAGTAGTTTGGCATTCCAACCCGATGGTTGAGGGGCCTGGGGTATTCCATCCATGTAGGATGATTGGACCCATAATAGTAGTAGTTACCATATGTATATGAAGTGGGGCATTCCAACCCGATGGTTGTGGGCCAGGAGTATTCCATCCCGGTAGGATGATTGGACTCATAGTATGTTGGCATTCCAACCCAATGGTTGAGGGGCATAGGGTATTCCATCCTAAGGGATGATTGGACTCATAGTAGCTATTATTGTACGTATAGGTGTTTGGGCATTCCAACCCGATGGTTGTGGGCCGAGAGTAACCCATCCCGGTAGGTTGATTGGGCTCGTAGCACGTAGGCATTCCAACCCGATGGTTGAGGGCCAAGGGTATTTCAACCAGAAGGTTGTTTGGACCCGTAGTATGTAGTTCTTTGTTGTATGCGTATGTTTATGTGTGTATGGGTACTTTGGGGGAACTCACTAAGCTTTCGGGCTTACAGTTGTGGTTTATTGTTTCAGGTGCTTCAGGAGATCGTGGCAAGGCGAAGGAGTGATCGTATCGCTCATCATGTTTTATGATTTATGTAATATGGTTATGGGGGAATACTCTGATGTTTTAACTATTTTGAAAACAAGATGTATGAACGTAATGGTTTTCGAATGAAATAAAATGTTTTAAATTGGTTGAAATTCTTGGTCGTTACAAGTTGGTATTAGAGCCTTGGTTTGAGTGAATTGGAGGAACATTCGTGTGAATCCGATCTCAAATCAAGGAGAGGTTTTCAAAAATGGTTTTCAAAATAAGTAAAGGAGGACGCAGAGGGTACGATCAGCCGGAGTCAGTAAGTTACCCGAAAATACCATACAAGTTATTTGTTTTGAGATATGTTAGAACATCATGCTAGTACTAGGTTAGGGATCTTCAGGAATTGCATGACAGAATTGCCTGATTTATGATGCCTGCTAGCCTAGGGTTTCCTTGATATGAGCTATTCGGTATTCCTCTAGGGGTGAGGGTTGAGTGCTTGCTATGTATGTTTGTGCTTAGGGCGTTGTGGTGATACTTGAGACAAATATGGGTAGGTGTGGAAGGTAGTATGGGCCTGTACTACTGAAAGCACAAGACCTATACGCGTGTCAAGGAAGTCACAACCCCTAGGTTGTTGGTTAGAGGTTAGTTCTCGGTGGTTATGCGAGGTAGCTGAGATTCTTATGGTTCATTTCAGCATAACGGATGCAAGAAGTTTAGAGTCGGGATCCGGTTCGGGATCGGGATCAGGAGAGGGTGGTCAGGATGGATCAGCACCACCCGAGCTTATTGGTTAGATGAGTACGGATGAGTTGGATGTTAGGATTCGTGATATCCTGCATGATGAGGTTGCTGCCATGTTCCGGGCTGAGTTGTCGGAACTGTTTGGGTCGATCAAGACCGCCATGGTTGAGTATTTTGATGAGCGCTATGCGGCTCTTCTAGAGACAACAGCCGCAGTAGCCGCAGCGGCAGGAGGAGGAGCCATTCGGGGTTTCCAGTATCGGGATTTCGACAACACGAAGCCCCTACTTTTGATGGAGTTCAAGATACGATTGTTGCTATGACATGGTTGTCAGACGTGGAGGGTTGCTTCTTCACGTGTTCATGCCCTGCGGATCAGAGGGTGAGGTGTGCTCTGAACCTTTTGAGGCTCGGGGCAAAGGATTGGTGGAGGTTGACCACGGGGTCTTATTCTGATGCGCAGTGGGCTGCGGTTTCGTGGGATCAGTTCCGGGAAATGTTTAGTACTCGTTATGTTCCGCAGGTTGAGAGGGAAAGGTTGGCTCAGGAGTTCCTGGAACTGAAGCAGGGTTCAGATTCGGTGACGGAGATCACCAGGATGTTCACTGAGAGGGCGATGTTTTGCCCGGAGTTTGCTTCAGAGCAGGCTCAGATGTCTCGATATCTGAGTATGCTCAAGAGGTACATCCGACAGTTTAGATCCACGCAGAGGTGTAGTACCTTGTTGGAGTTGCAGGAAGTCGCTAGGCGGCGCGAGTTAGAGATTGAGCTCCAGTTGAGAGAGCAAAGGCAGGCCCCGGTGCAGTCGCAGCCTGTACCGAAGCAGATGAGGCCCACTGATTATCGACAGGGAGGTCAGAGGAGTCGCACTTGTGGGAGGTGCGGCAAAGTGCACGAGGGTAGTTGCCGTTCTTCTTCGGGGTGCCACAAGTGTGGCAAGGAGGGCCACATAGCCAGAGATTGCAGGTAATCGACTCCAGCGGCAGGGGTCCGAGTTTGTTATCATTGTGATCAGGTGGGCCATATGAAGGCCCAGTGTCCTCTGTTGGCTGCCAAGTCAGTGCAGGCCCCAACGCTAGCCACTTTGAGACTTACTGACGGAGGTTAGGGTCGAGCAGAGCCTCCAAAGGCTCCAGGGCGTGCTTATCAGCTTGTGACCGAGGAGATCAGATTTGAGCCAGAGGTGTCAGTCGGTTTATCGTATTCTACGACTTTCGTTTAGATCTCTAAGGCTAAATCTCGCTCTATCATAAATTCACTATTCACACTTCCCGGTATCGTGTCGGTTACGTCGCGAAACTTCGATGGGTCATAACTTCTTCGTTATAACTCGGATTTCGGCGTTCTTTATATCCCCATAATCCTTGTTTCGACCACTACAACTTTATATAAAGATATCGGGCTTATCTCACACTTTAATGTTGACACTTATTTTTATTCTTTATTAGTTATATATTTATAATTAAATAATAAGCACATAAATACACATAATTCACATAATACTCAAATATTTCATCTTTATTACTTCAAAAAGAGTTACAATAGTTGACCTAGACTATTACATCATCTAAAATGCTTAGCCCCGAAACCCAATCGTTACATACCCACCGCACTCTTGACTAGTGGAGGGTCGTTAGCCGAACGGGTAAGATAGGACATAAACCTTCCATTATAAGTATAATGAAGTACAAAGTAACTAAATGTTTTTCAAATTCCCAAATCATAGTTACTTTAGGAAAAATGTGAAATTGTATGCTAATCCATGAAATTACACTTTGTACCCTTGCCGAAACGTTAGTGAAGCGTGTATGGTTCACTGGCACACTAATTTGGGATTGGCTTTGGTGGCGAAGGGTGGCTCGATGTTTTACATAGATCAATGGAGCGTGTGTGGTTAACCGGCACATTGATTAGGTGATAGTAACATTGGGTGCCCCACGTACATTCGCATGGTTATTCACACTTTATTTATGATCCTCGGCATCCCAGTCACAAATGAAGGGCATAATCGAGATTAAACATGCCATTAAAAAGTTCAATGAATCTCAAAAGATCTAGGAGTTACAATTCATTTAAAACTTAAATTTCTTTTTTGTTTTTTCATGGTGGAAATTGGTAAATCGTCATTTACCTACCTTCAAATATTATGCAACTAGATTACGACATCCCTCTTCTAGGTTGTAGAGTATTGTGTTGGATCCTAGCCTTGATGTTTCATTTGGGTGTTACATCAAGGATTCTAATCAACTTGACTTGAATTTCTCCCGTTTTGTAGATGTCTGAATCTGACAATGGTCTTCCCAAATCCCATGGAACAAGTTTTTCAAATGAAGATGATATTCCACGATGTTATCGAGGAACCAGAGATCATGCTTCACTTCCTCCACCTCTTCCAATTATTCTCCTTGTCCCACAAGTTCGAAGGCTTGAAAAGTTCGAGCTAACTCAAGCCCTTTTGGCAAGTAAACACGAAGATGGGAAACCTGTGTGTGCACACGTCTTATAGATGAAGTCACACATTGACAGGTTAAGGATGTTGGGTGTCGAGATTTCAGGTGAGTTGGCTGTTGACTGGGTTCTTCAGTCAATTCCTGAATCATATAGTGAGTTCGTTAGAGAGTACTATATGATGGACCACGACTTGACCCTCATTGATCTCACCTATTTTCTTATAATTGCTGAATAAATAATGATTTGGCGTGCTGGTCAAGCAAATTTGTCTGGTGAATCAAACTCCCAAACTTCAATGGACACTGGCAACATTGGAATTCCAGAAAGGACTAAGTATGAGATTGTTCCATGTGTTGTGCCAAAGGAGTCCATTTGCTTTTATTGACAAGAGAAGGGGCATTGGAGACGAAGCTGCCCAAACTACCTGAGAGATCTAAGAGTTGGGAGAGTCAAGGCATATGACTCTACTTCAGGTAAAACCCATTATCTAACTCTTTTGAGTTCCTATTCTATATTCTTAATTCATAACGTGATAAGATTACATTTTGATGTATTGTAGGATCGAAGTAAAGAGAGGAAGCTTAAGGGAAGAAGTGAGCTGAATCTAATCGTGAAGAAAGTGGATTTCGATCGTATTGTTTGAAAGATTGGATTTTTGAGCTACTACTAGGAGTTAGAATAGATTGCTTAGGAATATGTAATAGCATAGTTTTCAGTTGAATTGCATTGTAAGGACAAAGTTTTTCCGTAATAAAATAAAATTTGTTTTTGTCTTATTTATTTATCCTTGCAATGGCATGTATGAAAAAATTGATGTTTGAATGTTTCTACTATTGGAAATAATGGATTTGATTCTTAATTATATTATCTGTGGAAATGTCGAGGATTTACCAAATACGGAGAGTTTCTCATCGCCCAAGTTTCAATTGGACAGAAACTTGGAATCATGCAACCTGCATTATGTGATGAATGAAAAAACTTTCATATTTGAAATTAGACTAATTCCTTGACAAAGAGTCAAGTGAAGGGCTAGGGATCAGGTAGGTTGTGCGCTGGTCAATTCCGCTACAAAGAGAGATAGAGTATCGTCATGATTTACTAAAATTTAGTAAATATGATTATACTTATAAGATTAAGTGTAATTATGAGTTGATTGAAAAGGTTTCAATAAATAGCAGAACGAATAAGAAGAATCAAGTAGGAAGAAAGATAAAAGTTTCTCTATTCTAAGAAGAAGGGAGAGTACCTTTTATTGTGTTTTATGATAAGTCTTAATGATTAAGAACCATATCTCAATTGATCCTCTACGTGAGTCTTAGTACATTTGTATGTCTAAGAAGAGGAATCGGGAATTGTGGAAATTGTTAAATCAAGAAGTCAATCATACTTTGTTCCAATATTAAATCTTAGAGTCATACTCCAAGATTGTGAATTGAGTGACAAGTCTTTAGTAGGTTTATAACACTCAACAAATGTGGAATTGGGAAAAGTTTTCTTATTCTTGTACATTTGAAATTGGTAAGTTGTGATGTCTTGGATAAGACAAAGACCAACTAGGACCAGTTATGTGAAGTGTTAGTCTTGATAATATTTCGCACTAACTCTTGAATATTTGTTTTGTTAATGAAAGTTCCTTGATAAGAGAATCATATATGTCAAGAGGTCGGTGGGAGTCTCAATTGTCTTGAAAAGTTCAAGAGCTAATCAAGAATAAACCAATAGTTAATCACTAGCACACGACTTGAGGTTGACGACCTATCGTGTTGACATAATTTTGTTTCTGTGCCATTCCAGATTAAGTCAACTATGCAATATAAGTTCTCAATTGGATTGCATAAAGGCAAGGCACCCTGATCAATAGAAAGTACATTGATAAGGTAAGGGTGAGCTGCTTAACAACCTGGAAGCAATGGTGGGCATTCATGCTACCATAAGGCGAGAAATCAAGATTGAACAAGTTCAGTCCATATGAGTTGGATTTGTCACAATCATTGTCTTATGATTGTTGTTATGACAAATTTACATGGATATGAGCACATGTACTTTAAAATCTAAGTGTCATAAGGTTTCCCTCCTTCATGAAAATGATTGTAGGGAAATGCTTTCACTAAGAAATATTTAAGAAGATTGCAATCGTGAAAATTGTATTCTCAAATTAGATTATGATCACGACATCCCTCTTCATAGTTCGAATTGTGAGATTTGGCAATTAGTCTGAACATTTGGGACTTAGTAACATAAGCTCTGAAGTTGTTTAGACACACATGTGAGCTTTCTAAGACAAAGGTGTATCAAATCATCAAGTATTTAGAAATATGAACTTAAGGAATTCAATAAGCATTGTTTTTTGAAAGTTCAGATGTTTTCTAGATATATGTCAAAGCTAGTGGGAGCATAAGTGTTATGCTTATATGGTAATAATCACCGTGTTAGTGGGAGCATGATTATTATTTCAAGTATTGCAAGTTAGCAATATTAATTATAGAAAACAAAGATTCAGTTTGCAGAGTTGTAGGGGTTGAAAAGTTGTTTTGCTATAATTAAGGGAGAGAATATTATACTTCATTTCAAATCTAAAGGCTTAGATTGTGGAATTTTAATCAAATTTAGTCAAATATATATGAATGTTGTGTTGGAATGGTTCAACATGAGGAAATTCTATATATGGAAAGGATAATTGCATTCTTAAAATTTGGTTATGATTACGGCATGCCTTTTCATAATCAAAATTTTGAGAACATGGCAGTTAGAAATATTATAGCAAAAGACTGGTAAAGTATCATGTCTTTTTGTAAGACATTATGAATCGTGTCCCATACGCTTCGGGTATAGGATCGATTGCCTATGCTATAATGTTTGATCATTCTAAAATTTTCCAAATGCTTAGCGCATTAAGAGGGAAAAGGGACTAGAACGGTTTTTGATTAAAATAATTAAACAACTGTCAAAGGACGATATGAGGTTCACTAAGGATTTGTTGCTTGTGAGTAGTTGGAAGTATAGTGTTGGATGGACCATATCGACATTATTATGAATAGATAAGATTCTATTAAGAATAAGTTGTCGTATGGCAAATATGGAAATGTTTCCATATTGGGAGTTGGAAGTTAAGAATTTATATCTAGATTAGAAAATTTTATGCAAAAAGGATGTTCAAAGGAATGTATTTTGAGTGAGAGATATCACATCTATAGAAATGTTTTGTAACAAATTCTGATAGAGAGCCTTGTATTTTTCATTGGCCAAGTCTTGGTGACTTTGTGCTATGACTTTACGAAAGGATTGTTGCATAAAATGTTAGAATCTAACATATTCTAGTAGTGGCAAGAACCTTGTATTGTTACACTATCGTTGAGGATTAGGAATTGTGAAATGAGCATCATTGGAAAAGTTTTCAATTGATATATTTCACAAAGCATGGACCATAGGAAACATAGCGTGCATGCTCAGAGCATGGGACAACTATTGTTGTAATTCAAGTAATAAGTTGATTTTCTGAAACAGTAAACAATGAATAATGAGTAATCAATATGGTGTTTAAATAAAAGTGTTTTATTTACGCTCAAAAGTTTTGGGGCCATATAGGATTAAGTATTGTTATTTTGTTTGACTTTGCATGTTTTGACTTCCAGAATAACTAGGTTATTCAAACATCCACAGTCGGTCATACATTGGAAGTATGTATGAAGGAAGATTGTCATGAATATGTCTGTAGATTGTCTAAAGTGTTTAGACAAAGCACAAGTTTGCTGCAGAGTTCATGAATGCTTTAATAAGATTAGAGTATTGGATTAAACGCATGCTCACCTAAATCACTTCATGGATTTTATCACGAGTGATTGTGAGATGATAATATTGTATATTCTTGAAACCGAGACGTGTGAGTTGTTATTTGTTGGGCGGTTGCACATTGATGATAAGTAAACGCACCAGTAACTTGGTGTTATAAAACTTATTGGTGTGTGTGATTTGATCAGTAGGTGCAAGCGAGCATCTGAGTCAAAGTTTATCCATTCCTTTTACCCAAAGTGGGATAAAAACGATATCTGTGGACCCCTCGATGATTTAATGATGACACCCTAAGCGCTTGGCCAAGCCGAGACTAAGTTGATGTGTTCAATTGTAGTATGTTGTCAGTCGTCATAAATTGAAGTCGGGAAACAATATAGAGAGAATGATCAAAATTCATGTCTTGTTTCTATACGATATCTTGAGAATGGAGGAATATATGATCCATTATTCAAAAGACACGCCATCTGAAAAGATCAGAGTTGACAGCGGCTTTTGAAAGCTACGATTGCTGATCAGGTTATGAAGTTATGCAAAATAGGTATTAGACTTATCCAAGTGGGAGACTTTTGGATTAGTGTCTAAGTCCATAACTATTTTGGTATGTACTTGACCCGATTATAAGCATGGTCCGTTTGGGTTGCCTTCACCATAGCGATATATAGGATGAATTAAGGAGAGAAAAGTTTAATTATGATTTATTAATATATTATGAGAATAATATATTAAAGGATAAATCATATTGTTTAATTAATATTAGTCAAGAATTAATTTTGTGGCTAAAAGAGATTAATTAAACCTAAGGGACTTATTGTGTAATTATAAGATAATTACATAGATGGTCTAATGGACTCTACAGAAGTTGGAGTGGACGAATTCTATGGGGAAACCCATTAGAAATCATCCAAGGCTTCTAAAGAGGGAGTCCATGGGCTGCTTAGGGCTTAAGCAGTCAGATTAGGGTTTCCTAGCTGTAAACCCTAATAGCTTGCATATATAAGGAACCCTTATGGCCCCAAAAACGTGGTGAATACTTCCTTTAGGGTTTCCAACCGTTTTTGGTGCCTCCTCTCTTCTCCCTCTTCATCCAAGTTGCTTAGTGGTGTTTGTGACTCCATTAGAGGTGCAACACTTGAGGCACTAAGCTTTCAGAAGCCAGGGATTGATTGTTATTGCTATATAACAATCAAAGGTAAGATCTAAACCCTAATTTCAGTTATAGTTTATTAGATCTAGGGTTCATGGCTTTGGATTATCAATTGCATGTTCATTAGACAAACTAGATCTAAAGCTATTAGGGTTTGCATGTACATCATAGGATTGATGTATTGCTCAAAACCCATCAGGGGAGTCATCGGAGCAGATGTTAGAGATTCCTTTCCGTGATATTCGACCCTCAGCTTTACGAGGTGAGTTACCTTCCTGTAGGAGTGGGGTGAAGGCACCAATACCGGCCTGCTAGTAGTTGTTTATGGTAGGGACAATTGTCTTCGTGATAATTATCTGGTATGTCATTGCCTATTATGATTTATGTGTTTATTGCTATGTTATTATGTAGTAGTGGTAGGGGTGAAATAGTCCACGTAACCGGTTGAAATACACCGGAGGGTAGGTCGGGCACCTAGATATGCCTGGCAGGGTAGGTCGAGCACCCAAATATGCTTGACAGGGTAGGTCGGGCACCCATATATGCCTGACAGGTAGGTCGGGCACCCAGATATGCCTGACAATATGTGTTTATGTGGTATAATGGGGGAACTCACTAAGCTTGGTGCTTACGGTTTTTAGTTTTTGTTTCAGGTCCTTCTTCTTCGAAGGGAAAGGAGCCGGCATGATAGTAACGCATCACACACATGATTTTCCGCACATGAGATTCTTGGGATTTGTACTCTGACATTATTTTCCTATGATATGTTTTTGAGATAGTTGACTTATGATTTTTCATGATATGAGATAACATTGATGACATTTTTAGTAATATGTTTTATGAATGTTTAAATTAAAAATGAAATTTTTGGTCATAAATTTTGGGATGTTACATAACTTATATATATATATATATATATATATATATATATATATATATATATATATATATATATATATATATTCAAAAATCTACCTCTACTGATATTGCGAATGAAATACAGTATCAATTGATGCACCCAAGAATAAAAATATGGATCAAATTTTGAAAGAGAGAAAAGATGAGAGTGTTTCAAATTTAGAATTTCAATATCGGATTCATCTCAAAGAAATCATGAAGGATGAAGAAGGGTCGTATATGGTAACATAGGGCCATTGAACATGAAGCGTACCTGAAATGAAGGACAACCTTATGCAACTGGTTGTATGGTTCACATCAAATATTGCAACAACCTAAATGGAGACTGTGAGAAGGTTGGTTTTATAGATTTTACAACCGGATGAAGCTAATGATTTTGAAATTAAACTGTAGAGAGATTCAAGGGATCGAAATTTAAGGAGATATTTGGGGCAAGATATGATTGAAAAATTTGAAAATAAATTCCTGATTTTTTTGGATTTTGGAACATCTGATTGAAAAAGAAAATATATGAGCAGGAAAACATAATGCAAAGGGTCCAAAAGAATGACATGTGTCAGGTTGGGTGTTTAAAAAGACGACAAACGACAAGTTTAAGAGCTTTTTATTAGAAGAGAAGATTTATGTATACAAACTTAAGATAAAAAAAATGCTAAAAACGATTATCAAATAAAATTATTTTTCTAAATCTAAAAAAATGAAAATGATCACAATTGAAATTTTGTCTAAAATTTAAGAGAATTGGGCCATTATTTGAAAATGATTAAGCCCATAGATGACTATAGTATGTTACTCGGTGTTACTTCTACTCGGTATCCTAAACGGCAAAACCACACGTAACACGAACGTTTCCGTCTTCTACTACACACACAGACGTAAAAACCCTAAAATTGCCACACATAATCTAACCTTCTCCGTCGCCGATACCGCTGCAGCTTTGCCCTCCCTTCATCGTCTTCATTGTTGCCCTGCTCTATTCCAATTGTTAGTAAACAATATTAGATTTGTATGCTTTTGGTTCAATGAAAAATAGTACATATTATCAGGATTTAGGACCTTACTTTATCCGACTTTTTGCAGATTAAAACATGGAAGACGACAAAGAAGAAGTGAAATCATTCAAAGAATTAGGATTAGTTGAACAATTAGTCGAGGCTTGTGATAGTTTAGGCTGGAAAAATCCTTCCAAGATACAGGCTGAGGCCATTCCTCATGCGCTTGAAGGTTCAGCCTCTTCTCTATTGTTTCAACTCCAAGTGATTCATATCGGCATGTTTGTACCCCATAGTGTTGCTGATGTTGTCTGATTGTATCTAATGTCTAGGGAAGGACTTAATTGGGCTAGCACAAACTGGTTCTGGTAAAACTGGAGCTTTTGCTCTACCGATTCTTCAAGCCCTGTTGGCCGCCGCGGCGGCGGTTCCACCTGTTCAACACGCCTTCTTTGCCTGCGTGCTTTCTCCCACAAGGTTTGTCTGGCTTTGGTATTTTGTTTGGAAACTCCATTGATTTTACACTTATTTTTCTTCACTGCTATTGAATTCTTTCTAGGGAACTTGCAATTCAAATTGCTGAACAATTTGAGGCCTTGGGGTCAAGCATTAGCCTAAAGACTGCAGTGGTGAGTTTTTTAAGTTGTTTTTAGGTCATATAATTGTCAGGTAGATTGTTTTAAATTGCACATATAACATGACAGATATATAGTTGTTTTACATTTTCATCAATTAAGTTACAACTTTATTCATTCAATTTAGGATTTGGTTCATGATTAGTCAGCTTGCTGTCTGCCAACATAGTCGAAGAATATTTCAGTAAATACTTTATTGTTGTTGATATGTAGGATTATTGTGTGTGTACTTATCGTTTCTACATTAAACCAATGAATATTGTCATGATTTAAGCTTTATGAACTTTTGGTAATCATCTATCTGACTTCAATTTTGCAGCTTGTTGGAGGGGTAGACCATGTACAACAAAGCATTGCCCTTGGGAAACGACCACATATTGTTGTAAGCTTTCTTGTTTATGAATTTTCTTTTTTCACTATGTGCTTTAGTTTCATTTACTTGCAAAAAACATGAATATTTCTGATCACTTGCTTTACCTTTTATGCATTCCTGTTGCTTCAGGTTGCGACACCTGGACGTCTTGTGGACCATTTATCTAACACTAAAGGGTTTTCCCTTCGCACAATAAAGTACTTGGTAAGAACACAAATAATCCCTTCTTTCTGTGAATTTATTTTCAAAAAAGAAACCTTTTATATATTTCACACACACACACATGTATGACAGGTTTTGGATGAAGCAGACAGATTGCTAAATGAAGATTTTGAAAAATCACTTGATGAAATCTTAAATGCCATTCCTCGTGAAAGGAGAACATACTTGTTTTCTGCTACCATGACTAAGAAGGTACAAATTGATTTCAGTTATTCTATAATCAAAATCAATTCTACAAAATAAGATAACAAAATTGCTGAGAGTAGCAATGTAACCTTTTTACCAATTTATTTTTTTACCCATGATAGCATCTTCTATTTTTCTTTTCCAATACTAGCAATATGTAACCCATAATGTTAACATACTTGCCTTTTGCTATCATTTTGGGCAATATACTTCATTTTTTGTAAATTGATATTATTGGTAAATAAAAATTTAATTACATTGCTATTGTGGGTGACAAAATATAAGTACATTGGTATTTTTTAATAAAGAAAATGTTAATGTGTTGCTATTTAATAGGTAAAAAAAGTGTTAATACATTGGTATTATTGGTAAAAATCAAATTAAGTTGCCTATATCGGTGAAAAGAGTAAAGTAGTTTGTTGTTTCTTGCAACTTATAACACTGTTACCTGACTAACATTTCAGGTGCAAAAGCTGCAAAGAGCTTGTCTAAGAAACCCTGTAAAGGTAACAAACAATAACAGCTATCTTATATACAAATTTTATATCTTTTTAATTGCAGAGAATAAGCATTTGTATAATTTTGTTTTATTCAGATTGAGGCGGCATCTAAATATTCTACAGTTGACACATTGAAGCAACAGTTTCGTTTTGTGCCAGCTAAGCATAAGGACTGTTATCTTACATACATTTTAAATGAAAAATCCGGGAGTACATCAATGGTGTTCACACGTACATGTGAAGCAACACGTCTTTTGGCTTTAATGCTTCGCAACCTTAGTTTTCGTGCAATCCCAATTTCTGGTCAAATGACTCAGGTATCAATCAATTTTTTTTTTTTTTTTAATTTAATTATATAAATTGAATAGTATGTATAATGTATGTTTATTAAATCAGGCAAAAAGGCTAGGGGCCTTGAATAAGTTCAAGGCTGGGGAGTGTAATATTCTTATATGCACTGATGTGGCGAGTAGAGGACTTGATATTCCTTCTGTTGATATGGTTATAAATTATGATATTCCCACTAACTCAAAAGTAAGTATATATATCTTTTTTTTTTAAAGCAAATTCCTATGTTTTAATCTAGAATAGCAATGTAATTATATAAATGATGTATTTTAGGATTATATTCATCGAGTGGGAAGAACAGCACGTGCTGGGAGGTCTGGGGTTGCTATTTCTTTGGTGAATCAGTATGAGCTTGAGTGGTATATTCAAATAGAGAAGCTTATTGGTAAGAAGCTACCTGAGTTTGAAGCACAAGAAGAGGAGGTTTTGTTATTCTTGGAACGTGTCACTGAGGCTAAACGCTTATCCCTCATGGTATTATTATTTTTCTTTTGATTTTTTTTGTTTAATTTGTTAAATTGTTAATTTGGTTTTATTATAGAAAATTAAGGAAGCGGGAGGGCATAAGAGGAGGAGGGGTGGTGAAGAGGAGGAGGATGAGGTTGACAAGTTCCATGGGAAGAATAGGAATAACAAGTCGTCAAACAACAAGAAGTCTAAACGTAGATAGGTTTGAATTCGTGTAATTTCACAATTTTGTTATGAGAATTGATGAGGCTTCTTTAATTTTCGAACTTTATATTATTCAAAGCGGATGTGGAGGGAATTTGTAAATTTCGTTGAAGGTTTTAGTATAAGGGCTTTTAACTTTTGTTTAGGGATTTTATGTGATTCTGACTTTTGGTTTGGTTTTTCTATAAACAAAGAACTTGATGAGACAATATGATAATCTTTTCTTTGGTCGCTTTTGTTATTAAATCAGGTTTTATGCTGTGTGTAATCAGTAATGTTTAATGTGATTTGAAATTATGAAATACCATCTAACTTACCTATCTTCGCAAAAGTTTTATAACTATTGAAAGTACGAAATACCCCTCTAATCTATAGCTTAGTTGATTTTTTTTATTATTATTTTTAAGTTGATGTGTTTTAAGAGGCAAGTGTATGGGAGTTGAATTGGCGTAAAACTCTTCTAAGTTGTAAGCTTCTCTCTTCCGGAAATGTCACACATGAAAATATACATAACTCACCCGTCAAGTCAAAGGTCAATATTATTACTCAACAATCAATATAATTGTGACATTTATTAATATTGTCTACAAAAATTTAAATTCTACAAGTTCCTAGAATACCCGAGCAAGGTTTATGTATTTACTTATCATAATGATGATTTCCTTTTTCTTAATTTTATAGGAAGTCCATTCGTATCCATTTTTAGTTTCTTAGATCTTTACAATTAAAAAAAATAATAATCAAAGTCAAGCTATATATATATATATATATATATATATATATATATATATATATATATATATATATATATATATATATATATATATATATATATATATATATATATATATATATTAAGATTTGGAAGATTATTCAATTTTTTAACGAAGTCAACTATCAATAATTAGATTCTTTATTATGTTAATAAAAACAAAAACTAGAAGACATGCGTCATCAATTATAGGTCATGTAAATTATTGGATCATCTTATATAGAATCTTATAAAATAAGAGGGTTACTACTTTACTTCACGTTTATTCATTAGATGATATACTTTTATGTTATGATGATACAATTTTTTTGTAAAAGAAGTCTCACCCAATTCGAGTTTAATCTGTTAATCATGTGATGAAAATCAACATGTATGGACTTAATAAGTTACACCTGGATATCATGTAAATTCAGAAACAAATACTTATAAAAAAGTTAAATCAATGTTTATCCATATTGACGTTGACATTATAAAATATTATTGTTAGTCCCAAAATCTAAATTAAATTTGATGATCACATTTGTAATAATATGTCATAGTGTAAAACTAAAAACTGA
This sequence comes from Lactuca sativa, assembly GCF_002870075.4. NCBI lineage: Eukaryota > Viridiplantae > Streptophyta > Magnoliopsida > Asterales > Asteraceae > Lactuca > Lactuca sativa. Next base: position 252,043,924 of record NC_056627.2, on the reverse strand, counting down.
TCATATGCATTATGTTGGTCTTACGAAATCTAAAAGACTATCAAATTTCGTGTCATCTATTTTTTTGGACATAGTGTGTTTTCTCTAAGATTTTGTATTGTATGTGGTTAATCTTGCTCGTAACTATAATATGTCTTTGTAAGTCGGAAGTTGATCACAACTGATGTTTAGAGATTAAAGATAAAAGTTGATAAGATGAAAGAAGTTTAATTACCAAGTCATACTAGCTAGTGACAACATAAATGATCATAGACACATTAAAGTTGTCAATATATTGTCATTCGTTTTCTTGTCATAAGAGACACCTTTTCTAAATTCATTACAATAAAATAAAAACGATGTAACATATATATTATGGTTTCCAATCCAAATATTACATACGTTACAAGAAGAGCATCCATATTTCCAAATGAATAAATCTTGTAAAAATGAATCATTTACCCAATTTACTAACGTTGGGCAATATAAATATTATCCAATGCTTTGTGTTTTTCAAGCGCGTCCAGGTCGAGTTACGAGTGAATACATCAAATTAGATTTCCTAACATTAGGTCTTTTGGTTCCAGTAACGCTCTTGCTATTTTTTTTTCGGCATATGGAATTAAATCATAAATGAACTTTAACTTCGATACAATAGCGTTCTGATCTATGATTCATATTCTTATATTATGAAAATTTTGGTCAAACATGAATAAAGATTAATAAACCATTATTCAACTTCAAAACAATCTTTATATCTTTATTTTTATCTTTATATATCTTTTAATAGATGTCGTGATATCATTATTATATTATTATATGGTTTAACGACATGTTCAAGAAAAATATTTATTTTGAACTATATTCAATCCAAAATTCACAACTCTTCAACTTATATTTTAATTATTACATATTTACATGGGCATTTTAACTGATGGTATTTAGTGGGTTAATCTTAATTAAATTTAACTTCTATATAAATTTATTTACTACAGTTTTTTTTTTTGGAACCGGCAAATATATTAATAAGACCACCCTCTAACAACTGACTAGAGGAGGGGAAATAACAACGTACAAATGTTAAGATTATAAATTACACACAAAGAAACGGAGAACTACACCATACTAACCAATCAATACTCCTATTTTCCCCCCTGTTTTTTATCCATAGGTATGTAGTGGATTTGATCATGTCTACACAAATGAGAGCAGGAAGCCGTTTTTTATTGAAAATTATGTTGTTCCTTACTTTCCAAATGTTCCAGAGCATGTCGTAACAGATTCCCATTAGCAACCTTCTTTTTTTGGGGCAGTTGGACCATGCTTGAGCATATGTGATCACCTCATGTATTGTTTTGAGTTCTACGAGAGGAACTCTGCACCATTTTAGCACTAGTTGTATAACCGTGTTCGCGTATTTACACCCCACCAATGCATGGTCTGCCCATTCCACTACTTCTTCACAGTGACGGCATAATTTTTTTTCCACATCTACCCCTCTGGATAAAAGGCCCAAGGTTGAAGGTATTTTGCCCATTTTAGCCCTCCAAATGAAACAATTAATTTTAATCGGGATCTCCCTCAGCCATGTAAACTGATCCAAGTTTAGTGTGGGGTTAAAGTCTAGTTTTTTTCCGGAGGACGTTTATTGTGAATGATCCGTCAACAGTGAGATTACATTTCCATGTTTCACCACCTGGACCTGATTGCTTGTGTAGCACTGATTCGGTTGGGATACCTTTATTTTGAAGGTATTTTCCGATACTCGTGATGTTTTTCCACACACCTGGTATGTATTTGCTTGCATAACAGTGGTCTGGTTTGTTGTATAAATTATGCATGCTATGTATGGCTTTGGCCCAAAGGGATGTAGGCTCGGATCGAAGTCTCCACCACCACTTCATAACGAGGGAGCAATTTAGAGATTTTATGCATACTACAGTTAACATGTTTTTTTTAACTAGTACTATTTAATTGGAAAATTTAAATATGGTGTTAATTTTAAGAATGTCACAGGTTAGTCTAATTTAATTCCTAAATATGCAAAACTTATACATCCATCTATTTAGTTGACACTCATATATCATATAAGATAAAAACTGATAATAACTAATCAGTTTATTCAAGTATAATGGTGACATAGATTTGCAAACACGTTACCTTACATCTTAACGGGAGATTATGGGTTATATATTAATTATCGTGTATACGATAGATGAATAGAATAGTGTACATAATGGATAATTTTTTTTTTATTCTCATAAAGAGCTTGGTTAAAGTACTGTATGATGAGAATTTATTCATTGCAATTGTCACAAGTCCCTACGATAAGTGAAAGATGGTGCTGTTGGAAATTTCAAACATGATTAAGAAATAGTGATACAAATTACTAAAATACCAAATCAACTATTTATAAGAAGCATACATATGTCATTGTTTTTAATATACAATTTTTTATGTCCAAAATGTGAATACATACGTCTACTATCTTTTAAAACTTTATTAATTTTCATAATAAAAGATTTTTAGAAGTAAGGAGAGGTTGTCATATACAAATACATCTTGTAATTCATTTGGGATCAAATACTTTTGAACAAATGATTCTTTTATTTGGAACCAAATACTTATGAATGATTCTCGTTCGTTTAAGGCCTTTATCCAATATAAAACTAAACGATCATAATTCATAAATAATGAAAATAACCAAGTTGAGAGTTATTAGGGATTTTATTTTGAAATGTAAAATTTCAATCGATATTGCTAAAAACAAACACGTCAGCATCTATATAAAAGACTTGCAACCTTAAACATTATAATGTAAGATTAAAATAAATTAAATACAATCGAGTTGCTCCGATTATTTTATTTATATTAAAAGCCCCATGGAAGGAGGCAAGAGGTTGTAACTTGTATCATAAACGAGTACTCGCATCTCACAAAGAGCCAATCGGACGATTGAAACCGACCAAGATGTCCGACGTGGACAGGTAAAACTTTAACTGTTAGGTGACAATTGCCACGTCATTGACTTATCAGCTCCACAGATTTTCCCTTCACGTCAATCCCTGTCACACTCATCTTCATAAAAAATTAAAAAGACAAGTTAAACCTTCATTAAAAAACAATATTTACCCCTATAAATGTTATTGCTCGGAAAGCAAACAATATGATTCGTTTGTTGAGTCATGAGTGTTGATCCTCAAAATGGTTTTATATTAAACATTTGGACATTTTACCAATTATAAATTTATGCATCTAAAAAAAGAAACGTATCTATTTGTCCAGTAGCACAAATGGCCGACTCTAACATTTTATAAATCGGACGGAAGTTTCATAAAATGATTATAATTTATAGCGACACTTGCAATTATTTATAATTTCATATTAAAATTCTTAAATGTCTCTTTACTACAAAGTCAAAAAAAGAGAGGACCACACATTGATTTTGTCTCTACAAGTCATGGGTATTTTAGGTAGTTCGTACACACCATTGAGTGTAGTGTGTTGTGCACACATAACACACGCACCCAAAAAAGTTAAATGTTGGAATTGAAATATTTAATTGGTCCTCTTAGATTTAGGAATCTTTATCTTCTACCTCTTACTTTTGTTGAAGATTATATTTTATAATAGATGTCTTTGTCGACATATTTATTTATTTTCAAATGCAACAGCTTCATAGGATGGAAGGGGTAAAGTTCTGGGTTCTACATATAATTTAACAAATAATATAAATATATATGAGAGAAAATGACCTATGTTAATTGGTTTAACTATTGTATAATCAAGTATGTGTTTCAAAAAAGGGATAATGACTTAGGAGGGTAATAAGGTTTTCAGTTTGTCCGTATTAAGTCACTAAGGGTTTTTTTTTGTGCATATTAGACCAATATGGTTGCTATTACCGTTTAGAAATAACCGGTAAAAATGACTATTTCTAAACGGTAATAGCAACCATATTGGTCTAATATGCAAAAAAAAAAAAAAAAAAAAAAAAAAACCTTAGTGACCTAATACGGACAAACTGGAAACCTTATTACCCTCCTAAGTCATTAACCCTAATTTTAAAGACATTGAGGATATATAACCATCAACAGTAAACTACTTCGTTTATAACTCGTGTCGTCCCATATAACCTGCTACTCCTCTATATGGCGAAACTCTTCATCTATAGTCGTCGCTTTGGGGACATCCGATAAAATTGGAATGATACAGAGAATATTAGCATGGCCCCTACGCAAGGATGACACACACAAATCGAGAATGGTCCAAAATTTTTTTTAACCCTTCGTCGCCTTCTCTGGAACCCTAATTCCCTTTTCAAATGCTAATAGAATTTAATTGCAACTCTTACGTTTCAGTAGTTCATCTACTGAAGTCATGATCAAACAACATGTGGATTCTATGGTCAGATTGATCTTCTTGTTGATGTCTTTAACCATTTGTGGCAAGTAAGGGTGATCTTTTTTTTTTTTTTTTTTTTTTTCTATAAAGTCTCTTTTAAGTTTTTTACTTTTTCTGTCATTAAGTTTCATGCTTTATAAACTTCTGTTTATGTGTTATATATAGTCTGTATGTGTTTGTTTATGTGCTGATTTTTTTATTCATTTTGAAACTTCAGTTTCTTAGTTCATGTTGTGACTTTGCTTTTTATAAATAATTGATAATAGACATCATATGCATTGGTTTTACATTTCCATTCGTTATCAAATGTAGACATTGATGGGAGGTATCAAAGTGAGATTGTTTTTGTACACATGGATGTGTTCATGTAAACATTTAAATGACAAAAAAAGAAGTTATTGATAAAATGTTGCATATTTATGTAATGAAGATCATCAATCATATGAGTTTTTGGACTTAGAAGTTCTGGAAGGGTTGTGAGATAAGTTTAAATGGAAGCAACTATTTTCAGTCAAACAAATCAGTCACATTGATTAGTAAGCATGTTTTATAAATAATTAAGGTGGATGACTTAGGAGGGTAATAAGGTTTACAGTTTGTCCGTATTAGGTCACTAAGGTTTTTTTTGTGCGTATTAGACCAATATGGTTGTTATTACCGTTTAGAAATAGTCATTTTACCGGTTTTAACCGGTAAAATGACTATTTCTAAACGGTAATAACAACCATATTGGTCTAATACGCACAAAAAAAACCTTAGTGACCTAATATGGACAAACTGGAAACCTTATTACCCTCCTAAGTCATTATCCCTTCAAAAAATTATGTTTTAATCTTGTTAACAAAATATTTGTATTTTCTTTATTTGTTTAGGACGTTCAAAATATCCAAAACCAAAAAATACATCTTGATTTTCGGGCCAAGGTTAATGACATTGTTTAGAAAATCCATAGAAAATTAAATTTACTAGTTATGTCATCTAGCAAGACTAAATGGCTAATCCACTAATGATAAATGATACCCCGTATCAATTTGCAATATTAGCTCGATAAAAAGGTTTAAAGTTGGAAGATTATTGAAGTAGCAAACATTTTTGGATTTAGTTGTCTATTTTTATTAAATCAATTTTAAAACATTAATATAAAATTTCAAATATCATTATATTTATTTTAAACTTTTCTTCCAAACTTCTTTATTTTGGAACTTCGCAAAATTAATGAAAACTTATTGGTATTTTCCAATTAAAATGGTTAATTGACTAAAGTAGTAACCAAACTATAAATATTGATTGATGATTTTTCGGTTGGAAGATTTGTTAACCATATAACTAAATTGCAACCCTTATCCCAACGATATCGGATCGGATGTTGACGTCTTTCTGTGGTTGATGGTTCAACTATCGTCCGGAAAATAGATAAAACTAGGTGTTACCATAGCAGCGGATTATACTGGCCGTTCAATTTTTTTTGCAAAAACAAGTAAACTAGATTATATATATATATATATATATATATATATATATATATATATATATATATATATATATATATATATATATATATATATATATATATATATATATATATATATATATATATATATATATATATATATATGGAAAGGTTATTTGGAAAACAAAAAAACCCTAAAAATCATAAAAATACTTAAAAAAATACTTTGAGATTAAAATACTTTGTTTTTAATTTTTTATAAAAAAAATCGCAGGTTTTTTAATAAATTTGCTGAAAAAAATAAAAAATCAATTTAAAAAAAATACTTTTTTTTTCAAAAAAAAATCAGCGAATTTGTTTAAAAACCTACGATTTTTTATAAAAAAAAAAATAAAAAAAAAGTTTTGTGATCTCTACGTATTTTTTTATGTATTTTTAAGGTTTTTTTGTTTTCCATAGAACCTAAACCTTTATATATATATATATATATATATATATATATATATAGGGAAATGATCAAATGAGAACACCTGATAGGTTGAGAACGCGAGAACAATTGTGGACCAATTATTTTATAAGGGTATTAGAGACATTTTACAATTTAATTAAATATGGATAAATGGAACGTAATTAATCAATTCCAAAAATCATGAGAATTTTTTCCCCATTTATTAAGAATACTTAAAATCTTCCTTTTAATTAATAAATTAATAAAAATATCATTTAACATGAATTAAAAAAACGTTTATTTGTTTTATATTTTTATTTTTACTAACAAGATTTGATAATGAATAATTTATCGGGTTACCTCATTTATTTAAAAAAAAATATCTTCATAAATAATGATTTATACATTACATTTAAAAATGAATAAAATTGTAAATTATAAGTGAATTAACTTAGTTGTATTTATGAATACACTTGTAAAATCATAAATGAATAAAACCCGAAAAAAAGATTATAAAATCAACTAAAATGGTACTCATATATAAATAAATAAAGCACATTACTATTCATATAAGAATATAATTATAATAGTAAATGAATAAGTTACAATATATATATATATTTTTGACACGAAAACTAGTGCTACAATTACAATCATAGATGAATAAAACACATTTTTTCTCCTTCCAAAAGAGGTTTGGTGTCGGTGTTTCATTTGGTAAATCTCTCACCTCCCACTATATGCATGTTTATTCATTGTATCTGCAAAAATGTTAATGAAACAATTATGTATAATTATATAGTCATTCACACATAAATACACTGATATTCACAAATGAATACCCTGTTATTCATAAATAAATATAGTCATTCAAACATAGATTCACACATAAATATACTGGTTGTGGTTGCTTGCCTTGCTCCTATCGAACCAGCGTCATGGAGTATTCATTGATGATTAACTGCAAAATGAGACATCTAACATTATATTCATATAAGATTACAAATACAAGCATTCAAGTTCCATTTTTCTGAATTCGGGCATTTCATCGAGCACCTTATGTGCATAACTTATCTTCTTCCCCTATTAGCCAATTTAAATGAGTAAAGTACCATACCTGAGAAACATTTTCAAGCAAAAGAATTGCGAAGCTTTGGTGCATACAATAAAATAAACAACAGAAGAGGTTCAAATCAGCATAACATTTGGTTTTCCCATTGATTTTGCAAGAAAAAAAGACTGCACATGTACATATTCAAACAATATATAACATTGTAAGCCTCAAATCAAGAGAAGATGTGGACTTCTACCTGCAACCAAGATTAAGACACTTGTAAAACGCCACTTTCGACCACCACCAAGCCAGCACTCTACTGTAATACGTAAATCGCGCAGAGAAAAGGAAGAATTCCTAGTTTCCTGTCTTTTCCCTGTTCTTCGATTTCTACCTGCAACCAAGATTAAGACGGGGTGAGAGACGGGAATGAAAAAGAAAACTTGATTCTGAAGAAAAAGGGTTGCGATTCGAATCAGAAAAGAAGAGGAAGTGAGTCTCGCCATTTTTTCTCTTGCTCACATACCTGCATCGAGACGATGAAGAACGAAAGTCATCGCTGGGGTCTGCCACTGTTCGCCGCCAACATAACTCCATCACCGCTGCTTCCCCCTCCTCCTTCTCGATCTCACTCTGAATCCTCGTGTACTCTCTCATCTGTTTCACATTTTTAGATGTTCTGGTGGTGTATAGATAAGGGAGGCGACGAAGCGTGCCCTAAGTATAGAGAGAGAGACGACAAATTAAAAGGAAAGATATCAGTGTGTGAGAAGTTACAAAAATTAAATAAACATTCAATTACTAATATACCCTTTTCACCATTTAAAGTTACACTTTAATACCAATAATTTTCAGAATTTACATAAATGGTCCGTCTGATAATAGCCTTAGATTTGAATATTTAGATGGTCTAGATCTGTTCTCGCGTTCTCAACCTTTTAGGTGTTCTCATTTGATCCTACTCCTATATATATATATATATATATATATATATATATATATATATATATATATATTCAAGAAAATGTGTATACTCGATTAACATACAAAAGAACATTGTTTTTATTCTCTTTAACTATCATAAGTCCCATATTTTAGTACAAAGACGTCATCAAATGAGTGTCCTAGTGGTGGTAAGAATGCAAAATTATATAAGAGAGGTTCGTGGCTCAAATATAGACAACACCTACTTAGTATGTACACTTTAAGATTTATCTTCTCATATTTAGTGTAAGACTACGAGACAATACCCTTTTTATATAATACAAAGACAAATAAATCCCCTATGCACTACTAACATATATGGATGAGCAACAGAACATGTTACCTGTTTTCTGAATCGGAACTGCCTCGAACCGTCAGTTCTAGAATCGGAATCGCTTAAAGCGGTTTCAGTTTCGGTTCTCATTTTTATGGAACTGTTACATGCTGGTTACCCACCAGAACCGGTACACACACACACACACACACACACACATATATATATATATATATATATATATATATATATATATATATATATATATATATATCATAATCACATACTTTATACAAGTATCATGAAATCTTGAATTCTGAGTAATTTGTTTTGAACCTTTAAATGTCCATGTGTAATTTTCACTTTGAATTTAAACTATCCAGGTTCAAAATGAAATTTGTAGATAGTAGACATAATGTATTATTAAGTTCAAGTTAAATTCAAACTCATAGAAATATTCGTTTAACTATGGACTTTAAGTGTTTGAATTTTTTATATCGAAAAATGAATTTAAGATACATGAAATCAGTGGAGTTTATTACTTAGTGATATCATTGATAACTTTCTTGTAAGTTTACAATATATATACTTTTATAAGTTTTAAAAATACAACAAATTTAACGAACCGGGTACCCGGTGTTGGAACCGCTACCTGCGGTTCCGGACTTCTGGTTCCAATATTTTAGGAACCGTCGGTTTCAATTTTGGTTCCAGATAATTAGGGCATGTATCCACCTACGCTCATCCCTAGTAGTAGGGGTGTTATTTGGTTGTTTTAATCGATTTCTATTTATTTTGTTTTTTAATAATTTCATATTGACTGTAACAAAACTAAATAGAATTTAATTTAATCGGTTTCATGTTATTCGGTTCGGCTTACATAGTAAACCCATCGGTTTTAGTCGGTTGTTTTAGTTCCAAAGTAGAAAAGTAAGATAAAGATAATTTTTCGAAATGCCTTATTAATTTTTTTTTTCCGGATATTATCTGAATCTTAAAACGTTATGGGTAAATATTTTCCATTTGAACCATTTATTTTGGCCGAATGATTTCATTCATGGTAATCTATGATAACTAGTCTGTTAAGTGAATGTTTTAGGGGCTGTTTGAAATGATCTGAATTTTTAAGAGTTAGATTTTTAAGAGGTCTGAATTTCTAATAGGGTCTGAAATTTTAAGAGCTGAATATTTAACATGCTGTTTGGTTGGGACATCTGAATTGCTGTGCTGAATTATTAAAATGACCATTTTACCATTCTGTTTTATTTTTTATTGAATTCATATGTTTGTTTAGAAAATAACCTAATAAATTTATTAAATACATATTAAAAAAATATAAACACCATATAAAATCCAAATTTTTTAGCATAAATCAAAATTAAACACAAATCCAAATCAAACATAAATATTTTTAAATCCACAAAATCATACTAAAATCAAAATAAAATCCTACAAATTTAAATTTCATCACAATTGATTCACAATCTGGTCACGCAAATTATTCATGTATTCATTGCCTTGTGAACCCCATTCCATATCGTCTACGTTTTGGCCATCATTGTCTCCCCCTTGTGTTTGACCATTGTTCTTCTCGAATGCCATAAATAACTCATCATGAATATTGCATTTCCTTATGAAATTGTGGACTGCAAAACAAGCAATGACTATATCTTTTTGCACTAGAAAAAGGAAAAGGAGCCATTCGCTTTAGGATTGGGAATCTCGCCTTCAAAACACCATAAGCACGTTCAATAACATTTATGAGTTGCGCATGTGCATTATTGAATTTTTCTTCCTTAGTTAATGCACGTCGTCGTCGAAAATCAGCTAACCAATACCTTGTGTTGCAGTAAGGAGTCATAAATCCACGAGTGTTGGTGTATGCAGCATCGCAAAGGTAATATTTATCTATACACATGAGTGAATTTTTCTTCGTATCTGTAGTCTTTTGTTTTTTTGATTGAGTGGATGACTCGTCACTGAGACCTACAGTTTCTTGTTGAGTGCAATCAATGTCATCAAAGTCATGCAAACTATAGTGGCTTGATTCTTGAGTAGGACGGGGAAGGGTAGAAGTTGGTCCCCAACTATGAATGCCTGTCGTAGTCGCGCCTTCAAACAATTGTTTACAAAGGTCGGGGAAGGGTAGTGACGCTCTTCTCAAACTTTCAACATGTTTGTTCGACTGCTTGAAAATTATTATATTAGATTATTAAAGCCTAATAATAATTTTTTATTATAAAAATGCAAAATACCTTCATTTCTAGTTGCCATTCTTCTTCTGAAAGATTAAAGGTGTTGGTTACGGGATTATAAACATTCTCGGTTTTGTTTTTTAACTTCAACCAAGCTGAAAACTTTGACTTTAAGCAATCGTAGCGATTCTTCATTTGCTTTTGGTCCACAAAGAAATTATGTTCTTTTGCTAATTTTTCTGCTACAATCCTCCAAGAGAGTGCTTTCAAACTACCCCATTCCCTACCATTAACTGTAAATTCTTCCAAACATGCTTCCAAAAAAGCTTTTTCAATAGCTTCTACCTTCCAACTAATCCTAGGCTTCTTTTGTGACATGTCTAGTATCATTTCAATAACAAATCAGCATATAACAATACAAATCAGCACATAATTGTACAAATCAGCATATAACAATATAATTCAGCACTTAACAACAAGTATTAATGCATAATCAACAAAAATTAACACATAATTAGCATCTAACAGCAAAAATCTACCCATAAACAACCAAAATCAACACATAATTAGCACATAACAACACAAACCAATCACAAATCAGCAACATATTTCAAGTTTTCAACAAATGAACAACATATCTCAGCATTACATATTTCACATAACAGCACAAATAAATCACAATTCAGCAACTAGAAATCAAGTCTCATATTTCAACAATCAACATAATTTTAGAATTCAATGAAGGTATTTCCAATTATAAATTTCACATACAAAAGACAATAGCAAATTTTGAAGAACAACAGGGGAAAAAACGAGAAAAAAAACATCAGAAAAAAACGATGGCGATAGGGAGGGAATAGAAGAAAAACAAGAAGAAAACGAGAAAAGGAGAAGAAAACGCATCTGATTTGAAGCAACATAAAAAAAACGAGAAAAAAGGAGGAGAAAAGAGAAGAAAACGAACCTGATGATGTTGCTGCTGCTGGAGTCGTTAATGGCGAGACTGAGAGGGCTGCGATGGGGCGGTAGGGTGGGTTGAGACGGCGGCAGGAGATGACGATAGGGAGGAAGATATATCGATGGCTGGAGATGTCGATGGAAGCCAAGCGATTGAAGGAGCCGAACACAAAAGGATTAGGGCGTCTTTTTTAATTTCAGATGGGATTACAAATCTGAATCAGTAAGTGATAAAATTCAGATTAAAAGCCCAAAATAAGATGTAAACAAACAGGCTCTTAGTCCATCTAAACGATTAAGACCAAATGAGTTAATGTATTATAAATTAAATTTTGTAGGAAACTAAAATATATTGTTGTAGAGCAAATGTTTTTCATTCACAAATTACTACTTGTATTTTATAACATTTTAAGAGGTGTACGAAAAATATATCTCATAATGTTTTAAAATATGCATTTATATTCTGTCTATTCGTCAGATTTATTTTGGACCACTTCTCCTTTTTAAAGTTGTAAATGTCATATTGGATTCGTGGTTGAACCCAAAAAATAAAGATAAAAAGAAAATTAAACACAAAATTGTGTTGCAAAACAATTAATCTATAAACGGAAAGCTAACCTAATCCTAACCTAACGAGATTATCCGTATTCGACTATTCGGTCCCAAACCGAATGAACCGAATCGTACAACCTTCTGTTTAGGTTTGCAAAGACTATATTAACACTTTTTGGAAAGTACAAGGGTCGAAAATACAATTTCCTTATAAAAAAGATTCCTCTCCTTTTTTCCCGTTCGCCCCTTCTACCCTTCGCCCCTTCGGTACCTATTTAAGATTCTACTTGTTCGAAACTTCATCTTCCCGTTTCCCCATCGCTAATCAGCTCTCTCTATACCTGTCAATTGACGTTCTTCGGTGGATTCTGTTTTCCTTAATGACTTCTCAGATGTTCTAATCTTGACTAATATTTCTCAAAATTTGAGGTATATTCTTTGACTACCTATTGTTAATTTCTAATTTTCTATTGCTCTCTTTCTAATAAAAGTTCAATAGACGATGATATAAGACATGCTGCTTTCGCAATTACTTGATTCTTGATTTTGCATCTTTTTACAGGATTTCATATGCTTTTGTTATATTGTTTCTATAATTATGTTGTCATTTGAAGTCGATTTCTAGAAGTTAGTTGCTGCTCTAATCGTTAATGGGATCGAGATATATTTTAACTTACGTATATATCATCTGGGGCAATGGAACTTAGATTTTGGATTGTAATGGGGAAAAAATCAGTTCGATGTATCTTTTATACTTTTATAGCTTTAGTTGCTGTTTCTTTTTAGTTTAAAACTTTTATGCTATTCAGCGGTGAGTTTGACACTAGACTTCAGGTCTTAATTTGCATGTAAATGGAAATGAATCATCCCCTTTTTCCATGGATTATCATTCCCTAACAGCTCAAATCCATAACATGTACACAAGATTCTATGTCTTGTGACTTTTGATTCTTGTTCTTCTTGATATTAAAGAATCTTTTCTTTTCTTTTATTTCCAGGTGAATGATAGAGCAAACTTCCTTGTACACAAATGGATAGGAGAGATACATCTGGCTTTGTGAGTGGAGGATGTAGCTTCACTAGTTTGGTGGAAAGTTATCATGTTCTGTTTATTTTGATCTATAGATGCTTATAGTTGTAAATAGTAATCGATTTTCTTACTACTTACCCAAACTCCCTTCAGAAAAATGGTTTACAATAACCTGAAGATCGATCTCAATGCAGCCTTTGTTTGTAATGATGACTTAAGTAAGAATTATGATTATGGTGATACCACCTTACGTTTGGCTTCAAGAAGTAACATTAGCTTTGTAAACTCTAGAGAACAACATACGAAGAGTACACCCAAACATGGCTCCACATTGGTCCTCGGATTAGGGCCTACACCAACTACTTGTTCTTCTGGAATCAACCGAAACAAAAAACAAGCCGATGAAGATTCAGTTCTTGAACTTTCTCTTTCTTACAATTCTAATGCTTCAAAGAGTCATCTGAATCGATTTTCTAATCACTACAGTGGATCTTTCGAAGCTAATAATGGTTTCGGAATTTCCGTTTTTGACGAGGGTGCCACATCAGCAAAAAAGTCAGGTGGCTATATTCCATCGCTTCTTCTAGCTCCAAGAATAAGTAGTACTACAAGCAAAACCTTACTCCAAAGATTTGAACTTTCTGAACATGGAGAAAAATCCGATCATGGTTGTCCATCTGAATCATCGGTTGTCTCAGGCTACTCAACAGGAACAGCATCAGGTCAAACAGAATCTTTCATACCGCATGGCGGCCGGAGGCGGTGCCGCCACCCAACGGGGTGCAGCAACGCCGCTAGGGGGAAGTGGGACTTCTGCATCAAACATGGTGGCGGAAAGAGGTGTGTGGTGGAAGGTTGTTCCCGGAGCGCTGAATTACAACCGGGGTTGTGTATCTCACATGGCGGCGGCAGGCGGTGTTGGTTCCAAGGGTGCACCAAGGGAGCTCAGGGAAGCACTAATTACTGCAAAGCTCATGGCGGTGGGAAGCGGTGTGTGTTTTCCGGTTGTACCACCGGTGCTGAAGGTAGTACTCAACTTTGTAAATCCCACGGTGGAGGAAAAAGATGTTTGTATGAAGGTGGCGGGATTTGCCCTAAAAGCGTGCACGGAGGAACCAATTTTTGTGTGATGCACGGTGGTGGAAAGCGGTGCGTGGTGGTGGGGTGCACCAAGAGTGCGCGTGGCCGGACTCATTGTTGTGTGACACATGGTGGCGGGAAGCGGTGCAAATTTGAAAATTGCACCAAGTGCGCCCAAGGTAGCACGGATTTCTGTAAAGGCCATGGCGGAGGGAGGCGGTGCGGGTGGGTAGGAGGAGGAGGAGAGGGGAATTGTCAGAAGTTTGCTAGAGGGAAAGGTGGTTTATGTATGGCACATGGGACTATGGTACAAGAAAGTGAGGGAGGTATTGGGCCACGACTCTTTCATGGGGTCGTGGCCAAGTCTGCATCTGCATCTGACAATAACTCATTGTCGGGTGTCAGTGTTGTATCCAGTTCTATCGGTTGGTTAGAAAGGCCTGCGAAAAGACGACAACTCATTCCGCCTCAAGTGCTTGTACCTTCGTCTATGAAGACATGGGCGTTTTCGTCATTTACTCCAAACCATAAGGAAGGTGATGCTAATGGTGTTATGGTTCCTGAGGGTAGGGTCCATGGTGGTAGTTTGTTGTCGTTGCTTGGGGGGAGCTTGAAGGACGCTGTTATTGATGGGTCTGATCGAAGTTGATTTTTATTACAGTTTTGGCTTCTTTTTTTTTGTGTATAAAGTTTTGATTTCCCACATCGGAATAAGAGGAAACTGTTAAACGGCTTATAAGTTTGTTTTATGTAACTTAAAATATCAAAGACCAACAGACGATGTGATTGGGCCATGGATCCATGTATTTGGATTCTGGTTCAGGAAAGTCCCCGGGCCCTTTAACGCAGAGATGCGGATCCGGAAACGGGTTATGTTTCGGAGCAACTGAATCAGGTTTGTATCAGAAATGGTTCAAACGGGCTGAGACAAGTGTGGAGCCTAATGGATTCTGAATGCCCGAAGTTGATTTGGCCGAATAGTTATAGTCATTCACATGGTCGTTTGTGACTAACTCAACGGGGCTTATGATCTGTTGGTCTATCTTTTTCTTGCTTTTAATTATTTCTCCCTTTGTAATTGTTTTGGTTCACAAAATAAAAATCTGTATAAAAATAATTTTGTATTATAAAAGGGAAAATATACAACACCTTCGAATAGTTGAATTTGATGTTAGATTTCAAGTAGTATAAGAGTCAACTTGGCTAGGTTATAACACTAATCTGATCTGGTTAAGTTAAAACATTTGATGTTATGTAATCCTTTCTAATAAATAAAAAACTTTTTGCCATATGTCATTTTCTCATTCATTTGGACACATGATATTTTATAGATTTTTTGAATTTTATATATGTAATGTATTCAATACATTAAAGCCTCATTAATTTTAATAATTCAAAATTTTTCTCATTTTTCTTATAAATTCAAACTTTTCAAATTGTTAAAATTTCATATATATATATATATATATATATATATATATATATATATATATATATATATATATATATATATAATAAACTCATGTAATATATGAGTCTCACACCTAGTTTATTATTATACCCTCAAAAAACTTTTGTGAATAAGTTTTGTTTTTCTTTTCGAAGATGTAACTTTAGTGAACTTACCCTATCTAGTTTTTGGTTTACTTGAAGCAAACGAAAAATCTTAAGTAACATCTGATATGTAATGATTAATGATTATGGATGACAATTGATGACACGATACGACAAAATTAAACCACATGAAATAAAATTGGGACGAAACTGAAACATGACGTTGTGTCGTGTTTATGTTCAAAATTCGACATAAAATTGACACGATTTAGCAATTGCCTGTTGTGTTTTTCGTGTTAAGTATGATTAAATATTAATTAAATAAATGAATTGTTATTTCATGTTATTTTTATCATGTCATGTCGTGGTTTGTCGTTTTTTATTCGGTTTGTTTTCATGTTAGTTAAAAAAACATGACATCGTGTTGTGTCGTGTTCATGTTACATAAAATTTTGTTGTGTCGTGTCTTATCAGACAAAAACGGGACATGATGACCCGATTTGCCACCCCTAATAATGATATGAGAAAATCATTTAATTGCGAGCATAGTAACTAAATAGATTATTTTTTATGTCAGTGTAGGAAAGGCCTCTCCTTTTGTCATCCCTATGCTTTCCTTTCCATATTTTTTTTTTATTGAACTCATGGCGTAGCTAGGACCCTTTAAATAATGTTTGAGCCTATGGTCAAACCAAACAAACCCACCTCCTATTTGTATTTGAATCGGGCTGAAAAGAATGCCCGCCAAGTTCAGATAAGGGAATGCTTCCCCCAACCATTAAAGGAAAGGTTCTACGAAGGGAAGGAGATGCGGCGGGGGATGAAAAAGGCTTTTGGAGATCGATATTTTCTTTATTTTTCATCGAAAACGAAGAAGACCGAGGATGGCCTTTGGTGCGTCTTATCTGAAGGGAACACGCTTTTTCGACCGCGGGGTGGTATGATTGTCGGGCCCTTTCCTCGCTGGCCAAATTGCTTTCGAACTGTAATCTAATCTCTATTTTGATTACCTAATGCAATATTGTTTATAAGTAAAAGTTTCAAAAATTCAATTAATCTATCTTTTTGTTTTTTTAAAGGGAAAACCCTAGAAAAACCCCAGGTATTTTACCTCAATACTTAAAACAACCCTTATATTAATTTTGTGCTTAATTTAACAATTATTAAATTTTAAACCATCTAACGGTTTTACATATTCCGGTTCTAACGGTTCCGGTTCCGGTCCGGTTTTTCGATTCTAAATCTCATCCCTAAGATTCAGCAAGGGAATGGTTGTATGAACTCCCATCCGGTTCAATTGCCACTTGGACAGAACTTGCGAAGCTGTTTTTAGAGAAATATTTTCCAGAAACGCGAGTTTCAAGTCCCAAAAGAGAAATCCTTACTATCAAAGAAGGAAAAAAGAAGCTTTACATTCTGGGAAAGATTCAAGAAGCTTCTAGTTCGGTGTCCACAACATGGGATCAACGATTATCAGCTCTAAAATTGTTTTTGTGAAGGTCTGACACCCATGGAAAGACACCTAATAAATGATTCCAGTGGTGGTTCCTTAGGAGACATGAAACCAACCGAAATCCGAGAGCTGATCGAAAAGTTGGCGATTGAGTCAAAACATTCTGGAAATAAAGACGAGTGATATTTGGATCAAACAAGGTGAGTCAAGGAAGTCAGTAATGCTCATTTGGAGTCTCCTATATCTAAACTGGCAAAGGCTATTCTACTCTTGACAAAGGAAAAAATAGCTGCAAAGAAACCATGTGGAATCTGCTTGAAGACTGTACATCCAACATATATGTGTCCAATACTGCAAGAGGATGTGGCTCCATTTAAAGCTGTCGGAGGATATCAGCAACATAAAAACTTTAATCAGCCTCCTAATTTTTATCAGAATAATAATTTTCAGCCAAGGCAATGATTTCAATATCCTCCGGGTTTTCAACAACAACCAAATTACCAGCCCAACTTTCAGAATCTGAATCAACAGAATTTTCAGAGTTTGGATTTTTAGAATTAGATCTCACATCAACAACCCAGTAGTTCCAACATGGCCTTAGAAGATATTGTGAAGTCTTGCTACGACCACCCAAGCATTCCATACAGAAAATAAAGCTAATATCAAGAATCTAGAACAACAAGTATCTCAGCTTGCCACTCTGTGGGTCGTCTGGAATCTCAAGGAAAGTTAGCGGGGTAGATAGAAAACAATCCGAAGCACAATGTGAGAGCTATTTCATCGAGAAGTGGGAAAATTTATGGAGGCCTAAGCTCATCCGAATCAAAAAATAAGCTGAAGAAGAATATGAAGAAGTTCTGGTGGAAGAAGAAGATTTTAAAGAGCCTAAAAAGTTGAGGAAGAATATGAAGAGGTTTCAGTTAAAGAAGAATCTGAAGAGCTGAAAGAAAAAGAAACTCCAAATCCAGTCCAGTAAAATCTGAAAGTATGCAAGCCTTTATCTCCATTCCCATTAAGACTGAAGAGTACGAAGCGCGAAAGAGAGGAGGACATTGTGGAAATTTTTCGCAATGTTGAGGTAAATCTTCTACTTTTAGATGTTATCAAACACATCCCTTGATATGCCAAGTTTCTGAAAAAAAATTTATTTCTAAGAAAAAGTTGAAATTGTCAAAGTTGGCGAAAATATTTTTGCTATTTTGCAAAAAGGTTTGCCTCCAAAGTGCAAGGATCCAGGGATTTTCTCAGTTCCTTGTAAATTGGGGAATCTTATTTTTTTCAAATGTTATGCTTGACCTTGGAGCTTCAGCCAATGACCTTCCTTTTTCTGTCTTTAAAAAATTAAAAATGTGAACTTTACAAAAAACCAGGACAATTATAATTTAAGTATTTTATATAAATTGTTCTAAAACTGTATTTTTAAAATGATAATGGTTTATATCTAACAATATATTAACACTAAGTAGAAGTAAAAATATTATTTTAATATTGAAATTTAGTTTATATATGATTACACTTTAGATTTAATATTTATTTAACCTTATTAACCAATTATAATTATTATTAGAAAGAAATTAAAAAGTCATGGGAGTTTCAAATGCATGATATTCAAGGAAAAAAAAGCTATATATATATATATATATATATATATATATATATATATATATATATATATATATATATATATATATATATATATATACACTAGTCGTTTACCCGCGCAATGCGGTGGCGGTGAATAGATTTTTTCAACAATTAATTCCATTCGTAAACATGTTATAACAACAAATCATATTTTAATATGGTTAAAATGATAATTTGATTGTTTCTTTTCGATGGGTAGATAAAAATTTTGTTTTATATAAAAATTGGTTTTGATTTCGATAACATGTCATATTTCAAAAAAAAAAAACACCGTTGGGCGAATAGTTTTAGTTTTATAGTGGTGATTTGTTTATTAACACGCTTCGACAAATAGTTTTATAGTGGTGATTCGTTTCTTTATTGCGGACAGTGAATATTAATTTTGGTGAAGTTTTACGACGATTAATTTTCTTTTGGATACATGTGATATTCTAAATAACATAAATTACGAATATTTAAATATCAATTGCAATGTTATAAGTATTGTCTGTTTTGGATTAAAAATAATTATACCTTTCTATTTTCATTTAAAAATATAAGCAAATTGATATTTGTGGTCAAAAATATAAATAACTTGTTTTAGTTAAAAATAAAATTATCTTAAATGAAATCATAGTTTCCCAACAAATTAATTAACAAAATACTTAACCTAAAAACAAAATCGAAAACCAAAATATAACCGCATAACGTGAACCCGCCAAACCAATTAAGCGAGCGCCGAACCAATTAAGCGTGTGATTTGGGCGTTTTCTTATTTAAACAAAATAATGCCTATTTGTATCTTTGTATCTTTGCAACTCACTGACAATAAACATATTTAAGCAAAATTTTATCTATATGTTTCTAATGAATTATAAGTTGATATAGCTTATTAATAATAGTATAAACTAGGTGTAAAACCCGTGTATTACACGGGTTTGATTAAAAAAAATAAAATATTAAAATGTAAATAATAAGTATTTTTAAAATAAAATTTTAAAATAAGAAATGAAGAAACATATTAATTGCAATTTATTATAATATTTATTACATTTGATACTTTACATATATAAGTATAAGATTACGTGACTTTTTAATTTAATTTAAAAATTGAAAAAAACCATAAATTGACATATGGATATTATTTATTTTAAAAATACCACAAAATGACAAGTGTCAAAACTTATGAGAGATTGACATATGACAAAAAAAACCTTCATTTATTAAGAATGATATTTTTTTAAATTCTTTGCATTTATTATTACATTAAATATATTTAATACTTTACATATATAAATTTAGTATTATATTATGTGACATATTAATTGATTTAAATAAAAAAACCACAAAATGACATGTGGATTTAAATTTAATCAAAAAATTTACAAAATGACATGTGGCGAAATGTCTAAAAAGATGACAAGTGGCAAAAAAGATTTTTATTTATTAAGGAGGATGAAAACTATTAAATAAAAAAGGTAATTTAAAACTCTGGTATAAATGGAATGGGACTAATGTCAATGTCAAATAGATATAAAATTTACTAAAAACAAAATAATTTAAGTTTTTCTTTGCCTACTTTGCCAATTGAAAAAATCATTTACACATTAATTTTATATGTTAATTGATTAGAAGAAAGTTAATGGCATGGATTAGTAGCGATATGTTGTTTAGTCAAAACACCATTTTTATTATTTAAACTAAAGATTTCTCTTTGACATTCATAGTCAAACAATGCCATAACAGAAAGATTTAGAAGTTGATTGTTATAATAAATAAATATAAAGTTTTAAAAATCAATGTTACAACATGAATACAAAGTTAGTAACTATAAAAGGTTGATACACAGTTAGACGTGCTCAGTATTCTCAAGTTCCTTTTCATAATCTACCCATGTATAACTTCCCAAATTGAACCCGTGGAAAGAAATATATTTCACCAAGTTAAACTTGAAAATTAGTTTTATGTGTGGACTCACAATGCTTCTATACAGGTACTGCCATTAAAAAATAATATATTATACTTGAAGCAGATGTTTCTGGAGACGACAGTGAAGTTGGTTTAGCCTCCTCGATGATAGGGGTAATTTCAACATTAAATTTTTCTTCTCCTCATCCTTATCAGAAGAAGTAGGAATTTGAGAAACGGCCTCTTTATATGCCTTCTTGGAAATGATGGCAACTTTTATATCTGGTTCAACTTCTTGGAACCAGCTTACAAACAAGTCTACATATATTGCTTCATAAGGTCTCAGTGTACAAACAAAATAGCCAAGATTACAAGCTCACAAGGAATAACGATAAATAACCTTTTGTTTGATTACCATCATCGAAACTGGAGAACTCTTCACATTTGCTTTTAGTATTCATTCAAAACTTATTGCTTCAAATATAAGTTTTTCTGATATTAATTATTCCAATAGTTCCTATGCTATTAGCTATCAACCCCTGTAACTGATGAACAAATTCATAGCTTTCAGATGCTGTACGAGGCCATTGGTGAGCACCGGCCATCTCCAGATCCAGACTCATGGATCTGCCCCTTATCGGATGATGGCACTTTTCACACCTACTCATACTCGTCCCAAGTACTGTCTCGCAGTCCCCAAGTTCTAAAATCACAAAACAATTTAACACATACGAATGTGTCTAATTAACCATAGAATTTTCCTAGACTCTACTAGGACTTCTTCCACGAGTATCTTCAATCATCAGTTCTACTTCAACTTCGTTGGTGATGGAAATTCCAGACAATGGGACAACTTCAAGAATTACACCAATCGTTCCATCATCCTGCCAATCGAAGGTGTACTTCAGACGTAACGTACCCCTCTAAACGTTTCGTTATTTTATTAGACATATTCTAAAGGCAAGATACCACTCTTACGATATCTTCTGATAGGTGTCATTCACTATCATAAGCCTTTCATTTCCTCCATTTACTCAATTCTCTATGAGTCTCCACCATAACGTTTTGTACACCCAAGCAGACGTTCGGTGTACCAGACGAGAATTTAAGATAAGAAAGCCTTATTTGTGATAGACATATAAATCTTCTTATCACTCCGAAACGTTTATATGCTAGTTCTAATATCGTAGTTGTACGCTTAGAATCCTACACATATAAGGTTTCTAGATCCGGTCAGCAACAGACCATATATCCGAACAAATAATAGCATCATTATAGCTATAACACAAAACATTTAGCACATAGAAGCATTTTAGGCATCCTTCCTAAAATAAACTAGTGCTCATGTCTAAATTATGGTAGACACTCATCTCACAATCATCACTTAGCATTCTAAGTTTAAGTCTAGAAATCCTACAATTTCTTAGTTCGCTTAAACTAATGCTCTGATACCAACTGTGACATCCCCTAACTTCTCGGCCAGAAAAGACCGATTTAATTTATGCTTTTTAAAATCAAATCACAGAAATTTTTATAAAAGATGTTGCGGAATTGGTCCCCAAAACAAAATATGATAAAAGTTTATCAAAACCTTGCTTTAAGAAATATATATTTTTAATTCATAACAAAACCTCGGGATGTCATGTTTCGATACAGATCAAAAGCATAAACAAGACATTATAAGCCTTACAATAGTTATTTATAACTAATGGCCTATAATCCAAAATCACTCATCATCATCATCCGACTATGCTCGGGGTCCACTACCTGTAATCATAAAAAGCTGAGTGGGTCAGGCTTGGAAGCCTGGTGAGCATATAGGGTTTTCAACCCACAATACATAAATTTATTATGTTTAAACATCAATCAGTCAACCAAATTACCCCAATTACCCATTCCCGTTATCCTCAACTTACGTCCCTAAAACAACTATCACAAGGGACCTAGCCTAAGGATTTTCATTAGGGGTGACAACATTGTTTTCCTACAACAATTTATGTCAAATAGGCACGAAGTCACATCGTCGCCAAGATTTATCCAATAGGCACTACGTCTCATAGTCGCCAGGGTTTACCTAATAGGAACGAAGTCACATCATCACCAAGGTTTACTTAACAGGAACTAACAACATTGATCCCCACATACTAACTTTATACAGTGATCTTACTGGATCTAGCCTAAAGGATCGATATGAACAACTAACTACGAAACTACTTTAGAAATCCTCTAGCAGCAAACAAGGATCGATAAAGATATTGAATGAATGGACTAAGTTTAACTACGAACCTTTGTTCGTAAAAGAAAGAACCACAAGACAATTAAGTCAGGGGTAGTTATCAATGCCTAGGCTGTGGTCTGAATATCATGGGGGTATATAACCCCCAGACGCACCCTATCCAACATCGAACTTTGCCTAGGCTGTGGTCTGAATATCGTGAGGTATATAACCCCCAGACGCACCCTATCCAACATCGAACTTTGCCTAGGTTGTGGTCTGAATATCGTGAGGTATATAACCCCCAGACGCACCCTATCCGGCAATGGAAAGGAAAACACTGACTAATGCCTAGGCTGTGGTCTGAACCCCCAGACTCACCCCTATCCGACATCGGAAAGGAAAACACTGACTCATGAAGCTCGTCCGATCACTTCACAAAAAAACGAAGACTCCAAATCTCTTCAAAATAAAAGCATAGGGAAAATACTAATAAAGTACTCCCGTACCCCGACACGTAATAGTGTCAAAAAGAAGAATTAACGGATGAACACATAGTTCAAAAAAACCTAAGGAACATATAGTTCAAGAACACTTTATGAACATATAGTTCAAACATACGTACCGACTACGAGTCTACTAACGTTCCAATGGACTATCTAAAATAGTCTGTGGCCATTGTCTATACTCTGTTAGATGACTAGATCATCTTAAACATCGATACCTCTCATCACTTTATTTTATCACACACCAACTATCTACCCATATTCTACCCAACATATATATATATATATATATATATATATATATATATATATATATATATATATATATATATATATATATATACAGTTTAAAACTTGTATAGAATATCAACACAACAGTCACCTCAAATAAACAATTAATATATTTACACGTAACACGTATTTTAAGGTAAATACTTCATATCTATGTGTAAATTGAAAGTGAATATACACTCACTTGATTTGATGATAATCGGGCAACAATTCGTTTCCTAAAACGATGATTTTTAATAGAACCGAGAGTTTTATTAAGAAACCGGGCTCTACGAAAGGTCGGGCTTTAAAACCGAAAAGATAAATTTTCCGGGCCTTCGGGCACTCCGGAACGTGTTCTGGGCGTTGGAAATGATCTCAGGGCATTGGGGGAAGCGAAAATGGCTAAAATATTGAAAAAGGGGTGAAAATGGCCATTTTCCAAAAGTAGCCGGAGATCTCGCAAGGCCACTATTTATAGGGGAGAGCTACGAGGGTTCGGCCGAGAAGGAAGAGTCAGCGAGGGCAGGTGGCATCCGCGGAGCGAGGACAGGTGGCGGGTGCGAGCTTCGGACACGCGAAGGGCACGCAGCGCCTTCGGATTGGGCCAGCGAGGCTCAGATGATGAGTCAGAAGCGAGGCATCGGAAGATCATTGGACCGCACCCTCAGTCCAATCAGCAAACGACACGCGGGTCAGATCACGTGGGTTGCATGCGAGGATCACGTGGCTACTGTTCATGCGAGGGTGACTCAGCAGATTTCGCCACGTGGCATATGCGAGGCGAGGACAAGTGGCAAAAGCGTGACTATGCGAATTTTCTTGATTTTTGTGCAAAAACTTCTAAAATCCATAACTTTCGCATACAAGCTCCGTTTTTGACGTTCTTTATCTGCACGCGTAGCTAAAATTACGCTCTACAACTTCCGTTTAGACTTCGTTGGCTAATTT
The DNA here is from genome assembly GCF_002870075.4 of Lactuca sativa. Classification (NCBI taxonomy): domain Eukaryota; kingdom Viridiplantae; phylum Streptophyta; class Magnoliopsida; order Asterales; family Asteraceae; genus Lactuca; species Lactuca sativa. Next base: position 252,019,037 of record NC_056627.2, on the reverse strand, counting down.
TGACTTTAATTTTTATATTATTATTTTTAACAGACCGGGACAGGAAATCTGTTAAAAATTCATAACTTCTTCATCCGACGTCCGTTTTCGTCAGGCTTTTTACTGTTGTGCTACTAATGACGAGACCTTCAATTCTCGTTTAGGTTGTGTCGGCTAAAAATCGCTCGATCTAAAATTCGAGTTTTTAGCTGTCTACTGCTAAGCTGAAACTTCGAAAAATCATAACTTCCTCATACGAAGTCAGATTTGGGCGTTCTTTTTATCGAACTTCTCGGTTTAACGAACACTACGACTTTCGTTTAGATTACTAAGGCTAAAAAGTAGTTTATCAAAAACTCACTTTTTACGACATTCGGCACCGTGCCGGTTTTGTCGCGAAACTTCGACAGGTCATAACTTCTTCGTTATAACTCTGATTTCGGCATTCTTTATATCCCCGAAATCCTTGTTTCGACCACTACAACTTTATGTAAAGATATCGGGCTTATCTCACACTTTAATTTTGACGCTTATTTTTATTTTTAATTAATTAAACCCTAATAATTAAGCATAAAACACATAATTCACATAAAATTCACATAATTCCTTTTCATTTCTTCTAAATGAGTTACAAAGGTTAACCTAGACCATTATGTCAATATTAATGCCTAGCCTAGAAACACGGGCGTTACATTGGTGCCGCCCGTTATTACTCACTAAATCCTAATGAATTTGATTACTATTGACTATCGACCTGTATTTGTTTACTTGAATTGATGGTAAGCCTAACAGACGAGAAGAAGAGGACCACGAGATCCTACTAATCACGTTTGTTATTTAAGGCTGTCGAGTATGCGACGGACGCGTTGGTCTAGCTCGCATATGATTTATTTGGACCTTACTAGTAATGCTAATGGGCCACTGAGGCCCAATAGCACCTAAAAGCCATCGAGGGTCCCTTAAATATGTAATTGGGTCACAGGAGGACCAATAACATATATTTTTATTGTTGGGCTCAAAAGTTATGTTAATGGGTCACGAAGGCCCAATAAGCATGTTTTGAGACTTTCTAGCCCAAAGATTTGAATGTTTACTTCTTTTAGGTATAGTATAATTGTTGAAAAGCTTGATTGAGTGATTGTTAATTTTCATACCGACACGAGGCCGGTCGGTTATTTATAACGATATTTGGAATTATACGTATATTCATCTTTCCATTTTCATGAGTTGTAGTTTGATATTTTTTTACTCAAATATCTTAATAATAAAATAATTGGTTCAAAATATTGGGTTTGACCCTTTTTAGCCCTTATTTAATAAAAATAACAATTTTAGTCCCTTATTTTAAAAAAGACATTTTAGGCCCTTAAACCATTTTCTTGACATTTTTGACCCCTAGACTTGTTTAAATGATGTTTTTGGTTCGAAATTTACTCTTTGGAAGTTTCAGCCCCTCCAGTAAAGAGTTTTTCAGTTTAAGCCCAAACTTTTCGCAATTTTTACAATTTTGGCCCAAAATCCAAAAAAGTTTACATTTTTTATCCTTGTTTGGAAAATACATCATTTTAACCCCTGAATTAGTTTTATTCACCCTTTTACCCCCTATTTTGAGAAGTTGCCATTTCAATCCCTTGAAAGTTGTATTTTTTGCAAGTTTTGGCTCATTGGGCCGAAAAGCCCAAAATTTGGCCCATTAAGCTACAAATTACATTTCTAGCCCTTAAAAGAGTATGATATTCATAAAAACATTTATTTTTACTGTTTTGACTCTTTTAGTCCTTAAGAAAACCGTGAATGACAATCTTTTCCCAAACTTTTGCTTATTTGACAAAAATAACCCAATAATGGGTCTTATGTTGTAACTTGTTTATTTTGACCCTTATATGGTAGATTTTGTTAACTAGTTATGTGTAATACATCCTAGATCACATATTTTACCCTCATGAACTATATATCTCAAAATATCTTTCATTTTTGGCACATATTTACCACATAAACACAAGAAAACACACAAAACACGCAAATACACATAGATCTACACATTTGACTTGTATTCTCCCCCATAAAACATATGAAAACCGAAAACAAAGGGGTATGAACTCACCTTTGCTTGTTGATTTCAATTTGAAGAAGAGATGGAAAAGTTTGATGCTATTTTCGGCCCTAGCAAGCGATCTTAGAGGTTTCTAGGATGATGATCATGAGTTTATATGAGTTAAGAAGAGATTTTTGATAAAACAAAGAGTCTAGATTTTGGATCCAAGCATCAACTTACCTAAGATGATGATTTTTGTGGAATAACCTCCTTGAAATGCCTTAGATCTCGAAAATTTTGATGGAGAAATGAAGAAGTTGTTGTGAGCTCTTGAGAGATTCTTAAGTGAATTGTGTGTGTGTGTTTCCTTTGGATGAGAATTAAGAAGAAGAAATGAGAAGAGAGAGGATTGAGAGGATGGTTGCATGGAGACATGTGTTGTTGCTTGGAAGTCCATGGTGTAATAAGGAGGTGGCTAATCTTCCTTATTTCATGAATTTCTATTATATATATATATATATATATATATATATATATATATATATATATATATATATATATTTGTTTTCCTCTTGGGCCGAGAAAGAGGGAAGAAAGAAAAAGAATTTGGGCCTTTGGTGCTTAAGTCCATAACATGCATATACCCATAAGATGTCTTACAAAAACCATTTTTCATTCTTGAACTAAACTATGCATATACACTTATATTCTTATATATGTATTAATGTTATAGTTTACATCTTTCATTTAGTTTCCCACACCCTTGAGTAGTAAGAGTGTACAAACCTACATGATCAATCAGTTATATTACAGTAAATTATCATAGGGATAATTTGAAGATATCAAACATTAGTTCTATTACAAGGAATCACACAAGAGTCAGTTCATTCATGATTCTTTACTAGTACATTACCTGATACATGAGTACCTTTACATATGCTTACATGATACATGAACACGCTAACATGAACACATTACATGAATACCTTTACGTAGATACATCGACCTGTGTATACTTACATGAATATCTGAACCTCGGTTCATTAGGATGAATTATTAGTACCTTCAGTAAATCGTCCTGCCCATCCCGGTTCAACGGGAGTCAGTTACGGGACTAACCATTCCTGGAACCTATTGTTCGCTACAGAGGTTAATTGGACAATCTTCGGATGTTCATTAGGTTATCTATTTCGCTTATAGCAAGGTAGAGTCAGTTACGGGACTAACCATTCCTGGAACCTACTGTTCGCCACAGAGGTTAATTGGACAATCTTATGATGTTCATTGGGTTGTTATTACATATATTAGGAGACAGTTACGGGACTAACCATTCCTGGAACCTATTGTTCGCTACAGAGGTTAATTGGACAATCTTCGGATGTTCATTAGGTTATCTATTTCGCTTATAGCAAGGTAGAGTCAGTTACGGGACTAACCATTCCTGGAACCTACTGTTCGCCACAGAGGTTAATTGGACAATCTTAGGATGTTCATTGGGTTGTTATTACATATATTAGGAGACATTTACGGGACTAACCATTCCTGGAACCTATTGTTCGCTACAGAGGTTAATTGGACAATCTTTAGATGTTCATTAGGTTATCTATTTCGCTTATAGCAAGGTAGAGTCAGTTACGGGACTAACCATTCCTGGAACCTACTGTTCGCCACAGAGGTTAATTGGACAATCTTAGGATGTTCATTGGGTTGTTATTACATATATTAGGAGACAGTTACGGGACTAACCATTCCTGGAACCTATTGTTCGCTATAGAGGTTAATTGGACAATCTTCAGATGTTCATTAGGTTATCTATTTCGCTTATAGCAAGGTAGAGTCAGTTACGGGACTAAGAATTCCTGGAACCTACTATTCGCCACAGAGGTTAATTGGACAATCTTAGGATGTTCATTGGGTTGTTATTACATATATTAGGAGACAGTTATGGGACTAACCATTCCTGGAACCTACTGTTCGCTACAAAGGTTAATTGAACAATCTTCGGATGTTCATTAGGTTATTTACTTCGACTACATCGATGTAAAGTCAGTTACGGGACTAACCATTCCTGGAATCTACTGTTCGCCACAGAGGTTAAATTGAACAATCTTCGGATGTTCATTAGGTTATATCTTTCGCGTCAGCGATGTTGTGTTATCCCCGGGTAACCCAAGAGTAATACTTTCATGGTTATATTTTCCTATTTACTTTATTTTGTGATATATTCACATAAGCGATGAGTTAGACTAGTTACTGTATGTAGTAGTCAAAAGAAGGAAAAACTATCATTTTGCAAACAAAACATTCGGGTCTTGGTAGAAGACTACATCTCAAACTGATAGAAAATAAGGGATTTTCTAGGGTTTTTCATACGTACATTAACATTTTCATTTAACGTTTTACATGGCCTTCATAACAGATTTTCACAAAACAAAGGCAATGACACTTATATACTTATGAATTCACCAGCTTTAAAGCTGATACTCGCTTTCAAAATAACTTGTATTCTCAGGTCATCAGTAGACAGGTACGGAGGCCAGGTTTTGAGAAGACGGAGCAGACAAGTCTCGTCTTTTATTTTGATTGTATATTTTTGGTGTCTTACTACAATGAAAGAACACATGTATTAAAACTTTACTTATAATGCAATGGATGATGTTGTTGCTTGTTTATTATATTACACTGTTGTGATACTGTACATGACGTCCTCCACCCCTGAACGTTTCGACCGTTCGTGGTTTTGGGGTGCGACAGATTGGTATCAGAGCATTGTTTATAGTGAATATAGTATATCAACCCATAAAAGATATACTAACTATAAATACATTGGGATTAAAAACACTCTATCTAAGAGTTATACTTCTAAATAATAAAATATTTAAGTAAGTATACGTGCCTGCATTCATACTAAAATCAGTGTCATAATGACAAGAACAAAAGTATTACGATTGTTGAATATCACAAGTAAGCCTGGGGATATATAGTCAGTCTTGGGAATGGCATAGCCTGATCAACTATGCTGGTCCGAGGAGTGATTAGCATATGCCCAAGAATGGTTGTGATATGGCAACAAGTCTAAAAACTTACCAACACCACCATAAAGAAATGCCATATGGGTATTTGGTCTTACTGTAATTATCTAAGTTAGTTCGTCTATTTTAGCTATTTCTTACATCCCTTTTCTCGCGTAGATAACATGGCTGGATTCCATCCCCACGACAACCTGTTCCTTCCGAACGAAGTAATTGCTGGATGGTTTGGAGAAGAACCAGATGATGATCATCCAATCCCTCTGAATGATCACCATGCTGACGACCTTTCAGACGATGCCATCTCCGAACCCGAGGTTGAGAACCTACCCCAGGCAGCTCCCTTTCCGATTCCTAACCCTCGTCCGGCTTTTCATGGCCCGACGCCTGAGTGGGTGGAATGTTTGGAAACATGGAGCCAAGGACAAGATCAGCCCATGCCATTTAATGGTGACCGAAGCTTCTATGACCTGAGCAATGGGGGCTCAGCATACAGGATCATGCCAATTCTGATCCGAAGAGTTGCCCGAAACGAAATTCAGGGCAGGACAGCTCTACAACGTATCACAGAAGTTGATACAAATGGAGGAATGCAAACTTCGCACCAGTCGCCTTGAGCATGCTCGTGAGAGGTCTGAGAGAGACCATGAAACCCTGCTGCAAGCACTGGCTGAATCACGAGCTGAAGTCATGGAACTTCGGGTACGCCAGAGGGTGTATGAAAGACACCTACTTGATGTGGAAAGCCAACTGGCTGAACTGAGAGTTCACCAGAGGGATGACCGTCGCCAGTAGTGGACGTGTTATGTTATATTCGTTGTTAGAAAGGAATCGTGTTCCTGTCTATGCCCGATGTGGCATTTTCTATGAAACTATCTTGTAATATAAGTACTTTAGTTAGGTCTTTTACTGTCAGGGACTATCTCCTCTGAATATGATGTAAGACCTTTTTATAAGGTCATTTTCCCGAACTTGTACGTCATGAATATCAAAGATATTGACAGTCGGCTAACTTCTGTGTCATTCTTTATTCGAATACTCTTATCATACTTTCATTAGAGTCTATTTGAAACATGCTCTAGTCAAGTCATTGAACTATAGCAATTTAACTCCGGAGACATCTCCAAGTCTCTTTCAATGGTTGGATCACGTTATTCGCCAACCACCGATACCTCGGCTAGAACGACAAACATCTTGAGACCATTGCATGAACTTACTCCCGATCTTTGCTAGGACTGCATCATAGGGATGTAGGTCAAACCTTCGTGAACATACTTCCATTCCATACTAGGACTGCATCATAGGGATGTAGGTCGAACCTTAGAGAACATACTTCTATTCTTTACATGAGCGATCGAACTACGTTTAGATTCAACCATTTTCGCTCACAAATTCATTTTTCTTTCGGTGTAACAGAATCATGAATCCCAAGAAAAACGATCATCCCATTAACCCAACACCAACTCTTCAGATTGATGCAGCTACCTTTCAAGCTGCAGTCTCGGCTATCGTGTCAGCTATTCTGACTCACTTGAACGCTAACAACGCAAGTGTTAGCAAGATCGCTATCAATCATTCCAATCCAAGTAACAATCCAGCCCCGCAACGACCAACAAACTACCACGGTACCCCGAGTGCCGAGGCTAAGAGTAACAACCAGAAGTTTTGGGCCAAAAGGAAGAACAAGTCGCTTCGAAGGGCGAACAGGAAACAACCACCAGTAACAACCTTCACAGCCACGACATCAGCACCTCCAACTACCATCCCTTCGGGCGTCCCAATGGTCCCCAAACCAGCCAAACTTTATGCTGGAATTCTCCCAAAATGCATTAAATGCAGTTTTCACCACTATGGACCTTGTAAGGAGATGCAGTGCTCACACTGCAACAGGAAGGGGCATACAGCCCGTTACTGCAAGACTCCAACAGCTCAAGACGCTCAAGTGCCGAACACCAGTGGGAACCAGGCTTGCTACGGGTGTGGCAAAGTAGGTCACTACAAAAGGAACTGCCCAAGGGCAACAATTGCTGGCCCAGACGAAAGTCTACTACCAACCACCACCGCAGGAGAGTCTACTCCGGACCCACGTTAATGTAAATTTAGGCGTTTCGTTGTAACAGACTTATAAACTATCCAAAACTAGTGCAACTAGAGTCTTATCTTTTGTGAGATCCCGCCCGTTTAGGGATGCTCGTGCTGCGTATACTTGTCTTTTGTAGTATACCTTGTTCGCAGCAACAATCTTGTAGTAAATCTAAAAGTATTGTAACTCTGTTCATGGTTGCATAGTTGTTTTGTCTATAAACGTTTTATGTTCAAATCTAATGTCTTTAAGTTTCTGTATGATTTCGACATTATCATATGACTCGATTCCATTCGATCCTCGCAATACCAGCTTCATAAGTACATCTCTTTCTCAGTAAACGTCTTTTAGCGAAGCCGTCATATCAGAACTCCGAAGTACTCGTGCATGAAGTACCTATTAGTTCTTTTCCTTCCCGAAGGAATCCCCACAGTATTGCTCATGCAGTACGTCAAGTTCAATTCCAGGCTTCATACGGTTGATCTATCACTGAAGAACGTATACATGGGAGTGATATATAATCAATGTTCTACAGGTTTAGAATTGATGATTCCACTTTAACTTCTTTTCCCTCGATGGGATGTGAGGTTAAGGAAGAATCAGTTATTCGACTACCTTTTCAGTCTTAATTATATATGACTCGTATACACGAAATTGTGATCATTGAACCAGGTATGAATTCTAGTATGAACTTTAGGACGGAGACTGCCCGAGACTACGAGTAATTGCATTTGGCATGAGAACAAACTTAGAACCAGTACGACTCTTATAAGATCGCCCTCAGTCTAAACACCTAAGGAAGATACAAGAACAGCCCAGACAACACAGCGAACTACTCAACAATAGAATTAGAAGACCAGGCTTCTCACCCTTGAGAGCTCCGGTCTTATTCTTACCAGAAGTCGATGGAGTGCATTTTATGTACCTCAACGACCGGAGACTTCATTAAGACTTCCGTTAGGAATTGTTGTCTCTACCTCGTATAAACGAACTGATTGAACAACCACATGGAAAGAATTACTTCAGAAATGGACCTGAGATCCGAATATCACCAGTTCGAGTGTTAGGGAAGGATGTCCTAAAGACTACCTTCCGAACTCGATGCGGACACTTCGAGTCCGTAGTGATACCCCTCGGATAGGATCAATACGTCCATAGTATTCATGAGCTAAATGAGTGGAGTACGCCTTCTTACTGGGATCAGTTCGTCATTTCTCCATATAATGACTACTTATCCACCCTCATAGTAAGAAAGAACCCATAGAAACGTTACCCTTGGAGATACTTTCCACAAAGTTCTCCGAACAAGAGTTTTGGAATTTAGAGTCAAAATTCCTGAGACACACTTTTAGTGTTGTGGGAATTCTTGAGTACTCTGTCAAATTATCCAAAACCGTTGGGAATTTGTCGGCACCATAGTCACCGACGGAAAATTCGCCAAATTCTAGGTCTTACAGAACTACAATCATAGTCCATTCGGAACTCCCCGTAAACTTCAGGAACCCTTTCGACTTTGACCCAACAAGGGATGGCCCTTGATTGGGAAGTAAACGAGAGGAAGAAAATTTGGAATTCCAAGTGAGAGACCAAATTCTTTAGGAAACCTCACTCTGGGAACGGCTTAATACGCTTCGTAAAGCGTGGAAAGCTAAAAATCCGATATAGTTAGGACCTCCGAGATTCTTACCAGAATCGGTCCTGCATTTCACAAACTAGACCTACCCCGCGAACTCAGTAACGTACATTTTCCCCTTCACGTCTTGAACTTGAAACAATATCCTTCAATTAGGACTTTCGTAATCCCTCTCGACGAGATCGAGATTTATGAGATCCTTGCATTCGTATTAGAACCGTAGTGACCCTCGACCGAGTGGTCAAGCGGACGAAGCAACGCCGTCGCCCGTTAGTGAAGGTTCGTTGGGATACCAACCGAGAACCCGATTTCACTTAGGAGCGCTAGAACCAATCGGTTTGGAAGTTTTTCCTCCTCACGACTCGATCATTCGTACATACTTCCTTGCCTAAATTCAAATTTCGGGACGAAATTCCCTTTAACAGGGGATGATGTGACAATCCGAAATTTCCATTATGTACAAACTATATCACTTCAATAGAAGTTATAGCAGTCACAGTTAATTTTCAGACTTTTTGCGTAAGTTTGAGTAATTCAGGGTTTATACTTCAGGAAATATCAGGAGAGTGGGTGCACTAGGGTTTTGTGCAACACTGTTATTCCAACACTCTATTATATTAGAGATCATTACAGGAATAAAAATATTTTTCTGCCAAAAATATTTCAGGACTATAAATAGATTTCTGAACCAAATTATTCATTATTCACATTTCCAACTAGAGAAAAGCCATTTTCTCTCTGACGGATCTTCGGGTTTTTATACCAAAATGTGAGTAACTCTTTCTAGTAGTGTTAGAATGCTTATTAGATGCTTATAACATGATTTAGATGGCTAAATCATTAGATCTAGGAGTTTACTCCCCAAGGTGTTCTTGGGCGGTAAACTCCCGAAACGAAGCCAAAACCGACACTTGTGTTATGCTAAAGCCTTAGACTCGTATGTATGCATGTTAGGGATAAGAAAACAACCAAAAATCCACCCAAGTTTGGGAGTTTACGGCCCAAGATTATCATAGGCCGTAAACTCCAATTTCAAACACTAAATGGTACTTTTAAGGCTGCTAAAGCCTTAGACAATTACCTAGTCTTGTTCCCATTAAATCTAGGGCATTAAACACATCAAAGAACACAAACAAATGAGAGTTTACGGCCCAAATGTATCTTAGGCCGTAAATTCCATTGAAATGGACAAAAGGGGTGTTTTTATGACACCTAAAGCCCTAGACCTTTACAAGAAATTGTTACCCACTTAATGGAGGGACCAAACCACATCAAAATCACTTAACAAAGTGAGTTTACGGCCAAGACATGGTTCTTGGGCCGTAAACTCCTAAAAGGGGCACCAAAGTGTGCCTAATGCCCTCATATGCTTGGAATAAAAGTCTAGAACCTATACCACAAGTGCAAGAGACTTAAAAGCATTAAAAACACACCATACTTAGAGTTTACGGCCGTAAACTCTAAGGGGAATGGCCTTAGGGCCGTAAAATCCTAAATGGAATGTTTCTAGACCTTAAACCCTTTCAAGAATTTAACCACCAAGATAGAATAATTCTAGGAATCATTTTGGACTTCAAAACACACCAAACCCCCATGGTTGGGAGTTTACGGCCGTAAACTCAAGAGTTTACAACCGTAAACTCCATGGGTAATGGTATGTGGGGAGTAAACTCTCATATAGGGTCCTTTGGAACCCTAAACACAAATACCTTGTCCCACAATAGCTTAGATGCAATCCTTAAGGCTTAAAACACTTATGTAAAGTGTTTGTTATGTCTAGGATGTCTTAACATCATCACTTAGTGATTTGAGTCTAATTGAGTGCATATATGTGTGATTATATGTTCATTAGGATCGTAGTGCCTGTACAAGTCCTCGCTTGACACCTAGCCATCCTATACCGTTCAGTTCATCCCAATCCCCAACTACAGGTGAGTTCATACCCCTAATCAATATTTTAAATGATTTTAAATGCTTAATGGGGGGGGGGAATACAAGTAGAAACAAACATGTTATTTAATCATATATATGTATTTTATAACTGTGTTTGTCATTTAACAGATTTCACATGCTACAAAATGTGATGCATGAAAGGGTTTTACATCTTAAAAGCACATTGTTACCAAATGTTTTACCTTTGAAATGTTTATTAAAATGACATCAAGTCATTGTTAATTATTGTTCAAAACCCATAAGATGTCTTACAAAAACCATTTTTCATTCTTGAACTAAACTATGCATATACACTTATATTCTTATATATGTATTGATGTTATAGTTTACATCTTTCATTTAGTTTCCCACACCCTTGAGTAGTAAGAGTGTACAAACCTACATGATCAATCAGTTATATTACAGTAAATTATCATAGGGATAATTTGAAGATATCAAACATTACTTCTATTACAAGGAATCACACAAGAGTCAGTTCATTCATGAGTCTTTACTAGTACATTACCTGATACATGAGTACCTTTACATATGCTTACATGATACATGAACACGCTTACATGAACACATTACTTGAATACCTTTACGTAGATACATCGACCTGTGTATACTTACATGAATATCTGAACCTCGGTTCATTAGGATGAATTATTAGTACCTTCAGTAAATCGTCCTGCCCATCCCAGTTCAACGGGAGTCAGTTACGGGACTAACCATTCCTGGAACCTATTGTTCGCTACAGAGGTTAATTGGACAATCTTCGGATGTTCATTAGGTTATCTATTTCGCTTATAGCAAGGTAGAGTCAGTTACGGGACTAACCATTCCTGGAACCTACTGTTCGCCACAGAGGTTAATTGGACAATCTTATGATGTTCATTGGGTTGTTATTACATATATTAGGAGACAGTTACGGGACTAACCATTCCTGGAACCTATTGTTCGCTACAGAGGTTAATTGGACAATCTTCGGATGTTCATTAGGTTATCTATTTCGCTTATAGCAAGGTAGAGTCAGTTACGGGATTAACCATTCCTGGAACCTACTGTTCGCCACAGAGGTTAATTGGACAATCTTAGGATGTTCATTGGGTTGTTATTACATATATTGGGAGACAGTTACGGGACTAACCATTCCTGGAACCTATTGTTCGCTACAGAGGTTAATTGGACAATCTTCGGATGTTCATTAGGTTATCTATTTCGCTTATAGCAAGGTAGAGTCAGTTACGGGACTAACCATTTCTGGAACCTACTGTTCGCCACAGAGGTTAATTGGACAATCTGAGGATGTTCATTGGGTTGTTATTACATATATTAGGAGACAGTTACGGGACTAACCATTCCTGGAACCTATTGTTCGCTACAGAGGTTAATTGGACAATCTTCGGATGTTCATTAGGTTATCTATTTCGCTTATAGCAAGGTAGAGTCAGTTACGGGACTAACCATTCCTGGAACCTACTGTTCGCCACAGAGGTTAATTGGACAATCTTAGGATGTTCATTGGGTTGTTATTACATATATTAGGAGACAGTTACGGGACTAACCATTCCTGGAACCTATTGTTCGCTACAGAGGTTAATTGGACAATCTTCGGATGTTCATTAGGTTATCTATTTCGCTTATAGAAAGGTAGAGTCAGTTACGGGACTAACCATTCCTGGAACCTACTGTTCGCCACAGAGGTTAATTGGACAATCTTAGGATGTTCATTGGGTTGTTATTACATATATTAGGAGACAGTTACGGGACTAACCATTCCTGGAACCTATTGTTCACTACAGAGGTTAATTGGACAATCTTTGGATGTTCATTAAGTTATCTATTTTGCTTATAGCAAGGTAGAGTCAGTTACGGGACTAACCATTCCTGGAACCTACTGTTCGTCACAGAGGTTAATTGGACAATCTTAGGATGTTCATTGGGTTGTTATTACATATATTAGGAGACAGTTACGGGACTAACCATTCCTGGAACCTACCGTTCGCTACAGAGGTTAATTGAACAATCTTTAGATGTTCATTAGGTTATTTACTTCAACTACATCGATGTAAAGTCAGTTACGGGACTAACCATTCCTGGAATCTACTGTTCGCCACAGAGGTTAAATTGAACAATCTTCGGATGTTCATTAGGTTATATCTTTCGCATCAGCGATGTTGTGTTATCCCTGGGTAACCCAAGAGTAATACTTTCATGGTTATATTTTCCTATTTACTTTATTTTGTGATATATTCACATAAGCGATGAGTTAGACTAGTTACTGTATGTAGTAGTCAAAAGAAGGAAAAACTATCATTTTGCAAACAAAACATTCGGGTCTTGGTAGAAGACTACATCTCAAACTGATAGAAAATAAGGGATTTTCTAGGGTTTTTCATACGTACATTAACATTTTCATTTAACGTTTTACATGGCCTTCATAATAGATTTTCACAAAACAAAGGCAATGACACTTATATACTTATGAATTCACCAGCTTTAAAGCTGATACTCGCTTTCAAAATAACTTGTATTCTCAGGTCATCAGTAGACAGGTACGGAGGCCAAGTTTTGAGAAGACGGAGCAGACAAGTCTCGTCTTTTATTTTGATTGTATATTTTTGGTGTCTTACTACAATGAAAGAACACATGTATTAAAACTTTACTTATAATGCAATGGATGATGTTGATGCTTGTTTATTATATTACACTGTTGTGATACTGTACATGACGTCCTCCACCCCTGAACGTTTCCGCCGTTCGTGGTTTTGGGGTGCGACAGATATGAAGTATTTTATATAAATTACATGCTATGTGTGCATATTATTTGAATACTTGCTATCTATGCTGGGTGAACGATTTTATACACGTTTTAAATGATTTAAACCGTATATGTATTTTATATATACGAAAATGTTGGGATAAGACATGGGTAGATGTAAAAGATGAAATATGAGTTGGATGATGAGTTGAGAGGTGAAATAGACCGTGAGGTGAGGGTGAGAGGTGGACGATGTGAGAAGCCTTTTTCCCAAATGATGGTCCCGTCATTCAGCAGAGTATGGATGACAACCACGAACTATTCTAGACAATCCAGTGGAACACTAGCAGGCTCGCAACCTGTAGGTGTTGTGAATGACGTGTTCACCGGTGTACTCTAAAAAAACCCATTGATATGTATTGTGAGTGGACTCTCGAAAACGATACTGTCAATCAAACCCGGCAGATGCGCCTAAAGGACTCTACCGGCAGAAGCACCTAATAAAGAACCTCATAACTCCGGCAGATGCGCCTAAAGGACTATTTCGAAAGATGCGCCCCATAGAGAATGTCACAATTTTGGTAGTTGCGCCCTAGTGACAGAACTAGCAGACTGTGCTTGACAGATGTGTGATTTACAACAATAGAATTCGTACCTATTCCTTAGGATACTCCTTAAGAATAAATGAACAAGGAATAGCTGATTCTTAGGGTAGATCCATAAGAATAAAGAAGATAATGGGGATGGGTAATTGGGTTGATTGTTTAATTGTTTAAACATAATAATTATATTATTGTGGGTTGAAAACCCTATGTACTCACCAGGTTTCCCAACTTGACCCACTCAGTTTACTTATATCACAGGTGTCGATATGAAGTGACATTACACTGAGAGATTAAAGAAATGTAGATCACTAGTGTAAATAAATGTAAGTTCCGTTTATGCTTATGTTCCAGTATTGACAATGACATCCCAAACGTTTTAAAATGAATAAAATATGTTTCTACGAAAATGTTTTGATAACGTATTTATCGTATTTTTCTGGGAACAAATTCCGCAACATTTTTATGAAAAGAAGTACTCTGATTTTTATAAAACATAAACAAAATCGGTATTTTCTGGCCGTGAAAATGGGGATGTCACAACTAAGACCTGATGAAACTGAATGCCTTGGTGCTCCCCTTCCATGGTGACTGAGAGGAGGTATATGAATAAACTATTATTACTCCTAAGATGTTTTAATTATTGTATAAATTGAGTTGATGTTCTCTTCTTGGAAATAAAGGGGTATGTTTTTAGGTTTACCGACTATCATGATTTCCTCGGGGCATGTGATAGTTGTACCTTGGAGGATATGTAGTTGATCAGGCTACATTCACCCCTTAATACCACTATGAACAGTCCCGAATTAGCTGAGATGCCAGCATCATCTTATTTGATTTGGTATTATGTTATTTTTCCTATATCGTACAAGTAGAGGTGTTTTATCGTTGTGTTTTATTCGTTTTGTTTTGTTCAGTGTTGTATTTGGTCCCTTCTTTGGTTTATAGTTGCATATCAATGTGTGGTTAGATATGCTAGCTCACTATAAACAGTGCTCTGATACCAACCTGTCACACCCCCGAACCAGACGGCGGAAACGTCTTAGGGCTCACGTGACTTAAATTGAATATCATCACAATGAATATACATGAATCATAACATAAACATCACCATGCATCAATACATTACAACTGACATTGTTCACATCAGGTACATAGTTTAAACATTACATATCCATAATATAAATTGTTTGATAGTTTTCCAAAAAAAAACATAATATCCTAACATACTTGGTGTTACTCCTCGGCTTACCTATTACCTGAGAATACAAGTTATTTTGAAAAACGTCAACATATGGAATATTGGTGAGTTCATAAGCATGATTGTTATGAAAATGTTTTGTGTAGTTTATAAAACCCAGAAAATCCGATATTTTCTGAAAAAGACAATTGTTTATACCAAAATGTGAAGATCCATTGGTTTGTGCATGAATGATTTCAAAGCGTGTATAAATGAAAAGTTTTGCATTATAGTTATTGAAAAGTACTAATGAATGGTGTTGATTTCCTCGAAAAACTCGATGTTTTCCGATCAAGAAAATATAATTATTTCAAATTATTATACCGTCACAACGAATGATTATGATTTTTCCTTGATTACTCAGATAGTATTGGATTTGTTTATATGAGTCGTTGTAACCATGCATGATAATGACTAGTTCGTATGTCTTGGCACTCTGGCGAACGTTGGAATTGATCTTAAGATTTTGTCACCCTAGACTGGCCGAGTCTAACTGTAGCGAACAGCTGAGGTGTGGGGGAGACACCCCCGTATAGATCTATACACAAACTCTCACTCTCCCTCCAAGAGACTTTGATTATAACTACAGACTACGACCGACACTTGTTGGTGCCGCCCGTTATTACTCACTAAATCCCAATGAATTTGATTACTATTGATTATTGACCTGTATTTGTTTACTTGAATTGATGGTAAGCGTAACAGACGAGAAGAAGAGGACCACGAGATCCTACTAATCACGTTTGTTATTTAAGGTTGTCGAGTATGCGACGGACGCGTTGGTCTAGCTCGCATATGATTTATTTGGACCTTACTAGCAATGCTAATGGGCCACTGACGCCCAATAGCACCTAAAAGCCATCGAGGGTCCCTTAAACATGTAATTGGGTCACAGGAGGACCAATAACATTATTTTTATTGTTGGGCTCAAAAGTTATGTTAATGGGTCACGAAGGCCCAATAAGCATGTTTTGAGACTTTCCAGCCTAAAGATTTGAATGTTTACTTGTTTTAGGTATATTATAATTGTTGGAAAGTTTGATTGAGTGATTGTTAATTTTTGTACTGACACGAGGCCGGTCGGTTATATATAACGATATTTGGAATTATACGTATATTCATATTTCCATTTTCATGAGTTGTAGTTTGGTATTTTTTTTTACTTAAATATCTTAATAATAAAATAATTGGTTCAAAATATTGGGTTTGACACTTTTTAGCCCTTATTTAATAAAAATAACAATTTTACTCCCTTATTTTAAAAAAAGACATTTTAGGCCCTTAAACCATTTTCTTGACATTTTTGACCCCTAGACTTGTTTAAATGATGTTTTTGGTTCAAAATTTACTCTTTGGCAGTTTTAGCCCCTCCAGCAAAGAGTTTTTTTAGTTTAAGCCCAAACTTTTCGCAATTTTTACAATTTTGGCCCAAAATCCAAAAAAGTTTACATTTTTTATCCTTGTTTGGAAAATACATCATTTTAACCCCTGAATTAGTTTTATTCACCCTTTTACCCCCTATTTTGAGAAGTTGCCATTTCAATCCCTTGAAAGTTGTACTTTTTGCAAGTTTTGGCTCATTGGGCTGAAAAGCCCAAAATTTGGCCCATTAAGCTACAAATTACATTTCTAGCCCTTAAAAGAGTATGATATTCATAAAAACATTTATTTTTACCGTTTTGACTCTTTTAGTCCTTAAGAAAACCATAAATGACAATGTTTTCCCAAACTTTTGCTTATTTGACAAAAATAACCCAATAATGGGTCTTATGTTGTAACTTGTTTATTTTAACCCTTATATGGTAGATTTTGTTAACTAGTTATGTGTAATACATCCTAGATCACATATTTTTCCCTCATGAACTATAGATCTCGAAATATCTTTCATTTTTGGCACATATTTACCACATAGTCACAAGAAATCACACATAACACACAAATACACATAGATCTACACATTTAACTTGTATTCTCCCCCATAAAACATATGAAAACCGAAAATAGAGGGGTATGAACTCACCTTTGCTTGTTGATTTTGATTTGAAGAAGAGATGGAAGAGTTTGATGCTATTTTCGGCCGTAGCAAGCTTTCTTGGGTTGATTTCGATCTTAGAGGTTTCTAGGATGATGATCATGAGTTTATACGAGTTAAGAAGAGATTTTTGATAAAACAAAGTGTCTAGATTATGGATCCAAGCATCAACTTACCTAAGATGATGATTTTTGTGGATTAACCTCCTTGAAATGCCTTAGATCTCGAAAATTTTGATGGAGAAATGAAGAAGTTGTTGTGAGCTCTTGAGAGATGCTTAAGTGAGTTGTGTGTGTGTTTTTCCTTTGGATGAGAATTAAGAAGAAGAAAGGAGAAGAGAGAGAAGTGAGAGGATGGTTGCATGGAGACACGTGTTGTTGCTTGGAAGTCCATGGTGTAATAAGGAGGTGGCTAACCCTCCTTATTTCATGAATTTCTATTATATTTCTTTTTTTTTTGTTTTCCTCTTGGGCAGAGAAAGAGGGAAGAAAGAAAAAGAATTTGGGCCTTTGGTGCTTAAGTCCATAAAATGGGCCCATTTTGATGATTTTCGGCCAAATTGGTCCTTAGAGATGGTTCACGGCCCAATATAAATCAAAGTGTGAGTTTTATGGCCCATTAGGGTTAATTAAATTTGTTATGGCCCAATAAGGCCCATTAGAGATAAACTAGTCCATTTTAGGCTTATAAGGCCCAAAAGGTTAAGTTTCATGAAAGTGGGTCCAATTAGAGCCCATATAAGAGTTCTAAGCCCAAAATAGTCAAATTGGAAACATATTGGACCATTAGGCCCAATAAGAAAATCCTAGTCCTAAATGGACTTAAACCGGGATTTATAATGTTTCCAATTCTTTATTTGGCTGTTTGAAGTGTCTGTATAGAGTATGTGATGAAACATTGGTTGTTATTGAATAAGCATCATACATGCTTTCACAGTTTTGATTCACATTGTTATCATTGTTGTTGTTACAAAGCATAAAATTTTTAGTTGTGACACATTATGAGATATTTATGAGATATTAGCGCTGCATGCTAGAGGATATGCTAGGTATTTCAGAAATTAGGACTAAAGTTGCCTGATTCATGATGCCTTAGCCTAGGAGATGCTATTGATTGACATTATCTGCTATTTGCTCTATGTATGTACTGAGTAGGAGTACCTTGCAGGAATATTTAGAGAGAGCCTTGAGTCGAGGAGTAATCTAGGAGATACCTAGATGATCATTTGAGGAGTCTATTGAGAGAGTAGTTTGATATCCGGGAGGAATAGAGTAATTGTGAATTAGGATCCTAGGAGGAGGACTTGGGGCGAGTACATGTTGGTGTGGAAGGTAGTATTAGGCCCGTACTACTGAAAGCACTGAATCTGTAGGCAACCCAAGTAAGAATCTTAGGATGCTAAGGAGTGTGTAGGGGTGGGTAACCGAGTGTATGTATGTTCGAGGTAGTCTATGATGATTTTGTGTTTGCATTTCAGAGACACTATGGTGATTACCCGCAACAACCCCGGGAGCAGTGGTATCAGTGATGTGGAGATCTACAGGATCATTCATGAGGAGGTGGCCGTGGCTATCAGAGAGGCCATACCAGAGATGTTCGGGTTTATTAAGACCATGTTGATTGAGACATTCGATGAGCGATATGCTGCTATCACGGAGGCTGCTGCTGCTGCTGCAGCCACCACGACCATAGTTGCTGCTAGGCTACAGGGAGGTGACTCGTTTTTGTTCTGTGAGTTCAGCAACATGAAGCCATTAGATTTTGATGGGACCTAGGACCCGATTGCTACCATGAGATGGATCTTCAACATTGAGGGGTGTTTCTATACGTGTTCATGTCTGGAACATCTGATAGTTTAGTTTGCACTGAACCAACTTCGCTTGGGAGTGAAGGACTGGTGGAAGTTTGTGATGACTGATTTCACACCTGCAGATCATGTTGCAGTGACTTGGGAGAGGTTCACTAAGTTATTTCGAGATGAGTATGTTCCCCATGTGGAGAGGGAACGTTCGACACAAGAGTTTTTGTCTCTCAAACAGAAGACATAATCAAAGACAAAGATTACGAGGATGTTTCATGAGAGGGCATTGTTCTGCCCTGAGTATGTGTCTACTGAGCAGGCACATGTGAGCCGGTATCTGAGCATCTTGAGGAGAGATATTCAGGAGTTCGTGGTGAACTCGTCTTATCGGACATTGGCTGAGTTGCAGTCCAATACAAGGAGGAGAGAGATTTAGCTGGAGATTCAGACCAGAGAGGAGGGAGAGCAACATGGGAGGGATAGGAGACCAGTTCAGTCGCAACTGGCTACGAAGCGGGCTAAGTCTACTGATTCGAGAGCTGGAGGCCAGAAAGGCCGCAATATGTCTTGCCGAGTGGGGATTTGCTACAAATGTGGCAAGGAGGGGCATATAGCGAGGGATTGCCCCAAGGGATTTTGGGTTTGCTTTCACTGCAACCAGACAGGCCAACGGAAGGCCTAGTGTCCCCAGCTCACTCAGGGATCAGCCTAAGCTTCTGCTCCTGCTGCTTTACGTGTTATTGATGGTCGGCCAGGGAAGGCCGAGGCTCCGAGAGCTCGTGGGATAGCATTTCAGTTGACTGTGGAGGAGGTTCGCGCAACACCTGATGTTGTTGCTGGTATGTATCTCTTTACTTATGTTATTTTGAGATTTGTTTAGGCTTACACTGTGTTGTATATAGGTACTTTTCTTGTGAGTTCTGTGCCTGCTTTGGTGTTATTTGACTTGGATGCGAGTCGATCTTTCGTGTCTTTATCCTTTAGTCATCACATAAGTGTCAGACGCGAGGTGTTGAGTTGACCACTGAGGGTTTCTATAGCCGACGGGCAATCAATTTTTGCTACTGATGTGTTCCTGGGATGTGTATTAGAGATTTTCGGTGTTGAGTTCCTGATAGATCTGGTGCTAATAGCGATGGGTGATGTCTGTGTCATAGTGGGCATGGATTGGTTGAGCTGGTTTGGAGCTGTGATTGACTGTGAGTGTCCGATGGTGACCATACGAGACCCTAGTGGGGGATTACTTACTGTGTATGGCGAGGGGACCAGATCTGGACTAGCTTTTGCCACCAGGGCGAGGCAGAGTTTATAGCAGGGATGCATGGGA
This sequence comes from Lactuca sativa, assembly GCF_002870075.4. Lineage (NCBI taxonomy): Eukaryota > Viridiplantae > Streptophyta > Magnoliopsida > Asterales > Asteraceae > Lactuca > Lactuca sativa. The sequence continues at coordinate 251,998,580 of NC_056627.2, read as the reverse complement.
TTTTTAGCATATGTGATGGATACGAGAGTTGTCACTCGGAGGTCGAGTTCTATCTCCAATGTTCCGGTTGTGTGTGAGTTTCCGAATGTTTTCCCCGAGGAATTATGGGGTGTGCCTCCTGAGAGGCAGGTGGATTTCCTAATCGATTTGAGTCTGGGTGTGGCACCTATTACCAAGGCACCTTATCGCCTTGCGTCGCCCGAGATGCAGGAGTTATCATCGCAGCTCCAGGAGCTGCTGGGGAAGAGTTTTATTAGGCCGCGTAGCTCACTGTGGGGAGCACCGATCCTTTTTGTCAAGAAAAAGGATGGTTCACACCGGATGTGCTTCGACTACCAGGATTTGAACAAGCTGACGGTCAAGAATCGTTATCCACTACCGAGGATCGACGATTTATTCGATCAGTTGTAATGGGGCGTCTTGGTTTTCCAAGATTGATTTGAGAGTTGGGTATCATCAGATGAGAGTTTGCGAGGATTAATATCCAGAAGACGACGTTTAGGACTCGTTACGGGTGGTACGAGTTTGTGGTGATGCCTTTCGGGGTCACCAACGCACCGACAATGTTCATGGACCTCATGAACTGGGTGTTTAGGCTCATGTTGGATAGGTCTGTGATCGTGTTCATCGATGACATTTTGGTGTACTCGAGGTCTAGAGAAAACACGAAGAGCATCTTCGGGAAATTCTTGGAGTATTGAGGATGGAGAGGCTTTATGCCAAATTCTCCGTGTGTGATTTCTGGTTATGAGAGGTCCAGTTCTTCGGACTGCTCGTTAACCAGAATGAGATTTTGGTTGACCCGGACAAGGTTGAGACAGTTATGCGATGGGAGGTGCCGAGATCCCCATCCGAGATCAGGAGTTTTCTGGGCCTGGCAGGCTACTACCAGAGGTTTATTAGAGATTTCTCCAAAATTTCCGTCCCTCTCACTTGATTGACCAGGAAGGTTGTTACTTTTTTTTGGGGGCCTGAGTAGGAGGCTTCATTCGAGACTCTTCGCCAGAGATTGTGCGAAGCTCCAGTGTTAGCCCTTCTTGAGGGAGTGGAGGACTTCGTAGTCTACTATGATGCATCTATATCAGGTATGGGTGTTGTGCTGATGAAGAGGGGACACATGATATCATATGCGTCGAGGCAGCTGCAGCCTCACGAGACGAGGTATCCCACCCATGATTTGGAGCTGGGGACGGTGGTGTTTGCCCTCAAGATCTGGCATCACTACCTTTATGGTGTCTGGTGTACCATATACACGGACAATAAGAGCCTGAAGTACCTTATGGATCAACGCAACCTGGATATAAGACAGAGGAGGTGGTTGGATGTAGTGAAAGACTATGACTGTGAGATTTTGTATCACCCTGGCAAGGCTAACGTGGTAGCCGATGCCCTGAGTCGTAGATTAGAGAGTGCTCCGATCCGATACGTGTGCATGAGGATGATGGTGATGACTCCAGTCTTAGATACCATCTGAGAGGCCTAGGTAGTGGTCGTGAGACCAGAGAACCGTAAGAGAGAGTTGGTGATCGGGCAGATTTATGAGTTTGAGACGGATAGTCTAGGGCTTACGATCTTCTGCGGGCGGATATGGGTGCCATAGACGGGTGGAGCTCGACGTATTCTGATGGAGGCCCATAGGTCGAGATTCTCGATCCATCCAGGGGCCACCAAGATGTATTTGGACTTAAAAAGGGATTATTGGTGGCCCTGTATGAAGATAGATGTGGCATGGGTAGTCGAGAGATGCTTGACCTATCGTCAGGTTAAGGCGGAGCACCAACGTTCTCATGGCCAGTTGCAGCCTTTAGAGATTCCCCTGTGGAAGTGGGAACATCTTTCCATGGATTTTATCACCAAATTACCAAGGACCACATGAGGTGTTGATGCGATATGGGTGATTGTAGATCGGTTGACGAAGAGCGCTCACTTTCTAGCTATCAGTAAGAGCTCTTCTGCGTAGAAATTGGCCGAGATCTACGTTCGAGAGGTGGTGGCACGACATGGGGTGCCTACATCGATAGTGTTAGATCGGGATGTGCGTTTTACTTCCAGGTTTTGGAAGAAATTTCATGAGGAGTTGGGTACCCGATTGCATTTCATCACCGCTTACCACCCACAGACAAACAGACAGAGCGAGCGGACGATTCAGACGCTCGATGACATGCTATACATATGTGTTATGGACTTCGGTGGAAGTTGGGATACTTACTTGCCTTTGGCTGAGTTTTCATACAACAACAACCATCACTCCAGTATCAGTATGCCTCCCTTTGAGCTTTTATACAGGAGGGGGTGTCAGACTCCCATCTGTTGGGGAGAGGTAGGGTAGAGAGTGATAGGGAGCACTGAGATAGTGCTCAAGAAGACAGAGAAGATCCAGCAGGTCAAACAGAGGTTACTGACGGCCCAGAGCCGTCAAAAGAGTTACACGGACCAACGACGTTCAGAGTTAGAGTTCCAGGTCGGAGATTATGTCCTCCTGAAGGTATCCCCATGGAACAGGGTGATCCGATTTAGGAGGAGGGGCAAGCTGGGCCTTAGATACATCGGTCCTTTCAGAGTGATCGCTCGAGTGGGTAGGGTAGCTTATCGGTTAGAGTTGCCTGCAGAGTTGATACAGATTCACAACACCTTCCACGTGTCCCAGCTAAGGAAGTGTGTAGCCGACGAGACGACAGTGGTTCCTTTACAGGATATTACGGTCGATGATTGCCTGAACTACATTGAGAAGCCAATGACAATTTTGGATAAGCAGGTGAAGGTTTTTAGGAATAAAGAGGTTCTCTTGGTTCAGGTTTAGTGGCAGCATCGGAAGGGATCCAAGTGGACTTGGGAGTCGGAGTCCGAGATGCGTGAGCAGTATCCAGAGTTGTTTCCGGAGGATGACTTCGAGGGCGAAGTCTGAATCTAGTGGGGCAGAATTGTAACATCCTGACTCCCAGGTATAATATTTAATTAAAATGTATCATTTTGTCAGGGCGGCTCGACGAGTTGGAGGCCCCAACTCGCCGAGTAGAATTAGAGACACCTGCGTGATTTTTAGAGTCTACTCGACGGGTTGGAGGACCCCCAACTCGACGAATAGGATCTGAGTGTGAAAACCCTAATTTCCAGGGTTTGTGTCCTATTTAAAGGACCTTAAGCCTTCATTTCAGCCTCCCTTATCACTTTAACACCCTGAGAGAAACCCTAAACGAGCTGGTATCATCTGTGTGAGAGAGAGAGAGAGGGAGAGAGGGAGAGAGAGAGACTAAAAGTGTGTGATTTGGTGCATTCTTAGAAGGAGAAAGAATATCATAAGGCTTGGAACGAGAAGAAGCCTCTAGATCCGGTGTTCTTTCAGTGCTAGCTGCCTTTTGGAGGTAAAAAGCTATCACTTTGATCATTGTTTGGTTAGATCTCTTCTTTAGGGAGTTTGTGGCCATTTCCATCTTCCTTTTCAGCCTTTGAGTTATTTGAGCATGCCATGAAGTTGAAACTTCAGATCTAGGCAGTATGAGGTCCCTTGGGCCTAAAGATTCAAGCTTTATCAAGCTATTGGCCAAGTTTTATGAATTAAGTCCTCCACAGAGCTTTGTTTTGGCACTTTGAGCCCTAGGTGCCATGCATGGACGTAAAGCGTGCAGCTTTACATGGTATTTCAACCTTGGGAGGCTAGATCTAGAGTATGGGGCTTTAGTTCTGCTTAAAATTGTCTGAATGAGAAATGAACTTAAGGGACTAGATGAGTGGATGAGCCAACTCGGCGAGTCGGTTAGGGTTTTCCCCGTAGTCTGGACGCATGAAAACTCGACGAGTTGGTGAGACGACTCGACGGGTTAAGTTGGAGTTTTCCCGATTTTTTGTGAACATGAAGAACTCAACGAGTCACATAGGTGCACTCGACGAGTTGGGTCAACATGGACTGTTGACTTGAGTGTTGACTTCCATTTACTTTTAGGGTTTGGTCAAGTGATGGATATAGAAACCATGGAGGGGTAAAATGGTCTTTCACCCTTTCCGGGAGTTAGAAAAGGGATTAGCCTAACATCTTTAGTGTGATTGTTATAAAGTGTTAATTAGAGATGATTGTGGTATGTATGCGGAGTCTAGACCGATCGTGAGTGCGAGACATATTTGATTTGCTTACGAGGTGAGTCTTCTCACTATACTTACCTAAGTGGTAATACTGTGTGACCGGAGGGTCTTATTTGATTTATCAACCGGAGGGTCCTATGTGATTATATTGAGTTATGTGATATTATGCATTTTGTCTTTGTGATATATGCTATATTACTTTTTGCCTTACCGAGTTAGGACCGGAGGGTCCAAACTGAGTTGTGAGATCGGAGGGTCTTCACTGAGATACAGGACCGGAGGGTCCGACCCGAGCTGTGAGACCGGAGGGTCTTCACTAAGACACATGACCGGAGGGTCCACACCGAGCCGTGAAATCGGAGGGTCCTCAACGAGACGCATGGCCAGAGGGTCCATGCCGAGCTATAGCCATGAGAGGTTTATTATTTGTGTATGTGGTATTTTGGGGAACTCACTAAGCTTCGTGCTTACCGTGTTGTGTGATATGTGTTTCAGGTACTTCTCAGGATCGCGGGAAGGCGCCGAATTGATTGTACACACCAATTAGAGATCATGATTTTGAAGATTCTAGGATTTTATCAAACATTTGTTAACTTGTGTTTTGACAACATATATATTTTGCGGTTTTGGGGAAATGTGATATTGAGTTTACGAGAATTTAAAAATGAAAAATTTATTTCAAAATTTACAGTGTTACACCAACAAACTGTAAGCTAATGATTAATGAGTTCCCCAGAGCATACCCCACATAATCTACATAATCATATAATCCATATCAATCCTAAAAGTCATGCATATAAACATATAGGGATCCCATGGGCTCCTCCAGGGTCTTACACCTATGTGTCATGGGCTTTCCTCATGGTCTTTAACTGGAATGACATGGGCTCCCCCACATAGTCTGATATCCATGTGCCATGGGCTCCCCCTTGGTCTTTACCTGGAATACCATGGGTCCCCCACACAGGTTGATATCCAACTGCCATGGGCTCCCCCGGGGTCTTCCATGCAAGTATCACAAAGACAACTAGCATATCACATTCCACATAACACATAATGGGCCGGCCTTGGTGTCTTCGACCCATTGGTATGGTGAGGAGACTCACCTCACAAAAATGTTGAATCGATACGATCAAATCCCGACTCAAATCTCCGAACTCAACTGCCTACAATCATCATCTGTCCAACTTTGTCAAAATCCCTAAATCTAATAACACACTTACAATCAAACTTGGTCAACCATGGTTAAAGTAAAAGTCAAAATCAAGGTCAACAGTCCATGTTGACCCAACTCATCGAGTGCATTTTCCGACTCGACGAGTTCCTTCAATTCTTAGAGAATCGGGAAAACCCTAGTCAAATCGCCAAGTTATCTTATCTACTTGTTGAGTTCGAACAGTGTCCAAAAGATTAGGAAAATCTCAAGCCAACTCGTCGAGTTCCTCTATGAACTCGTCGATTTTTCTAGTCTGTCAACCTATTTGATGCATTAAGCCCTTTTTCTTGAACCCAAAGGTTCCAAACTTCATATCTCTAACCATAGAGACGTCTAGGAGGGTAAAGTTTCCAACTTTACCCCCATAGGTCATCCAATAAGCTTTAGACCCAAACCATAGCTCCTTTGAGGATGGTCTGGACCCATTAAGCCTCTAATCCTTTGTTTCAACATTTCATATTGCAGACCTGTGGTTCTATGGTGGTTTAATCACGTAAAGTTTCCAACTTTACATCTATGCATGGTATTAAGGGAGCTAAAACACTCTAACTTGACTTATTAAGAGATTTAGGGCATGAGGGAGGGCAATGACTTAATAAAAATGGCAACTTTACGTCTAAAGAGGCTATGGGGTGTCCAGATCTGAAGTCATAGCTTCAAACCATGATCAAATCCAAGAATGACTCAAGAATAAGCTTAAAATGACACAAAACCCTCTAATGGAGAGATTTATCAAATGAATGATCAAGATATCAACTTTATACCTCAATATGAACGCCTCAACGGTGAAGACACCGGATCTACAACCTCTTTCTTTAGCTATGCACTTCCTCCTTCAAGCATCTTCAAGCAAGCATCCTTTAAGCTCCCACACACTCACAATGATAGGAAAAGCACGAACTAGCTAGGGTTCCTCTGGACAAAGGGGGTGATGAGGGAGGCTGGCAAAGGGGTTTAAAGCCTTTAAATAAGGTGCAAACTCTAAAAATTAGGGTTTTCATTTCTAGCGTCTACTCGTCAAGTTGGGGCTCCTCAACTCGTTGAGTCGAGTCCTTAAATTCGCGTCCAAAAGAATTCCTACACGATGAGTTGGAGCTTCCCAACTCGTCGAGTTCCAATCTAAAACAATAAAATATTGAAAAATAAATAATACCTGGACCAAACGTTACTATATATATATATATATATATATATATATATATATATATATATATATATATATTTATATATGTGTGTGTGTTTCTTTTATCGTTCTTAATTAAAAAAACTCAAAGTTTCTATCAATTTTGAGACTAGAAAATAAGGGTTTTCAAAAACAAAAAAACGTATTTATATTCCAAGGGAAAAAGAGTATTTATAGTCCAAGGGAAAAAAATCACTCATGGCATTGAAGAAATTGCATATGAGGTTTCATACGAAAACATATAAGTTGTTGATGTAGAAGACGTGCATTTGTGAGATGTACGTTCGCAGATGAGATGAGAAATTTTTTGATGATGTTAATCACCTGCGATTCTGATGGTTATTTTACGTGATTTGCTAATTTTTTTAAGTTCATTTATAATTATAATTTTGACTATTTTTGTAAATTTCTATTTATTAAAAAAGAATGCACGTCACGTGATTAGAGTATCTGTCAACGTACAATTTATTAATATTTGACAAATATTAAATGTTTGTGAATATTGCCCCTATGTTATGTCCAAAGGCAAAACAATCGATAAATAAAATTAAAATAGTACAAATCATTGAATCACTACACATGTATATGAGTATCATCATGATGATTTATTAATTTTTTCATAAATCACATGTTCGTTGACGTTGTCGCAAATTTCATACTTTAAACAACTCATTTTTAGAGATATATATCAAATATCTTTCATATTAAGTTAACTAGGTATGAAACTGTATTATACGAGTTGATTTAGGAAAAATTAAACATTAAATTATAAACATAAAATATTTTTAATGTACAACTTTGTAATAAAAAATAAAGAAACGTATTTATTGCAATTTAATATATATATATATATATATATATATATATATATATATATATATATATATATATATATATATATATATATATATATATATATATATATATAAGTATATGATTTTAATTTTAAAAATTGAAACAAGTCAAAAATTGACAAGTGGATAACATTTATTTTAAAACAACCATAAAATAATAAATGTCAAAACTAATGAAAGATTGATATGTAGCAAAAAAAATCTTTATTTATTAAGGAGGATGCCATTTAATCATGCAGGCATGATACTTTATTTTTTTCTTTTCCGAAACAAAAAATTAATCTATATTTAGCAACCATCATGATATTTCGCAAGCGTTGCTTCCTCGTCTACGTTGCTTCATATAAATATATATTAATATGTTATAGGGTTTAAGTTATTTGCTTTTGGTTTTGGACTCATTTGGTCACTTAACTCTTCAAATTTTAAAAAGTTATCAAATCTTTGATTTTATACTCATTTAGTTACCTAACTTTTGATATCCATCAAGAATCAGTTGATTTTTTCTCAAGCCTTACGTGTTACAATAACATGGCTCCATATTTTATAATTTATATGCAAGCAAAAAAAGATTCAATGGATAAGAACGCCAAGTACACACCAGTGGTTTATTAATTTATTTCAGCAAGGAAATGTTCGTTAACTCCACCTATATTTTTTCACTAGAGAAAAGGTACAGACCACTGCAACTTATGCGTTTATCCAAATATGATTTGTTAGTTTTTCTCGAACCTATAGCATGTGTTCTCTGATGTGGGTTTATATTTTATCCATAAGCAAAAAGACATGAAAATACAAATTACTGAAAATTATGATATAGCATGAGTATCCATAAAACGTTGTTACTTTTTTCTATTTTGAGATATGACACATTCATAAACGTTCTCGATGTTTTATACGTAAGCAAAAATGATTAAGGACATGTTTGGCACGGAGCGTTTGAGAGTTTCTAGCGTTTAACAAAACGCTCCGTTTTAAACAGAAAACTTCGTTCGACACTACAAACTTCTAACGTTTAGTTTAAACAAAAAACTCCAAATCCAAATGTTACTTCATATAACGTTTAACAAAACGCTACAAGCTAAAAGTTACCCACTATCCGTCGTCAATTAGTTTTACCGAACACATCCTAAGTAAACAAAAAATAAAACCAATTAATTTGTAGCGGTACTATTTTAAGTTTTAATATGAACAAAATATGAAGTTTAGAAGTAAAATTTGTAAATCCCTAAAAGGACATTCTATAAGAAAGTACAAATCATTAGAAGTTACTAAAGTAGTCACAAATAACTTATATATTAAGGGAATTGAGTAATCTAACTCAGTAAACAAGAAAATAAAAACGTTAATTTATAGCCTAATTGTATTATATATTGGTGAAATGTATAGTTATAATTGTGGTTTTAAGTTTTAATACGAACAAAATATGTAGTCTAGGAGTAAAATTTTCAAATCACTGGAAGGACATTCAATAGAAAGTACAAATTACTAGAACTTACTAAAGTACTCACCAGTAATTTATATATTAAAAGAATTAAGTAATCTAATATTTTAAAAAATAATAATATTTTTTTTTGTTTTACAAACTATCCATTTTTCCCAAATGAGCGTAAATGGGCCAAACTCAAAAGGATATATATATATATATATATATATATATATATATATATATATATATATATATATATATATATATATATATATATATATATATATATATATATATATAGGGTTAGGTTATTTTGTTTTCATTATCTATTATATGCCTGTATGACTGATTCTGGACCAATCATTTTAGTTATTTTAAGAAAGTAATTAATGCATATTACATGTTGAAGATATAATAGGTATTAATTACATCTTCAACATTTAATAAGCATTAATTACTTTCTTAAAATAACTAAAATGATTGGTCCAGAATCAATCATACAGGCACACAATAGATAGTGAAAACATTTGAACCTAACTTTCTCTCTCTCTCTCTCTCTCTCTATATATATATATATATATATATATATATATATATATATATATATATATATATATATATATATATATATATATATATATATATTTGTGTGTGTGTGTGTGTAAAGGCCGTGCTTAGCACGACCCACAAGTGATGTAAGGTTTTAATTAAAGCGAAATCTATGAAGGGTTTATGAGTATTTCTTTCATAATTGTAACCTTATTATAGCATTGTATTTTTTGTAGTTCTAAATATAACTTTATACTTCAAAATTATATAAAGATAATAAATAAAAGTACATTATACTTCAAAATGTAGCAGCTACAATAGTGGCTGAGTTGTACGCTAGCATTTCAGGTCTGGTCAGGTCTCGCCCTTTGTCGAACTCGCCCTTGGTCGAACTGTAGAGATAAGTCCTGTAAAAAGTTAGATGTACAATGTTGTGATAAGTATATTCTTCAAAGTACAATGCTTTAATAAAAACTATGGTACACTTGCTATAAATAAATGAAAGAATGATCCTATAATACATGTTCATTCATGAGTCTCTAATTATAGTTTGTGAGGAAAAAATTGAAATGAACAACTAACAGAAACCATACGAAATGGGATATGGAAAGATAACTAATATACAAAGGGGTAGAATCACCGTTAGTATGATTTGAAGTGTCAAATCCATTGATGTTGTGATAAATAAAGGTTAAATGCTCCAAAAGGAGAATCTCAGTCCACTGTCTCCTCTCTTGACCATCGCATCACCATCCCATGTGCATTCCACACCACTCAAATTTGATTATCATATTACTGCCATTCTAAAAACATAAGAATACCACAAGTAAAAATATTGTAACATTCATAAAATTCTTGAAAATTTTAAACTTTTAAAACAAACCCAAAACCATCATTGTTTATAAATAGTTTTCAAAATAAGTTTCATATCAGAGAAATCCCAAAATCATAAAACAAAATATGAGGAGGTGCACGATCACGTCTTAGCCTTCTCGCGATCCTCTGAAGTACTTGAAACATAATCCAAAACTGTAAGCTCAAAGCTTAGCGAGTTCCCCCAAAATATCGATACATAACAGATAGCAAAAATATAATAACAACATATAATGGTCCACAACTTAACATAATGGATTACTCCTGAGCTCACAACATAAGTCTGGCTTGCCCCACGGGCCCACAACTTATGTCTGGCTTGCTCCCCAGCCCGTTCAGTCAACAGATTGTATACTGCTAAGCCTTCAATACGAGTCTAGCATGCCCTGCCCGTTCCTCAGCTCGTATCTGGAATGCTAGTGAGTCCCCAGTATGAGTCTGGCATGCCCTCCCTGGCTGTCAGCTCATATCTGACATACTCCAGGGTTTGTTGGCTACAACACAAAGCAGTACTACCTCAACCCACCCACACAATATGTCGACATATAATAGGTAATATCATATACATATAAACAAGCAATATCAAAGGTAGTCCTACAGATCTACCAGACTAACATATCAAACTAGCATGCATATCTAATTCATACTCAACATATCAGCAAATAATGGGTTATTAAACCAATGGGCCGACCTTGGTGCCTTGGAACCGAAAGTATAGCGAGGAAAACTCACCTCTCAAATGTCAAGCAACACTAAAATCCCTGTCTGCTGACTCATGGAAAATCCCAAACTATCACAACAAACAAACATCCAATTAACAATTGGAACACTATTCTTGACTAAGGATCCAAACTTAGGGTAAATGCCCATTTACCCTTTTCCCTAGTTGGGTCAAGGCCCAGTTCCAAATCTTAGACCCAAAGGCCAAAATTATTTCAAGGTCCATAATTGGCCCAAGTTTCCAAATTGGGCCCGACTCCTTATTGGTCCTTATCCTAAGATCCAACTCCCCAATCAGCCCAAAAACACTCGTACCCAGAAATCCAACGAGAGTCCAAGTATCTAAGCCCAAAAAGGCAGCCCACTCGAAAAGCCCAAAACTGCAAGCCTACAAAGTGAGTACGCAGGGCGTACCCAGCTGTACGCTTGGCGTACACGCAATGAGGCTTGTATGCTGTGCGTACCAGCTAGTACGCTCATCATACTCCCTTGGTAAGCCCATTCTCCCATTAAGTTCTTAATACCTTAAGATAACACCCCAAAACGAAGATCTGACCTTATTGAGTTGAGAAAACAAGTACAGTTGCTAGCTTTACATTCATGCAAGGCTAAACAAGTCTCTTTATCTCAAAAAGGGCTTAATACATGACTTAATGCTTGCATGAGACTCTTAACTTCATAAAGATGGAACCTTTATGCATGAGGGGGCCATGGAAAGCCTATATTTGAAAGGGCAAGTCTGTGGGACGACCTAATCCAATCATCCACCCAACCATGGCTTAAAACATAACAAATTGATCCTAAAAGAGATCTAAGCAACTAGTATTCAAGATAAGAACTTGATACCTCAAAATCCTTGCAAAATAGGTAGAGGTTCTGGATCTCCAATATCACACCAAGCTATGGACTTCACTTCCTTCTAGGGTTCTTCAAATATGGACAAAAAACACACCAAATTTTACTTCAAAAGCTCAAGATGCAAGATGGGAGGCTAAAAGGGACGTTTAGGGTTTTCTGGAGGGTGAGGGACATGAAATGAGGCCAGGTCTAAAAGTTAAGGATGAATTTATAGGGTGCAAGAACCCACATTAGCGTTTTCTGAATCCACACGTGCGCCCAATGTACCATAACATACACCCAACGTACGCTCCTAAAGTCCTGATCCATTCCCTGGCGAGTACGCTAAGCGTACCATATGGGTACGCCCTGCGTACTAGCTACAAGGGTCAAACTGCACAATTCAAAGCTTGAGGGGGAAAAGGGAAACTTACCAAAAATCAGAGTGTTACAAATCTCCCCCACCTGACTGAGACTTCGTCCTTGAAATCCGCTGCAAAAAATAGTTCTGGGTAATGCTCCTGCATCTCAGGCCCTATCTCCCAGGTCCACTCAGAGCCCCTCCGATGCTGCCAACGTACCTTTACCAGAGGTACTTACTTGGTCCACAAAACCTTCACTTTTCTCTCCAAAATAGCTATGGGCCTCTCAACATACTTCAAACTCTCATCAACCTAAATGTTATCCAATGACACCACCGCATCCTCATCTAACACACACTTCCGCAGCTGCAAAAACATAGAAAGTGCTATGGATCTAACTGAGCTCCTCAGGAAGATCTAATCTATAGGAACCCTTGCCAACCCTGGATAAAATCCGGAATGGTATGATATATCGGGGACCCAATTTCCGCCTCTTCCGTAAGCGGATCACACCTTTCCAAGGTGAGACTTTCAGCAACACCATGTCACCAACCTAAAACTCCAGCTCAGATCGGTGCCAACCGGCATAGTTTTTCTGCCGACTCTAAGCCGTCTGCAATCTTTGCCAGATCTGCTGAATCATCTATGTAGTCTGAAGAACCACCTCGGTCTAAACCATGACCTTGTGACCAACCTCGCCCCAACAGAATGGGGTACGACATCTCTGCCTATACAAAAGCTCAAAAGGCGGAGCACCAATGCTGGAGTGGAAACTGTTGTTGTAGGAGAACTCTGCAAGAGGTAGGTTGGAGTCTCAACTCACACCAAAATCAATGATGCATGATCGCAACATATCCTTGAGAGTCTGGATGGTCCGCTCACTCTTCCTGTCAGTCTGTGGATAATACGATGTGCTAAAGTGTAGCCTCGTGCCTAGTTCCTTGTAAAACTTCTGCCAAAAAACGGGAGATGAAATGAACATCATGGTCTGAGAGAATAGAGACCGAAACCCCATGATGAGCAACGATCTCGCGAATATACACATCAACCAGGTTCTCGGCCGACGAGCTCTCCCAAATCGCTAGGAAATGGACACTCTTTTTCAATCGATCCACAATGACCCAAATAGCATCAAAACCCCTTACCGTCTTTGGCAACTTGGTGTTGAAATCCATCGAAATCTGCTCCCATTTCCACATGGGAACCTCTAGAGGCTGCAGCTTGCCATGCAGCCTCTGATGCTCGACCTTTACCATCCTGCAGGTCAAGCACCTCTCAACATACCAAGCGATCTCTCTCTCTTCATTCACGACCACCAATAGCTCAAACACAGATCTTGATACATCTTGGTGGCCCCTGGATGGATACAAAAACAAGACTTATGAGCCTCCTCCAGCATAATCTATTTGACCCTACCAGACATAGGATACCATACCCGACCGCAACGGATTAACAAACCATGATTGTCTGGACAAACTTGGTGATCTCGCCCCTGATCCTCTCAGTCTTCCAATTTTCTTCTCGAATACCCTCAGCCTGAGCCTCCCTAATCAACCCTACAAGCGGAGAATCCACAAATATCCTCATTCATGATATCCCAACGGAGGGTCCAGCCGACTTGCGGCTCAAGGCGTCCGCCACCACATTTTCTTTACCGAATGGAAAATGATCTCGCAGTCATAATTCTTGACTACGTCCAGCCACCTGTGCTGCCTCATGTTCAGGTTCGGCTAATCCATAATATGCCTCAAACTCTTGTGTCTGTGTACATAGTACAACGAACCCCATAAAGGTAACGCCTCTAAATCTTGAGGGCGAAAACCACTGCCCTCAACTCAAGATTATGTGTGGGATATCTCATCTCATGCGACTTCAGCTGCCACGAAGCGTAAGCTATCACTCATCCTATAGGCATGAGAACTGTTCCCAACCCAATGATGTACGCATGACAGAATACCACAAAATCCTCGACTCCTTCAGGGAGGGTCAAAATTGGGGCCTCGTAAAGTCTCTTCCAAATGGTCTCAAATGCTGATTGCTGCTCAGGGCCCCACTGGAAGTCCACCTCCTTCCTTGTCAGACGAGTGAGGGGTACTGCAATCTTGGAGAAATCCTGAATAAATCTCCGGCAGTACCCTACCAAATCCAACAAACTCCTGATATTCGAGGGAGATTTTAGAACCTCCCACTACGTCACCGCCTCAATTTTGGCCGGATCGACCAAAATCCCATCTTGGTTAATGAGGTGTCCAAGGAACTGAACCTCTCGCAACCAATACTCACATTTCGAGAGCTTGGCATAAAACCGTTCTCGCCTTAAAACCCCAGAAGCTCGCGAATATGCTCCTAATGCTGCTCTCTAGTCTTGGAATACACCAATATATCATCAATACACACAATAATTGAGCGATCGAGTATCGGCGTGCATACCCGATTCATCAAATCCATTAATATTGTAGGCCCATTGGTGAGCCCGAAAGGCACACCAAATTTTACTTCAAAAGCTCAAGTTGTAAGATGGGAGGCTAAAAGGGACGTTTAGGGTTTTCTGGAGGGTGAGAGACATGAAATGAGGCCAGGTCTAAAATTTAAGGATGAATTTATAGGGTGCAATAACCCACATTCGGGTTTTCCGAATTCATGCGGGCGCCCAACGTACCATAACGTACGCCTATCGTATGCTCCTGAAGTCCCGATCCATTCTCTGGCTATTGCACTAAGCGTACCATATAGGTATGCGCCGTGTACTAGCTGCAAGGGTCAAAAGGCACAATTCAAAGGTTGAGGGGAAAAAGGGAAACTTACCAAAAATCAGAGTGTTACAACTCTCCTCCACTTGACTCAAACTTCGTCCTCGAAGTCCGCTGCAACAAATAGTTCTGGGTAATGCTCCCGCATGTCAGCCTCTGGCTCCCAGGTCCACTCGGAGCCCCTCCAATGCTGCCAACATACCTTTACCAGAGGTACTTCCTTGTTCCGCAAAACCTTCATGGCCTCATTCTCTTGATGACAAAATTGTAACATTTCAAGCTATTCATCTCAAAATTCAATAAATCTAACATTGCAGAACAAACAATTTAAAAATGTCACAAAAACTAAAAAATATGCTCAATGCAAAAAGATAAAGACTACAATAATCATTTAAGAAAAAAAGATAAGAGAGAGCACGAACCATAAAACCAACAGATGATATATGGTCTATTAGCATGGTCTAGACAACTCTGGCACGCCAGCCTCGCCTGGCTCTCCCTTGCCAGCCTTGCTGGGGACTCTCCTGTTGGCCCGACCTAGCGCTCCCTTGCCATCCTTTCCTAGTGCGCGCCTGCTAGCCTTTCCTGGTGCGCGCCTGCCAGCCTTGTCCGACGCCTCCGGGTGGCCTCGCCCAACTCCTTGCTAGTTGGGCCTGACCTAATTCCCCTTGACCTAATTGTCCCCTATAAATAGAATAGTGATTCCTCCATGAAGGGGGACTCTTCCCCCGGTGGCTCAGCTGCCACTAGACTTCCCCCATGGCTCAGCCGCCACCCACCGCTGTCAACCACCATACACCAGCACCATCACCATGATGGTTCTCTCCAGCTATGGAGGACCGTATCAGATCTACCAGATGATCTAACTTGATCATCAGAGTCCGCTCCCGAGGCATAGTTCTTGGGGCGACTCTAACGACCTTATATGTTGTGACCTCGCAGATCTGTCTCCGGTGTAGAAGCACATCCTCAGAGCAGGTGGTTAGAGCCGAAGTCGCATCATTTGGCGCCATCCTTGGGGCGGCTCTAACGACTTTGCTCTGTGTTGTCTAGATCTCCGCCGCAACAGAAGACCAGAAGAATCGTCGGAGATCAATAATGATGTAAATAGACCATAAAGATCAAAAATAAATTATATAAACTTAGTGAGAAGAACATGAGCATATGCCAACAAAACATTGAAACTGAGCGGAGCTTTTCATGAAAGCATCTTAGTAGACATTTAACGATAATATAAAGAAATACTGAATGGAAGCCATCAATCGAAGGTAGGAACATAAAGAACAAAAAAAGGTGAAAAAGAATTACCTAAAGTTGGGCTTCCATGACATTGATTCTGATTTGTTCTAACGTCAAAAGAATTACCTCGATTGGGTTGTCTGTGATGAAAAAACAAACCCATTATTAGAACAAATCAATGAAGGATAGAGCAGTGCAGAAAATTCAGGGATCAAATGGTTCCTGAAGCTACAAGTTTTCTGGTGAGAGAAATTAGAAGTCGAATAGAGACTTTGCCAAGTCAGATTGAGTTATTGACCAAACCTACAAAACAGGTAATGTTTGTAACCTAATCATCAGAAGACATATATACAACATCCTCATAAACAAAATCAAAGGTTTTAAGCAAGAAGGATTGCATCCATTGCATGTTTGCGTGATACACACTCTCTCGAATAAATTTCTATAGAGAAAGAGGAGAGAAGCGGTGGTCATAGAGATGGTGGAGATAATAGTGTAATGAAAAAGCCACAAAGTGTAGTGGAAGACACCGTCTATAGAATTATTGGTAGAGAAAGAGTAGGAGGCGGTGAAGAGCTGATGACTCTTCAACTATGGCACATTGGTGAGTAGTATTCAACCAAGGCAACAAATAAAATGACATACCATTGCTCTTATCATGCTCTTTCATTTGGAATGGAGAGAAAAGGAAATAAATCATTAGCCTTGTTATAATCAAGAAAAACACTCCAAAATGCAACAAAATTTAGCCAAACCTCCACAAAAATCTTCGCTTATTCAACAAAAATCCATCTCACCCCACTTTCCTCAAATTTTAAGGGGTAGTAGACGAATAAATGAAATCACCAGTTGAAATTTCAAAACCCTTATGACTTCAAAACCTTAGAATCAGAAATAGAAAATAAACCACCATCAAAATAAATATTAATCGATAAAGTCACCTAGCTGAATGAAAGTAAATTAGACAATATCCTTCAGAGTTGCATGTTAATCCAATGATAGAGGGAGATGGATTATCTAGTATCGAAACCTAAATTAGAATGTGGGGAGCAAACAGTTCATAGAAAACCGGTGGTATGGAGTTAGGGCATCAATATGAAACAACAGTTATCCTTCTCATCTGCAAAGAAACCCATCGATTGACCAATTATAGAGGAGTGCTAGCGAAATGGCCAAACGTCGGCATATTAGGTTGTTGGGTAGAGAGAGGTGATGGAGGTAGTACTGTATTGAGAAAGTAGGGGAGCGTTGGAAGAGGTGAATGGAAGCGTGGCAGTGAAGATATGACTTTTCAAACAGTGACACATTGTCCCATTTAGTGGACCCGACCTGACAGAAGAATGTTAGAAAGCCTGCTTAAATCAACAAAAAACATCCGAAAATCCAAAAAAATTCCACAGTTATTCGACATTAATCCACCTTTTTCCATTTTGCTTAATTTTTAAAGCATAGGATTTCTATATATATATATATATATATATATATATATATATATATATATATATATTTATATATATATAAGACAAGTGAACATACGTATTGTAAAAACTAATGCATTTGATTGATGCATGTTTTTTTTTATTATTTTTATTATTTTTTTTTGCGTTTACACATAACAGAGTTGTTATGTAGGTGGACTTTGAGCTTCAGTTCCATGAGTAGGCAAAAACTTATATTCTTTCCCTACTACTCAAAAGTCAAAACTTAGTCTTAATGATGAACAATAGAAAAGCGATGCAATCGGAAACTGAAGTGTTCATGGAACAAATTTTAATTCGAAATTGAAACTTTGAATAAATTAATGAAAGAATTATTGAAAAAGAAAAGATGAGTCACCTGAAAAGTCATATAAGCTGATCAATCCAGAAGAAGTCGGAGTAAATTCTCACTCTTAGACAGAAAGTCCCTTTTAGATGGTATCTTAGTGGAAGTATTCATAATCCAGTTCATAAATGGTTTAAAACCAACAATGAAAGCTAAATGAAGAATTTTGTCCCATCTTAATTAATTTGAATGTTGGAAAGGAATTACCACTAAATGTAAAAGAAAAGCATAAATTGATTACCAGATAAAAGATTATAAACTCTAGAAACTATAATAAAACTTATTTTAGCACCAAAGATTCAAGGGACAAATTGATTAAAAAACACACAACATAATAAGAGAACTCTAGGTGAAAAACAGAGACTTTAAAATTAATAGTTACAAATTAAACGATCTTAGGGACTATGTTATAAATGTAACAAGAAATTCTCTAGATTCAAGGGAAAGAAGACGGTGTGTTAGTAGTGGTTCAAAGGATTTAAGGGGATGGCCAAGTTAAAATTGATGCAGTTATGGATACAGAAACCTTAAATTAAGTTTTAGAGGTAGAAGCTACATTTTTTTGTGATTAGATTGGACGGTTGATAGAATAGTAAAAAACAATAAAACGGTAAAAAGGGGAAATCTTGATCCCATCGATTAGCAATCTACATACACATTAAACTATAAGCTACATTCCGTATAATATAACCAAAAATGTAAAACAACATTAGCAAATAGCAAGATACTTATGTACAACTTAAGTATGTTGATAAAATGAAAAGCACTTTGGAATATATATATATATATATATATATATATATATATATATATATATGAAATGTATGTGCAAGTACACATACATATAAAAACACATGCATATGATTCATACGTATATAAATGTATACATATGAATATGCTTCATATATGCATATAAATGTATACATATGCATATGCATACGTAGGTTTGTCTATGCATATGATGTACACATATGCATATGCCTATTAATATACATATATGCAGATAGATATATACATATTCATATGAAGCATATGTACATGCATACAATGCATATATATATATATATATATATATATATATATATATATATATATATATATATATATATATATATATATGCATATTAATATACATATATGCATATAAATGTATACATATCCGTATGATGCATACTAATTAGAATATATTTATTTAAATGTATACACATGAATATATTAATGTGCATCTATGCATATGATGCGTACATTAATATGCATATTATATATATATATATATATATATATATATATATATATATATATATATATATATATATATAAATGTATACATATATGTTGACGTATCTTTGATTCTTCAAAACATCAAAATGCGACCTAGTCACATTGTGTAATAAGAATCTCAAAATAGGAACTTAATAGAGTTAGATAGTAGACTTCGCCCAAGGTAGAGTCAAACTTTTTGACTTTACCATCCTTATGATCTTTTAGGTAAATAGGGCAGCTTCGCAACCAACACCCCTTCCTTTGGCAATAGAAACATATGGACTCTTTGGGAATGGTACATGGGACTATCTTTGACTTATCCTTTTTCTTTACCATTTGGTCAACCGAGTTTACTATGGCCGATCCCTATCCATTGGGAAGAAAAGCTTTTCTGGATTTCTAATGTTACCTTTGTCAATTTCCATGGAAGTTTGGGAAGTCGATCTTCCAATCAAATTTGCTTTACCAGTGCCCCAAATCATTGTTGATTCAGCAGCATCAAGCAAATAGGTAAGATCATTATGGGTCATGTTATGGTCTGTCACATAGTAGTCCTTAAAGAATTCACTATGTGACTTAGGAAGTGATTGAAGAACCTAGTCAACAACCAACTTCCTCAAGACTTTTACACCCAACTCTCCCGACTTGTATATATATGACTTCATCTCTAAGATGTGAGCACACACAGACTTTGCTTGCCAATAGGGCTTGAGTGACCTTGAACTTGTAGGTTAGGGAGAATAATTGGATGAGGTGGAGGAAGAGAAGTATGATTTGCATGATCCAATTGCGTGACATCATCTTCATTAGGAAAGCTTGTTCCAAGAGATTTGGGAAGATCATAGTTGTCTAAACAAGACATCTACAATGGGAGAAATTCAAGTTAGTTGATTTAAGTCCTTAATATAACACCCAATATGAAATATTAAGGCTAGGACCCAACACAATATTTTATAACTTGGAAGAGGGATGCTGTAATCCAAGCTATAAAATATTTGAAGGTATGCGAATGACGATTCACCAATTTCCACCATGAAAAACCTAATAGGGTATTGGGTTTTAATTGGATTGAAACTCCTAGATCCTTCGATATTCATTGAACAGTTCCATGGCATGTTTAAATCTTGATTGTGCCCTCTCAAGTTTGTGACTGGGATGTCGAGGATCACAAACAAGGTGTGAATAACCATGAAAATTAACTTGGTACCCTTAATCTTTACCACCTAATCAATGTGCTGGTTACCCACACACACTCCACCGATCTATGATATACATTAAGTCACCCTTTGCCACTCTTACTAGTCCATGTTAGTGTGTCGGTTACCCACACATGCTCCACCAACGACTTGGTACGGTACAAAGTGTAATT
Organism: Lactuca sativa; assembly: GCF_002870075.4. Taxonomy (NCBI): domain Eukaryota; kingdom Viridiplantae; phylum Streptophyta; class Magnoliopsida; order Asterales; family Asteraceae; genus Lactuca; species Lactuca sativa. The sequence goes on along the minus strand of NC_056627.2, from coordinate 251,978,035 downwards.
TCATGGGTTAGCACCAAATTCACATTTTCCTTAGTAACTAAGATTGAGAATTTATAAGTGTTTAGTTACTTAGTATTTATCATTATACTTTTAATGAAGGGAGAATTAATGTCCTGTCAAATTCGTTCGGCTACGACCCTCCACCAGTCAAGGAAGTGGTGGGTGAGAGTGGACACCCATTAAACTGTCATTTTATAGGCAGTAACCTTAGACCCCCCTTATAGACCGACTTCGTGAATGAGGCCTACTAACAGTAAGACTAACTTTATTCTTATATGTGTGTGTGTATATATATATATATATATATATATATATTAACTATTAATATCATAATAGTATAATGGTTGAATTTTAAACTCTTAAAATTCTAAGGGTCTAACTTGGAATTAAAGTATTCAGGGGGGGGGGGGATTTACAAATTCCAAAATTTGAGGGAAAGTTTTGAACAATTCAAAAACTTTTGGTTTCCATAACTTATGAGTTTGAAGTAGTTTTAATGAAAAAACTCTTCAAGTTCCATAACTTGAGGACAAGTTATGGAAGACTTTAAAACATTTAAAAAGGAGACTCTTCATTTTCATAACTTATGGAAATTTTTATGAGTTTTAAAATTCATAAATGAGACTTTTCATATAACTTGAGGACAACTTACAAAAGCACATTTTATGAACAACTTTTAGATTAATTTGGATTGAAAACAAATTATCACATAATTTTTCTGTTAATCTAAACTAACTCACAAGAACAAGATAATTCAAATCATCAATCTTCAAGAAATTAGCATGAACATATAAACTAATACAAATCTTGAAATTATGGCAATTATCTTAGAAATTGGATTAGCATGCACATTACCACATCAAAAACAGGTTTATAAGTTCCAAAACAGCTTACTGTAATGTTCCTAGTCCATTTCCAGCCAAAAAACTCAAAAATCTGCTTTCAAGGGCTCCAACTCGCCTAGTGCAAGAACAAACTTGACGAGTTGGATGAGTTTGTACATGGACTCGTTGAGTCCCCTGTCCAGACAGCAAAAAACTTCGATTTTTAGCCTTTTCCGCAAGTATAACTTGAAAACAACTCATGGCTCTGATACTACTGTTGGGTTTAGTATACTACAACATCCTATGGTGCACATACAACCCTAAATACCTTGGATCTATGTTTTCACTAATTTTACATGCAAAGTGTTTCCAAGGCATTAAACCTATAACTAGCATGCAATTTGACATAAACAATACAAGATACTAGTTAGAGTAACATACCTTTTTATGTGGCTTGAAGCATTGATGTATTTGGTGTTGCTATAAAGACTTTGGCCTTTAAGAACTTAGTGCCCCAAGTGTTGCACCTCAAATGGAATCACAACTGACCTAGGACAAAGATGACTCTTGAGAGAGAATTCCATGCACCAAAACGCCTCCATATTTTTCTAAGAAAATAAAGCACTTTCAATTCGATTTTGGGCAATGGAGTATGTATTTATATGTGTGGATTCCAAGGGTCATGGGTGTAACCCAAATCCATACCCATGGGTTTTATGATCCATGGTTCATGTGGCCCAACTATTTATGTATCCATACATAAACTTTGTCCAACATGGATCATAAGCCCAACACATATAAATATAACTAATTACCATAATTAGTCCCCATAGATTCAATTAGTCCCTTTTGATCACTAAATTAATTCCAAATTAATTCTTGATCAATACTAATTAAAATATATGATTTCATATTAATATATTATAACTTATAATATATTAACAAATCATATATAGCCTTCTCTCAAGAGTCCATCCTAACAAATTGTCCTGGTGTTATGCAACCCAAATGGACTATGCTACTCCCGGGTCGAGTACATACCAATAATAGCTATGGGCTTAGACATCTAATCCAAGAGTCTCCCACTTGGATAAGTCTAAAACTATTATTGCAAATATGACTCCAAGATCCCAATTAGCAATCGTAGCTCTTAAAAGCCGTCGTCGAACTCTAACCTAGTCAATGACGTGTCCATAAGATAAGGGATCATATATTCCTCCATTCTGGATATCATATGGACTGAGACATGGATTATAATCATTCTCTTTGTCCATTTGTTGTTTCCCGATTTCCGATTTATGGCGACTGACTAATTTGAACAAATCAAATCAGTCCAGGCCCGACCGAGCACTTACGTTTGTCATCACCAAATCATTGAGGGCCCACATATATCGCTTTTATCCCTCCAAGGGTAAAAGGAATGGATAAACTTTGACCCAAATGTTCGCTTGCACTTACTCATCAAATTACACACAATGATATGTTTTATAACAACCAAGTTACTGGTTACGTTTACATATGTCAATGTGCACCCAACGCGCAACTATAACTCACACGTCTCTGTTTGAAGAATATAAGATATTATCGTCTAATGATCACTCATGATAAAATCCATGAAGTGATTCAAATGAGCGTGGGTTTAATCTAATACTTGAATACTATTCCAGGAGCACTCATTAATGTTGCAACAAATTTTTCTATGTCTAAACACTTTAGACATCTACAAGACCAATTCATGATAGTCTTGATTCATACCTACTTCCAACGTATGATTGACTGTGGAGAGTTTGAATAGCCTAGTTATTCGGGAAGTCAAAATATGCAAAGTAAAACACAAGAATAATACTAATCCTATATGGCCCCAAGCACTTTTGAGAGTAAATAAAACACCTTTTATTTAAACACCATATTGATTACTCATTATTCATTGTATAATGTTTCGAATAACCAACTTAATACTTGAATTAAAAAAATAGTTGTCCCATGCTCCAAGCATGTGCGCTATGTTTGTCTATGGTCCTTACTTTGTGAAATAGATCAATTGACAACACGATTCCAATTATGCTCATTTCACAATCCCAAATCTTTATCACAAATGTAAGAATACAATATTCTTTACCATTTACTGAAATCTGTTAGATTCTAAACTTATATGCAATGATCCTTTTTGTAACGACTATGCACAAAAGTCACAAAGACTTGGCAACAAACATTACAAGCTATTCCAATGGAGAGCAATTGCATGGAAATGAAGTCTCAAATTCAAAGTACATTCCTTTGAACATGCTTCTTGCATTATGTTTTCTAATCTTACATAGATTTAATGAATAACTTCCACTTATGGAAAAATTTCCATATTCCCACTTTGACTGTCACTTCTAAACAAGAGTTGCCTCTTTTCAGAATATGTCAATATGGTCCTTCCAAAATTTACACTATACTTCCAATTGTCCATGAGCAACCAATCTTTGGTAAACCTCAGATTGCCCTCGACAATTGCTTAATCATTTTAGTCATACCCAGTTCTAGTACTTTTTCTCTCTTAATGCCCTAGGCATTTGGAAAAATTTAGAAAGGATAAACATTATAGCACATGTAATCGATCCTATACCCGAAGCATATGGGATACGATTCATGATGTCTCACATAAAGACATGATCCTGGAGTAGTCTTTTGCTACCATATTTTGTTTTTTTCCATGTTTTCATAATACGACTATGAAAAGGGATGTCGTAATCATAATCGAATTTTGAGAACACAATATATATAGAATTGCCTTATGTTGAACCATTCCAACATAAAATTTATATATATATATATATATATATATATATATATGTATGTGTATATATATATATATATATATATATATATATATATATATATATATCTCCTTAACTTAAGATGATTAAAATCTCAATAGAGAGACCCAAGGATTAAGACAAGTACCACTGGCCGGCCAAAGGGGATGCGATCCCACTCGGAGGCACTCTAAACATCAGTTTCTCGCCATCATACCTGCAAGTGGCCGACCGGGACCCAACAGATCCAATCATAATCCCTGCCATGGTCAAATAGCAGAAGATCTGGCGAGCTTTAGTCGACGAAGGCAGCAACAACGATATCCTTTATGAACATTGTTTCAAGCAACTATTGCCATGCTGGAGAAGGAAACTGAAACCCCTAGCCCAGGCACCACTCATTGGCTTTACAGGACACAAGCTGTGGCCACTCGGCACCATAAAACTACCATCGACTATAATCAACATCGATGGGAAGGAATAAATAACCAAGATAATCGAGTTCTTGGTATTCAAGCAAAGGTCCGATAAGGATATAATCCTTGGGCGCCCGAATCTTTTTCAATTACATGCTTTCCCATCGACAATACATGGCACAGTCAAGTTCAAAACAACCAAAGGTTCAGCAACGGTCACAACCATTAACACACGAGCAAATCCAATTTGAGAAATCGCCGCGTGGGCCACCGCACGCATCCCCAAAAGAAGACAGACCATGATACTCACATCCAAAATGGTTAAAGATGAGGAGAAAGACACCCACGCCCCCGATAAGAAGAACAAGCGCAATACCCCGGGTATGTAGCCCAAACGGGGAAGGCGCGGTAGCAAAAACATTACCACGCCAGATACATCACGTATTGTTAGTATGAACACCAAGAAGGGTTGGATACCACTAAGCATACCCACGCGCCTTCGCGAAGTGAGGACACAAAGTACGAAGAAGAAGCCTAACAGAAAACAAAACCAAGAGATCGCAAAAGCCAGGGAGTGAAAGACAGGGAACCACTCTGCAAAAGAAGATATAGACAGGAGGCTACCAGTAACGACCAGATCCTGCAATTGGCAGAAGCTTTCCCCAGGACAACACCAGGTCCAAAACCCCGCGAAAAATAGAATAAATAATAATAATGCAACACCAGATGACACGAGACCTCCCAAAGATACTAACCAAACAACCGACACTAGAGAATGCAAGAGATTGAAAATCATCTTCCGAAGGATGATTGTCCCAGAAACAGCTAGTCATGTGAACGAAAACATCAGAGAACTTGTAAGCACAGGAAAGGAACAGAGCAAGAAGGACCACGAAGAAGAAGAACTCATCCCGATGACATGGGAGCCCCAAGGCCCAAGCCAATGGTCCTAGCTTGGAAGGAATAAGGATAAGGGGCTATGTGATCAAACTCCCACCGAATAATCACACCCCAACTAGCCAGTACAAGACTTAGAAGTAGAATAGCATCAAATATCAAACCCCTGATACCTACCTAAATGATGTAGGTGTCTCCAAGACATCAAATGAAAATATATATGCAATGAAAATTTAGGATGAAGAAGTATCAATATACTTTCGTACAAACGACAAACAAAAATGGGTTGATCACCCGTTTCGCATAACACTAAAATCATGGAGGAAAACACAATTATAAGCCTCAAGGGCTTATAATTTCCCCTAACAAACATGTCAACAAGGTCAGTAGAGTCGCAACTCTTGATCATGAAAAACAAGAGGCTATAAAGGATCATAACCTTTCCCTCGAAACATATAAACTCCCAGACTCCGAGGTGATGATCTCGTTCTGGTTTATATGACAAGGGCCATAGTGCAACTCTCCTTGGCCCGGGGCATAGAAAAAGGCCCCAAAACAAAAACCTTTAGCTAAAAAAAGGATGTTTCAACGAAGTAGGCCATCTAGGGCCCGCACCTAAAAGCTAGCCAAAGCCTCACACTACGAGGTCAGGCTAAAGGACGAACGACAGGCTCAGATGCTTTGGGCCATCAAAACTCGTCAAAACAAATAACAACCACCCCCAAAAGGGTGAAACTAACCTCTAGGAAGAGTTTAAGCTAAAGATGGCCAACATAAACCATCAAGCACAAGGACAACAGAAAATAATAGTGTAACAGACCAAAAGAAAGGGAAATTAACACACACAAAATAAATTGTCTACCCAGAAAACCTCCGAGATTTGCACAAAGACCATGCAGGGCCAATGAAAAACAACAAAACATTGTTTAAGTGCCAAACAAACACAAACATTGTTTTGAGATATTCAAAGAAGAAATAAAAGCCATCACTTACCAGGGGAAGCACCATCATGAGAAGATCCACCTACAACCTGACTATCCTCAGAGTCAGAGTCATCACACAACTGGTGACGACCTGCCATGTTGAGCTCGCCCAGATGGATGTAGGAGGAAATGTCTGTCTCCATAAATGCTTTCATTACAGCGTGCATCGCCTGTGTATGCTCTGTGGTAGCAACTGCCTCCCCAGGGACAAACTTCCTAGTAATGACTTGTTCTCGGACCTCATGCTTTCCATTCTCCATACCAGCAGCCATGCACACCATTTTCATCTGCTTCACCTCCATCGCAAACTCAAAACGTTCAACCACCTTGTCCACCATACAGACAATTCCTTTCTGAAGCAGCCACCCCAGATCATCCTCCATGCTCTTCCTCCTCGCCACCTCTTCCCCCAACCGCCTGTTAGCGTGATCCACCTAGTCCTCAAATGCCTTCTTCTCTTCCACCAACACCTCGATATGCTGGGAGAAATGTTCACTGATCCGTCCAAAGCAACAACCTTGTCATCCATAAATGCCTTCTCCCCCGCCAGGAGATTATAGCGCTCCTCGAACGAACGCTTCTCCCCTTCTAACGCGAGCAGCTTGGCTCTCAAATCATCTCGCTCAACCCTGATCTGAACAAGCTCACCAGAATTGGAATCACCCTGACAAAGGCAAGATCCAGTCGCAACCATATATGAACCAACCTGAGCAGCCACATATAAGAGACTATTAGAAAGATGAGCATTCAAGAGAAGCTCCAAGGCCCCGATGTTGGCGGAGGGAAAAGCATGACGACCCCAATCGTATGTCACCGTGTGCTAGGAAAGGTGAGACTCCCGAGTTATCCCCCACCCGGGCACGTACACGGCTAGCGCTGCCGGAGGAACATGAGTAGAGCCCTCAACAGGGTATCCCCTAGCTAAAAGAAAAATTAGCGAGCTGGGAGTGCCTTCACGACCAGCCTTTTGGTGCACACCAAAAACATTTTCGCTAGTAGTATCAACCGGTTCTTCCTTGGGTTCACGTGGTAGTTCTGTCGCCCTTTCTTTCAACCCCTCTGATTGTTTCAGAGTGTCATCATCGGGGATATCCATAACTATCTTGTCTTCCTGCAGAAGGAGGTCCACATTCCTTCTTTTCAAAAGACGTGCCCCAAGGAGTTAGCCTCGATAGACTCCACCTGCGGCGAGTCCAACCAGGAAAGCCGCCGTTTAGAAGCCGTGCGGGTCCTACGCTGGACGAACCCAGTCGATGGCTCCTGCCCCTCGGTATCAGAAGGCAAGGGGTCTTCATGGGAAACATCGCCAACAAGTGCATCAACCAGTACCTGGCTAGCAGGAGAATCAGACCCAAATGGAGAAACGACAGGAGGATCGCCGAGAGCCAAAACTCGGTCAAGGCTGACCGGTGGAGGAAGCGTCTCAACCAAGGGTACCTCCCAGTATTGTAAGGTGCCTTGAAAACGACCCCTCAATACCATCTCGAAGGGAAGAATCCTCTCATATCCTGCAAGCAAGGAAAAGTCCAAACCCAATTCACACAACACATAAGCAAGAGTATATGAAGGGGGGGGGGGGAGGAGAAGTGATTACCGTCTTTCTTGATGTAAAACTGGGGCATCATTCCTCGGGTCCTCCATGCAGCATTCATCCCAACCGCAACAAGCATGTGGTCCTCTCGATCCTTGTTGATAATGTAGATGATCTTCAATGCCTGTGCCATGGTGGCATTGACACCCCAGAGTTCAAGAGCCCGATCAGAGAAAGTGGTCAAGCAAGGGTAACTGAAACCGACAAAATAACGGTTCAACCAAAGCCACCAATCCTGCCAGTTCTTCTTCGGAGCTTTCTGATTGATGATAAAGGCATGAACACCCCTCATCTGGGAAAAAGTCCGGGCACCGGACTGAGTGGATGAATTGAAGAAAGCTCTGAACGCGCAGAACTGTGGCAAAACTCTAAGGGCCCAACAAGCAAGTTCGAAGTCGACGATCTTTTTGACGGTGTTCTGATGCATAATCTCGTCAAAGAAATCCGTCGTCGGCAGCCTCAGCCCCGCCTAGAAGATCGGAATGGGAATTCCGATATTCCCCTCCGACGGATGAGAAATGATGTCCCTCTTTTGAGGTTACTCTACGCCATGCTCGAGAAGAAACCCAAACCGCTTTTGCAGACGCTAAAACTCATTCTGGGAAGGAACGATTCCAGTGTTAGAAGAAGTCATTGCTTGATAAGAAAGAAAAATAAGAAGGAAATGAGAAGAGGAAGTGGTAGACGCGAGGGAAACCAGGAAAAAGGGGAACCGACTTACATAAGGAAGTTTTAAATACAACCGGGAAGCCCAAGCGGTTACAATGATGGAAACCGTCTGCACAGACGTCTCCGTCACATCAATTGCAGCTAGAAAACCATCCCCACCGAGCGCATGTCTAGATCTAAGCTAGAACTACTCAACTACCCTAAGCAAACGCTGACGTCTACTATCCTAGGGGACTTGTTGACTTATCTCGCAGGGAATCTGTCAAAGATAACGAAACCGCTAGTTTGATAGACGGATCTGCCAAGGATCAACGTGTGACTAAAGCCGAGCCTTCGCCCTCGCCTACAAGACCCTGTATCCGTTCCTTGGTGCCCAAGCGCCAATGCTAACATTGAAGACAAAACAATACCAAAAGTTCCCTAGAGAGACAGGTGTAGTTCTCTAGATGCCGCTTCCGGAAGAATTTGCACCAATAGTGAACAGCCACCCATGGAACACGATCCTCCAATCAAAATCCATCAGCCCCAGCCAAACCTGAAAAGGTAGAAGATACTGTCGAGGATCTGTTCCCCATAACCATAGGTATAAAAGGCACCCTTCTCCCCCAAGAGAAAGAGCCAAGATCTAAAGCCCTTTAACACTCTCTTTATACTTTTAACCCCCTCTCTCTCATACCCTTACCGACTTGATCGTCGGAGCCTCGTTCCGGGACAACCTCCCGGATGACGATTGACAGTCTTATCTTCTTTGTTGTGATCCGCAGGCTCTTCATTTCCAGCCTCAGAAAGATGGAGTTAAGTTGGTGACATATCACAACAATATACATGTATATATATATATATATATATATATATATATATATATATATATATATATGCATATGAATATATACATATACATCTATTAATATGCTTATACGCATATGATGCATATGCGTAGGTATATAAATGTATACATATGCGTATGATACATATTAATATGCATATATGCATATATATATATATATATATATATATATATATATATATATATGATGCATATTAATATGCATATGTGCATATAATACATATATATATATATATATATATATATATATATATATATATATATATATAATTTTATACATATGCATATATTAATATGAATATATGCACATATGTATTAAGTTTTAGAGAAAGCTTACCTCAACTATAATAATCTTTTCCTCAAAGAAAATTTCTGATAACCCATGAGAAATAGGCTATTGTAAACTCCACTAATTATACCAAAGAAAAGTGTCAACTTTGGAGCTTAATAAGTGGATATCTATCACTGATTAGAAATAACTTTATAAAGCAAAGTTATAGTTTACAATACAAGGAGTACACAAGAAAAAGAATCAGACAAAACAGATGTGTGATAGACTTGACTGGATCTTCATTAGCAACAAATATTGATCTTAAGTTAATTTAAGGTTTGATTTTTCAAACCTTGGCCGCTTTTGCTTTCACACAAAGCATGTGTGATAGACTTTGGAGATGAATGGGATACTCACCTGCCGTTGATTGAGTTCTCCAACAACAATAGTTATCACATGAGTACAAAGGCTACACCATTTGAACCACTTTATGGTAGAAAGTTTTGTTCACTGTTATGTAGAGCAGATTTCGGTGATACCCAACTAGGGAAGAAACATGTTGGGAACACTTTGCTAATCAGACCTAAGATCATTAACGAAACGATTAAGAAGATCGTGAGAATTAAGGAACAATTAAGAATGGCTCGTGATCGTCAAAAGAAATTCACTGACTTTTGATGAAAACCACTTGAATTTCAAGTTAGGGATAGATTCATGCTAAGAGTATCTCCTTGTAAATGAGTTATAAGATTTGGAAAGAGTGGCAAACTCAATCCACTATACATAGGATGTTTTGAGATCCTTGCCAAAATAGGCCTAGTAGTCTACCGTCTCGCTCTACCCCAAGAGCTCAACGACGTACACAATGTCTTCTGTGTTTCAAACCTTAATAAATGTTTCTTTGAAGACATGCTAGTTGTGCCTCTCGACAAAATCCAGATCAACATGAAACTTAACTTTGTCAAGAAACCAGTCGAGATCATGGAACACGCAATCAAAAGACTTAAGAAAAGTTGCATTCCCATAGTCAAGGTACGTTGTAACTCTAAGTGAGGACCGGAATACACATGGGAACATGACGATCAAATGACGAACAAGTATCCCCATTTATTTGAAAACGCCCAACTACACTCTACATTTCAGGATGAAATTTCTTTTAACGGGGGGAGGACGTGGGAACCCAAATAATACGTCACCAACTGCTGTTAATATTTAACGATAAGATGTAAAAATGTAATAACAACATTCTTATAATCACACAATATATTTTAATATATTCGAATTTTCCGTCCCTAATTACATCAACCATTAGGCTAAAAAATAAGTGTGCAAAAAGTCGTGTCACTTTGAGAGCATGTTAACATATTTAGACTCTATAGGTTACTGATATTTTAAAAATATAAATTTTGTACGAATCCGACACAATATGGATTAGATTTGGCATTTATGGTAAACAAATATCTACTGTACTTAAAACGTTACAAGGAGATTGATCGACTTTTGGAAAAAGTCACAAACTAGGCAATCATAGTACTGCTTAAAGTAGAAATTATGAGGCAAGGAACGCCTAAAACGGATGTCATATGAGGGAGTTATGATTTTTATAAAATCATAACGGTATTAAAAACACGTAGAAAAATGAAAGTCAAAACTAGAAAAAACGACAAAAAAGAAACTTGTAGAGAATGACGAGACCTACATGGATATATAAGAGTCGTTGAGAACGGATTTCGTATGTGAGAGTTACAAAATTTCAAAGTTGAATTTTTACCGTCGTGCACGCTCGTGCGCACTGACACCCGATACGTCGAGATACGGGATGATGTGGCACACTGATATGAGGATACATGGCAACGTCGTATGGTTCACACACATTTACGGGGCATGCACTCCAAAACTTGCTATAAATAGCAGGTTTCGGCAGCTCATTTCTCCATTCATCTCTTTAGTTTTCTCTCTAAATCATTTCGCGTGTCACCGCCCCAAACATCTCTCGAAGTACAAACTTGTGATTTCTACCTTACCGTAATGTTTTCATAACTCACATGTGAGTTCACATCCCCATTTCCCAAACCTTTTCGGGGGGTGGGGGGATACATGTCTAAAATGCAACT